>NW_003303743.1:2954037-2981144 GCF_000142945.1 Phytophthora infestans T30-4
GGACAACATCAGGAACGTCACGAAGCAAGTTGGCGCGAGGCTCCCACGTATCATCAGCAGGTCGAAACCCGAGCCATTGTACCTTATACTTCCGCGCGGCGGGAGCCGCGTGTTGAGCCGACAACTTGGTCGAGTGACGCGCGCGGGGAGGATCTTCGTGATCCACAATACGGTCCACGATCCAGCACGTATCTCCATTCGAGTCAACGATGGGTGGAGGACCGTCGCGGTTGAATTCGACGCGACCTGGTTGACTAGGACGACGTTGAGCAGGGGCTGAACATTTCTCGGGACGCACAGGAGGAGGCCGAGCGGGCGGCTGAGAGCTCTCGGAACGCCGAGGCGACGGCGAGTAGTCTGCGGCAGTCGAATCGTGAGCTCTTGCAGCGACTGCGTAGTCTGGAGGCGCAGGTGTTTGGCGGACCGAGGGGTGGGGCCCTTCCGCGCGAGCGGAGAACTGGGACAGATGGGACGCTGGCTCGACAGGCGCATCGCGAGGGCCGCTCAACGCATGCTCCTGCTTCGCCTCCGGGATCATCGCGCGAAGATACTTCTTAAGTCGCCCGACGTAGAACGTCGGGTGTAGTCGTAGCGACGTAGGAATGTCTAGCGTGTAGGCATCACCCATAACTCGTAGTACTTTGAATGGCCCAATGTAGCGCGGCGCGAGTTTCCTCGCGCCTAGGTTCGTAATAGCAGAGGTACGAATTCCATCCGCTGAGAGTAATACACGCTCACCAATCTTGAATGCACTTGTGTTCTTGCGGCCACGTTTGTCAGCGTTTTCCTTCTGCTTGTCAACCGCGAGTTGTAGCGCGTCACGGACGAATCGGGTAGCCGATTGGCGATGAAGGACAAAGTCGGATACCGCTGCCTTGTCAGCGGGTCGCGCTGGAGGTTTCGGCGCGTAGTTAGCCACAGTCGAGTGTGGCTGTGCTGGAGCGATCAGCGTTCGGTGTGTCCAGTCAACTAACGACGACGACGTGGATTGCGCGGGTGCGAGGATCTTCTTCGACTGTAAACGCGTCACCGCGTTGATGTCTACTGCAGGAGTAGCTGAACTCGTAGACGGCAGAACCGTTGTCTCACCGGAAACCGGTGGTTGAACCAGTATCGGAACCGGTTGGGCAGGGTTATCACATTCCTCCCCCTCCAGAGTGAAGCCATCAGTCGCCGTGGGTTGGCCCACAGCAAGTTGTGCGGGGACACGTGGATGACGCGCGTTGTTGACGAAGAACGGAGTCAATCCCGTCGACGCGTGTTCGGCATTGTTGAGTGCAAACTCCGCAAGAGGCAGGAAGGAACTCCAGTTCTCGAAGCACGGGGCGTAACTGCGCAGAACATCTTCTAGCACGCGGTTGACGCGTTCCGTTTGCCCGTCAGTCTCCGGGTGCGCCGCCGTCGACATGAGGAGTTTGGTGCCCAGGAGGTCGAAGAGTTTCGTCCAGAACGCCGATGTGAATCGGGGATCGCGGTCAGAGACGATTGATTCAGGAAGTCCGTGATGTCGGAAGACAGCGTCGACAAAGTGCACCGCGGTATCGGCCGCGGTGATTGAGTCCGGAACCGGAACGAGGTGGCACATCTTGCTAAAGCGATCCACGAAGACCAGAACACCAGTACGACCGTCAGTATCGGGTGGGAGACCGAATATGAAGTCCATTGACACAGAGCGCCACGCCTCTGTCGCCAGAGGGAGAGAACGCAGCGGAGCTTGCGATGATGGTGACGGTTTAACGCGCTGACAAGTTTCGCAGGAGCGGACCCACTTGCGCACCCACTTGTATAGGTGAGGCCAGTAGAAGTCGCGGGATACCGCTGCGAAAGTCTTCTCACGGCCCAAGTGACCACCCACTGGAGCGTCATGGAGTTCGTGTATAATTCTTGAGCGTAGATCGGGGTCGTTGGGGACAACGACGCGAGGAGCATCGAATCGATCGATACTGTACATCAGCAGATCACCGTCAAGTTGGTATCTGTGAATCTGGTCGCGTGTGGAGCGGCTCAGTGTCTTAAGCGTGGCATCACTTGGTGTGCGAAGGTGTTCCAGGATACCAGCATATATCGAGTCATCTCGATACGCAGCAGAGATCTCTTCCCGCAGGGGAAGTATTGGAGATACCGCCGTCATCAGGTTCACAGCTGCAGCCACACATGTAGCGCAGTCCAATTCGTCGTCGTCCGCGTCTTCAAGTGACTGACGACCCAAATCTCGGCGTGGATCGTAATCGGGGCGCGAAGATAGGGCATCCGCAAGGATGTTATTCTTGCCTGGCTTGTAGTGAACGACGAAGTTGTCCTCGGAGAAGAATGACAGCCATCGTGCCATGCGCTGAGAGAGATGAGGGCTCTTCGTCGCTGTTCGCAGCGACGCGTGATCTGTGTAGATCGCGAATGTCTGCTCACCGAGTAAGTACACTCTGAATTTTATCAGTGCGTAGCGCATCGCAAGGTGTTCCTTGTCGTGGACCGGATAATTCTTCTCAGCGGGCTTCATCTGTCTGGATTGGTAACTCACGACGCGTTCGCGACCTTCGTCGTCGAACTGCATCAGTGCACAGCCGATGGCGAAGTCCCTGCGCCCCAAAACAACGTGAAATGCCTTTGAGTCATCTGGAAGCGCCAGGAGTGAGGCCTCCGCCAAGCTTTTCTTCACTGCATTAAAGGCTGACTGATGTTCGTTAGTCCACGACCACGCGATGTCTTTCTTCAGCAATGAAGACAATGGCTGGATCAGACCAGCGTAATTTTTCGAGTACTTGTGGAGATAATTTGCGAGGTCAAGCCACTGAGGCAATTCAGTCTGATTCTGCGGCGTGCGCCACGCACAGATGGACAAGACCTTCTCAGGATCCGCTCGGACACCATTTTTGATCACATAACAGCCAAGCACCGGAATCTCCGGGGCACAGAAGATGCACTTCTTCAAGTTCGCGTACAGTTTGTTTTCGCGCATGACTTGGAACACTTGTCGTAAGTGATTCAAGTGAACTTCTGTGGCGCTGAGATCGCCCTCAGCGCGGCTGTGAACGAAGATGTCATCGAAGTAGCTCGGAGCGAAGTCGCGAAGTGGGCGCAGAACGTGGGAAACCATGCGATTGAACGTGGCTGGTGCGTTTTTTAGGCCCTGCGGCATGACAAGCCACTCCCACAGCATCCCGCTGGGAGTGCTCACCGCTGTGAGCGGGATGTCACTGCGTCGCATCAAGATCTGATAGAAGCCATCGGTCAGGTCGATGGCGCTGAAGATAACACTGCGGCCCATGGTGTCAAGTACCATATCCTTCCGAGGGATCGGAGTTTGTGCTGGGATGGTGGTGTCGTTTAGCTTGTTAAAAGCGTGAACAATTCGCCAACCACCCGTGGCCTTCTTCACGCAGAACGTCGGACTCGAGTGTGGCGAGGTACTCTCCCGCACGTGACCCGCATTGCGGCGGCTCTCGGAGAAGTCGTCAATGGTTTTAACCTGATCGCGTGGGAGGGGCCACTGTCGCGTCACACAGTACTTGGAACCCGACGTGAGATCAATCTCATGGCGAATGCCTCTGTCAGCAGGAAGTTCAGCTGGAATCTTGTCGGGGAAAGCATCCGCGAACTCGCAGACGGTGTCGTATACTGGATTGCCCGAGTCGCGGAGTGACTCCCACGACTGGGCAGCGAAGCGCTCTTCGCGCGCCGACTTCGGCTCAGCGTTCTTTGGACGAAGTGGAAGATTGTCGGTAGCGACCGTGTGGATCTCTTCCGCCGAGGCAGACTCGGTGATCAAGCAGACCTGCTCGAGGTCTCCTGACTTCAGATCGCGCAGAAAATGCTTCCAGGAAAGACCCGGAAGGCGTGTGATGGAAGAAGCTTCGCGAGGTGGGCTCTCAATGTCAAGTGTGCGTGAGCGAACGGCGCCTCCTTCCACGCGTTCCAGGACGTGTATTGACTCATTCACTGCGATATCGGCGGTGGGCTGACCACGTCGCTTAAGACGGCGTCGCTTGGATTTCTTCTTGTGGCGTCTCGAACCGCTGCTCGAGACAGAAGACTCGCTATCGCTGGACGAGGGATCACCCCCCTCTAGACACGGAAGGGCATCATCAACCGTGTCGGTAGTGCGCGGGAGCTCTCGGTGCTCGACCGCGCCATCAACTGGAGAGAGCCCCTGCTCGATCGCCGTCGTAGCCGGTGGGAGTGTCAACTGCTCGACCACCGCTGTGGATGACGGGGGCTCCAACTGCTCGACCGCCGAATCGCGTTGCGGGAACCTCTGCTCAACCGCTAGGGTGTTTTGCGGGAATCCGTGGTCGACCGCCGTGTTGCGTGACGGGAACCCATGCTCGACCGCCGTGTTACGTGGCGGGAACCCATGCTCGACCGCCTGCTCGGATTGCGGGAGCCCCTGCTCTACCGCCAAAGTGTTAACAACCTCGCTTCGCAGCGAGGGTTTTTCGCGCAACAGCGCTGTGCAAGACATACAGAGAGGGCCATCGCTCGCTCTCTGCTCAACCTGCATTGTGGACAACCGGTTCACAACCCTGACGTGGGGCCAGTCCTTCTGAGCAACCAGGAGGTGTGTGAACACCTCACTCACATCGAAGCCAGAGCGGTGTTTAACCGACCGAGCCAACCAGTCAATCTCTGGTTGATATCGTGACAACCACGGGATACCCAAGATGCAGTCGAACGCGTAGTTCATCTCAATCACGAGGAAGTCGTCGTTGCTGCAGAAGCCGTCGAATGTGTATGGCAACGTGATCTCGCGCCGCGCAACTCGGCGTGGCTTTCCGTCAGCAAGTTTGACGACGACCTGACCTCGACCATTACGGACTGCGATCTCTCTTGGAAGCATCGATAAGCACGATTCGCGAAAGAAGTTATTCGACGCTCCTGAGTCCAGGAGTGCGCGAAGTGGTCGCCGGGCGCCGGCGACGTGAAGACTGACGATGATCAGCCTCGAGTCGCCCGACGTGGTGGTGGCATTAAAGTGTGCGTGGAGCACAGGAGGACTAGAAGGTTGGGTAGCCATCGGGGGACTCGGACCTCCATTCCAGCCAGTAGGGCGCCCCGCACCTACTGGCCCTGACCGTTTTTTGACTGAAAGGCAGGTGAGACTTCGGCGGTGTGTGCGAGTACCGGCGCTGTCGCGCGGCGGAATGCCGCGCGATGACCGATCTTCCGGCAGCGGAAGCAAGTGAGCGGGCGATTAGGACGGTCGTTGGGCCCACGAGAAGTCGACTGACGATGACTATTCGACGCGTCAATCGCGTCGATATCCATGGGCTCGGGGGCTGACTCACGAGCTGCCGTTGACATCGCGCGCGCGTAAGACGCCGCCACAACGTAGTCTTCGCGTAACGCGAGGGCGAATGCTTCCTCGAGAGAGGAAGGTTCCGCTCGGGTCAGGCAGTACCGTGTCATGCCTTCACGCATGCCGAATACGAATACATGGACCTGCGATGCTGTGTCAATCGGATTTGTCACGATGCATGACACGAGGTGGCGAGTCTTTTGAACGTAGTCGCGCATAGTCATTTTGCCTTGACGAAGGGCGAAGAACTCGGCACGCACGCGGGATTCGTCTTGAGGTGGCTCGAACGCGAGCCTGAGATCTTTCTGGAGAGACCCCAGAGTGGGGAATGCGTCGTGTTCAACGACAAGTTTACCGAGGGCCCATTCCTTGGCCTTCCCGGACAACCGGGACAATAAGAAATTGACCTTTGTCCCTTGCGCTTCGATCATTCTCGAAGCAATCGCGATGTCGATCTCTCGAAACCACCGGTTCAGCGGGAGGCGATTCGCTCCTTCACCGGAGTAAGTAGACGTCTCTAGCTTCACGACATCATTTTATGAGGAACGCGCGGAAGTTGTTGCTCGCCGATTCGCATCGGCTAGCTCGCGTTCCATGAACGCTTGGGCTGCTTGGCGTTGTTGGTCGGACGTCGCTGAGCTCAGCAGCGACGCGATTACAGCCTCACCAGACACCGCCGCGAGGCGGTGAAGGGTTTCCCACTCGACACGAGTGAGATGAGGGAAAGCAGCATGTTCCAGGGTCGGCCCTGGAGTTTCAGACGTCATACCTTGGCTCATCGTATACTTGGTCATGGGAAGGACTACAAAGTGCTACCAGGTGTAACGGGTCTGGGGTGTCCGTTACTTGCTTACACGTAGTGATGAGGAAGCGTACAAGTCCAATGATACTGAAACCAAGTATTTAGTCTGAAGGAAAATCAACTCTGTTTCTATTTAGGTCCAGGGCAGCTTGCCCTGACCACTCAAATACACGTCAGCTCCTTATTGGTTGATTATGGTTCTGGCTCCCCATATTTCAACCAATAAGGTGACGGCAGTTCAGCACACGCTACTCGTGCTGCTGCACCTACTTTTGTAATGCAAATCTACCTACTTATTTAATGGTGTGAACCACTACAAAGAACAGATAAAACTACCTACATATGTAACTTGGGAGGGCCCATTACAGGTGGAGGCTTGGCCACCCGGCCATCCTGACGAAAAATTCGCCAGACCGATTTGAACACGGATCGGTCTTCTGGCATATGTTTACGAAGTAGAAAAGTGAGAAACAAACTGAAAAAGAGCTGTTCACATTATCTCGTACCATCAGCGAGCAACTTGGACCCCGTGTGTTTCGAACTACGAGTCGCTCGTAAGTCATCGATTATTTTACCGTTCTTCTGCCCCGCTTGCGTCATTCCTTTAAGGCTACCAGGCTTGCGACGTACTCGCTAGGGCCTCGACACCAAATTCTTGAGTGAAAGCTGCTGAAAGGTTGCCTTACTGCCTGACACTTTAGTGGACTAAATATATAGAACTTTGCAAGAATCAGAATGGATCGCGCAAGACCGCGCCCTTTGGGCTTCTCAGAAGTGCGAAGCTGGAAAGAAATAGCTCAGTATATCCAAAGCTTCATACATTGCTACTCGTATGAGTGCCGGAGCGACTCCAGAACATATCTGAAGACTTTACAAGTACCTCAACGGAAAAGCACGACAACGATAGGAAGTTGATCAAGCGCTATAGATTTCAAGCCGAGCAGTACTAAGAATCGATTAGCTATGTACAGTAGTACAGCTTCAACACAATCGTCTCCTACGCGCGAGTAGATATATCGTTGTCCTCGCAGCTTCAACAGCGCGCCAATGGTGCCTCGGATCGCTCGTTAAAATCGTCATGCACTCGCATAGCTACCAACGTTTCGTGATGGTCGTCGTAGCAACGAAGCAAATCAGCTCATGTGCAGCTACTATGGTGGAGCGGGGAGTCGCATCTGGGAAATTCACCAACAGCTATGCGGAGAAGGATGGTGACGCTTTTAGCTCGGTCGAATACGTCATAATGACGTCCATATACCCGTGATCGCTGTCAACAGGATACTGGGATCGGTTTTGATCTTGTTGATGGGATGCTCGCGGACTGCATGCTATTGAGTTAGTAGGTGTAGCATCATGGACGGGCCTTGTGACACCAAGCCAATCGTTCGTCTTGCCTTCTGCAGCGTACGACGACTGCACGGAGAACGACACATACATGGCGTATGAGACGTGCACACATTGCACGCTTCCACGCAGGCCGCCGCCAAAAATCCCGACATACACTCGAACGGCCCCATCGACGCTAACGGGTTCACCAAATCAGCGACGACATCGGCGCCATGATATCCGTCGAGGCCGTCGCCACGTCCAACAAGGTCGGCGCTGTAGAGCTACTCGACACCACCGCGGACCCCGGCAACACTAACGGGACGGTAGGGTACGCTTGTCACCAACTCGACTTAAGCGTACGATGAGCTCAATATATGCTTGTGAGAGTCATGGGCAGCACTGCGTACGTCGTTTGCGTAGCCTTCGCGTTAGGTTGACCAGCTACATCGGGCTTGGCGACGGCTTCCAAAAATAAGCCAGTCGTAATTGACGCTGACGGTCATTAGAGCGTCGGCCGCCCGGGCCGCCATCCATGGAGAGACTCAGTATCTCACCTGCGTGTTCATACTGACCAGTGCGCTCATTGCCGGTGCTCATTGATTCACACGTCTGGTATATATCACCAGCAACAGCAGTGGCATTGGTTGTAGATCCATGCGCCACAGACGCATATAGAAGCTGATTGGGCAGGGCAAAGAGTCGTACTATCAGGGTGTCGGTATCGAGCACCACACCAGCCTGCAGCCATACTGGAAGTGGATGCTGGAGCAGCGACCCACGCTCATTTTGCGTTTCGTATTAGGTGGTGATTACCGGGGTTCCTTCTTGGAGGATGACGTCTGTTGTCGTCATCTAGGTGATCGCAGCCACAGCAGATCTCGTAGACTCGGGGCCGCCCCCCCCGATTCTGGCGTAATGTCGAGTAGAGAAGAGCGTGACTATACAGGTAGCCGTCAGCGTTCGAGAGCGAGGTGTTGAAGACGAGTTAGCCGGAGCTGGCAAATCCGAAAATGACAATTGGTTTGCTGCCACTCCGCAAAAGCGCGTCAAACCTCGGCGCCATTCTCAATCCCCACTAAACGTGCAGATACGCACAAGTTCAACATGGCTAGCCAATCGCTCGACAGGAAATTTCGGAATGAAGTGTGATTGGCTGCTTTTACTGAAAGCGAAGACATCTGAAAAAAACTCAAACTGGCCTGCACCCATCGAACCAACGTTAAAACTTCCACGACATTCTCAAAATTTTAATTGTAATTCAGATCCCGTATTATTATGAACCCATTCCAACACAAAGTGCGTCGCATTGCTTGGCACGGCGATTTATGGCTTAGCTGTTCTTGTAATCGCTGCTACAGGTGCAGCTGGAAGCTGATTTTTTTGCCATTAGCGAGAGATACAAGATCGAGCACATTCGGCACGGGCGGTAGCAAAAAGCCAACTGGCATGCCAATGTTGTCGCTGGACTCCACAAACCCGTTAGTGTCAGTAGTGAGGTCATCCAAATGCGTGCTAGATCTGCCGTCGACGGCAAATGTTGGTGAGTACAATATGTACGTTTCGTACGTCATGAACACTTCGTACACTATATCTTCGTCCTAGTAGGTCCTCACCCTACGCCCGGTTCTCATCGTACAATTTGGGTGAGTTGGTTGCAGGCATCATTAGCCGTCCCGGTAGTGTTGCTGGGGTCCGTGGTGGTGTCGAGTGACACGGCGGCGCCGAACCCAACGGACATCGTGACGACCACGACGGAAACCGTGGTGCCGATGTCCTCGCCAGACTCCAAAAAACCCTAAGTGTCAGTAGTGAGATCTTTCGAATGCGTTCTAGAGCCGCTGTCGGTGGCAAACGTTGGTGACTTCAATATGTACGTCTCGTACGTCATGAACGCTTCGTACACTATGCATTCGTCGTACACCATATCCTTACCCGTCGCCAGGTTCTCATCGTACGAATTGGTGGCAGGTATCACCTGTCGTCCCGGTAGTGTTGCTGGAGTCCGTGGTGGTGTCGAGTGGCACGGCGGTGTTGAGCCCGTCGGACATCGTGACGGCTACGACGGATACCGTGGTGCCGATGTCCTAGCTGAACTCGGCGATACCGTTAGCGTCGGTGGGTCCATTTGAGGTCGTGCTAGGGCTCTTGTCGGTGACTGGCGTGAGCGAGTACAATGTGTACGTCTCAGTACACCGTGTACGCGTGGTCCACCAGGTTCTCACCCTACACGCAGGCTCTCATCGTCCGATTGGGGTGTGCTGGAGATCGTAGGGTCTGTGAGGCTGTCCGCTTACATGCTGTGGTGGCACGCATGGAATGGATGACCGTTTTGCGCTCGCCAATGATGCGGCATGTAGACATGAGCATCTCGTACGATCCGTTGCGTGGTTAGCAGATTTTACGGTGTTTTGCACTGATGAATATTGTAATACGCACACGCATTGTGTATTTATGATGACGGCGTATCGAGGGCTACTACCATGGAGGAGGACCTTGTGTACCAGTAGGCCTCATGAGGTTTTGAGGTCCAGGATACTGGAACAGTAATTGACCGTTTCAGTCTCCAGGTTGCGCAAAAGCGGCGACGGCAGCTCGCTCAAAGACGACCGCAAATTTTGGCCATCACAACTAAATGGATCAGCGTAGGAACCGCGGTTGCCAGCTTCTCGAGTGCCGCATTGCTCGTTGGATCAAAGCCAATGTTGGTCGAATACAGTACACTCATGTCCTGTATTTCCGTCTGGGCGATTTCACTCAACTTTCTTAGATCAGCATTGAAAACCGATATACTTGATATTCTCAGGCAATGGCACTTTGCAGCCTGGATCTGCATCTCCGACAGCTGTCCTAGGTCATTCTGGAGCTCGATGCTCACACGCTTCCCAACTCAACTCTCCAGGGCAACCTGCGCTTCGACATTCCCGATTCCAGATCCAATATCAACGAAAAAAATATCGCTTGATTGAAGCGGTGGAAGTGTGGCTAAGATTAACGCCACGCCGGTCGGGACAATTCGTCCAGCGTGATGGTCGGGGTGGTGGCCCCGTACATACTCTTCACGACTCGTATCGTGACGGAGGAGGCGAGTCATTGCTTAATTAGCACTGACCACCTGTCTAGTGTCCAACGCCATTGTCATTTTTGGAGCTGATCGGCTTTGTTTTCTTACAGCATCCGTAAAGCGCTTTGGGAATTTGTCCAAGTTTGTTCCGTGGGTTCGCTTCAGGGTCTTTAGCCGAAGCCGAAGCTGGTGCTGCGTCCTACCGAAATATGATAGCTTGACCCATATGTCTCGCCAGCTAATATCGCGTCCGCCGTCGACTTGAGCTTTCGCATGCTTATACAAATCACGTCCACTGCGTCTGAAAAAAAAACGACATCGTAGCCTCGGATTTATCGGTTACACGTGCAATCAAATACTTTACTGAAGATATTTGGTCCACACCTCGCTGACATCGTTTTGGGTTATTAGGCATGTCAATTCAGATACCAACGATGTTTCCATCAATAGCGTGGATATTCAGGGATGTGGGCTCTCTTTTGGGCTTCCCATCTCCAAAGTTGAGATTTTTTCGGATGTCTTCGCTTTCGGTAAAAGCGGCAATCACACTTCATTCCCAATTTTCCGGTCGAACGCTTGGCTAGCCATGTTGAACTTGTGCGTATCTACACTTGTAGTGGGGATTTAGAATGGCGCCGAGGTTTGGCGCTTTTGTGCGGAGCGGCAGCAAACCAATTGTCATTTTCGGATTTGCCAGCTCCGGCTAACTCGTCTTCAACACTTCGCTCTCGAACGCGGACGGCTACCAGTATAGACACGCTTTTCTCTATCGACACTACGCCAGAATAGGGAGGGCGGCCCCGACTCTACGAGATCTGCTGTTGCTACGATCACCTAGATGACGACAATAGACGTCATCCTCCAAGAAGGACCCCCCCCCGGCAATTAACACCTAATATAAAACGCAAAATGAGCGTGGGTCGCTGCTCCAGCATTCAATTTCAGTATGGCTGCAGGCTGGTGTGATGCTCGATACCGACATCCTGATAGTACGACTCTTTGCCCTGCCCAATCAGCTTCTATATGCGTCTGTAGCGCATGGATCTACAATCAATGCCACTGCTGTTGCTGGTGATAAGTACCAGACGCGCGAATCAATGAGCACCGGCAATGAGCGCACTGGTCAGTATGAACACGCAGGTGAGATACTGAGTCTCTCCATGGATGGCGGCCCGGGCGGCCGACGCTCTAATGACCGTCAGCGTCAATTACGACTGGCTTATTTTTGGAAGCCGTCGCCAAGCCCGATGTGGCTGGTCAACCTTACGCGAAGGCTACGCAAACGACGTACGCGGTGCTGCCCATGACTCTCGCAAGCACATATTGAACTCATCGTACGCTTAAGTCGACTTGGTGACAAGCGTACCCTACCGTCACGTTAGTGTTGCCGGGGTCCGCGGTGGTGTCGAGTAGCTCTACAGCGCCGACCTTGTTGGACGTGGCGACGGCACGACGGATATCATGGCGCCGATGTCGTCGCTGATTTGGTGAACCCGTTAGCGTCAATGGGGCCGTTCGAGTGTATGTCGGGATTTTTGGGGGCCGTCTGCGTGGATGCGTGCAATATGTGCACGTCTCATACGCTATGTATGTGTCGTTCACCGTGCAGTCGTCGTACCGCACAGAAGTCAAAACGAACGATCGGCTTGGTGTCACAATGCCACGCTTCGCTCAACCCAACAAACGTGTACCCACGTCCATGATGCTACACTTACTAACTCAATAGCATGCAGTCCGTGAGCATCCCGTCAACAAGATCAAAACCGATCCCAGTATTCCGTTGACAGCGATCACGGGTATATGAACGTCATTATGACGTATTGGACCGAGCTAAAAAGCGTCACCAGCCTTCTCCGCATAGCTGTTGGTGCATTTCCCAGATGCGACTCCCCGCTCCGCCATAGTAGCTGCACATGAGCTGATTTTCTCCGTTGCTACGACGACCATCACGAAACGTCGGTAGCTATGCGAGTGCATGACGGTTCTAACGAGCGACCCGAGGCACCATTGGCGCGCTGTTGAAGCTGCGAGGACAGCGATATATCGACTCGAGCGTAGGAGACGATTGTGTTGAAGTTGTATTAGATACGGTAGCTAAGCTATTATTTAAGTACAGTTTGATCTGATACCAGCACTTTTCTTCTGTTGAAGTACCAGCTTTTGTAACGTTCAAGCTCGTGGTATCGATCTGGCTCAGTATCCATGAAGCTGGTACCGATACGTATGCGTGCCCTTCAGATTGGGCTGCCGACGGCGTAAAACGATCCACTAGGCTCAAATCAATTCATACAAACCCCAATCTATTTGGCCCAATTGAAGTAGCATGCTTTTTGAACAATTTGCAAGCCACCAGTTCAGAAATTGACGTGTAAAACGCAGAGCTGGATCACCGTTCTGATAACTAAGCTGTTGAGGTACGGAAATGACCGCAGATTATGAATAATACTCCACTCACAATGATGACAGCTGCCAGGCCCGGGAATGACCCTTGCATCAAACGGGAAAGGCATTTACGAAGCGAAACGTGAGGAGCCGGTGTGAAATGTAATTCAATTTAAATTTATTTCGATCTAATCCTTGACGCATTCGTTTTTTAGATACTATCACACTTCAGTGCTGGTGATAATGTCGAATTTGACTCGACATATCCTGTGCTCGTTAACCCACGCGGGCGAGTAAGTAGTCAGTGTGATCACGATAGCTATGTCGTGTTTTGATCGATCATGATAGAAAAGTCGAGCCGAAATTTAGATCCACTGCAGATGTAGACGACTTTGTAGCCGCACACCCCTGTTACAGAAATGCGAGATATTGACCAAGAACCTCCTCTCTCCCGCGGAGAAAAAATATCTCCATGATTACCCTGTGGATGACGAGGTGGCTAAGGGACCGTGTATGGAGCTATCGGAGGTACGTCGCATATAAATGTTTAGCTTTATATTTCACTGATTACGCTTCCGTAGGTGCTTTAAATTACCCGCTGGGACATTTGTGCTTGCATTCAATTTTTGAATGACTTCATTCTGCGAGGTTGGTTCGAACAAGACCAGAGCACCCAGCAGCTCATAGTAATGAAGGTTGATTCAGCGGTTGACAGAACTACCATCGAGGGCCATCGACGTCAAGGTCTTCGCATGGAAAAACGACACAACATGATCGTGTGGCTTGTCCATGCGATGAATCTTATTGACCAATTTAGCGGGCTTACTAAAATACGAACCTCGGTGGAGGAGCTGCGATTGCGAATGGTGTACCTACTATCGGTCACCAGCGTGGCTGAAGGACAAGCCGAAGGACTTGACTCCAAAGACGTTGACGTCAAAGCGGTTCCCTTTCCGTCTGTAAGTACACGAGGATACACCAAGTGTAGCTTGTTGAATGAATCCTTTAGTTTGAATAACACCTTTTTTGGATTCAAGCATTTTGTATTTCTGTGTGTCACGCCGAATAATTTTGGTAAATAAAAGTGCCCGATTCAGCCCCAAGTCAAGCAGTACTATGCATGTAGTAGCTACATCGTACTGAATTGGACAGACCAATTCAACTCTCGAGTGTTACCTAAACCCGCTGAAAAGTAACCAGCTGTATACGGTAATAAGGTGCCTTATTTATGATTTCATTGTAACAGCTATCCTAACCGACTCACAGTTATTGTGCGCAACCTGGCAAACAGCGTTCCATTCACGGCTTTTACAGGAGCGCGTAGCGGTCTAAGTGACAGCATTTACGGCCCTTCATCTTACAATGATGAGACAGCCGCATCAATCACAACGATGCATTTATTAACCCGCTACTTCACAGCAGACAGCCACTGCATTCATTGGGTCGTGTTTGTCGTGCTTGCTGGAGAAGCTAATGGCGCCGATTCAGTGGTGCGCGCTGTGAATGCATGCATGAGCAATTAAACCGATACAGCACAGGAGCTGACGCCACATCTTGCATCTCTACACCGTACTGATATTAATTTCGCTAGAACGACGCAAACCGATGTATAGAAACAACAGTGAGTGTTACTTTGCGCAGCTAGCACGAGAGACCGATGGAACAAAAGCGAAATTTGAGTGAATGTTCCTCACGGTGCTGCTCGTTCCGTCGTTTTTCACGACATTTTTACAGTAGACAGCGCTTTGAAGATACCAGTTTTTGTCGGTAAGCCAATCACGTCGCGGTACGCAAAAAGCTACCTAAGGTACCTTTCTGCAAGAAATCTTTCATAAACCTTGCATCCTTTATAGACTGGTGGGTCGTCTCCTGGGAGAACTAATCTTTCAAAATCACAGTTCAGGTATGCTTTTGGTCTGTTTAACCTAACGTTTGTATGGTGACCCTTCAAACAGGAAATGTATAGGGTAAAGGAAAGGGTTAATCAGTTTGCATTAAAACAGTGTCCTAGTTCAAGCGCCTTTTCTACAATACTGTGATCAAACCGACGGTTTCAAATGGACAGGAGTATCTTGTGCGAGATTTTACGGTTTTGACTTGAAAGGTACTTTTGCAGAAAAGCCGTAAAATCCGGTATCGAGATTATCGAGCTTAAGTAATTTTCGCACTTCACCGGAGCTGTGACATTTGGTTCAAACTTCCATCGAAAAAACTGTAAGACTACCCTTACATGTATATAATTGATTTTAGCAAAGGGCTTTTAAAAAGCACTTGGATATCAAAACCTGAAAAAAATATTGAGCCCACAACACTCCTAAACATTTCGTCATTTCGAAGGCCCAATAATGGAGATAATATTTTTTGGGCGACCACAACTTCTTCAGTTTTAAGCATTTCGTAGCTTATAAGCGCTCAAGAGATAGAGGAGACGCCCCGCTTTCGTTTAGAGTGCATAAATCGATTTTCATACTTAGGTTCGAGAGTATCATTTTGTTTGACTGTGGATTTGCTAAAACCGACTCCATTACCAATTTCGACCGGCTTCAGCAACAAATTAGCTTGTCCCAGCCTTTCTAGCTACTCCAGTCAATTTTTTTTAATTTTTCGAAGTTTTCTTGTATCTGTTTCTAAGTTTCTTAGAATTTGTAAACCATGTTTGTTCTTTAATATTTAAAGTCGAAAAAGTACATTACATGTACCAGCTGTTCTTGGATCCCCTGTCAGATCTGGTATACATTTCAGAGAAAAAATATCCTGGTATTCCCTCTAACACTCTTTAGCTCTCAAAATTCTAATTTCTACTATCGCCATTATAGTAATGCAGGTATCTCTTCTCAATTAGCCTGTCAGACACCAATTGCCGTCTACTGTACACGTTTATCCGAGCTCGTGTGGCACATTGCCACTGAAAAAGAAATAGAGAGCTTTAGTTGTTGGAATAGAGCGAAAAAGAAAATCAATGGATGCCCCTTCAGTGGAATACGTGTAACGAAGGTTCTCAATGTTCCACTGGAATATATTAATGGACCATCGGCCTTGACCCTTTTTCAGACAATTGTTGCTCCAAAATCTTGAGTCACCGGTAGTCGAGAAATTAGTAATAAGTTCTCTAATATATCCTTCGTTGAACCAGAACTTTTTAGCATACTGGTGTATTTACATGTTACACAGCATCAGGACTGGAACCAAATTCCCTATCGGAATACTAAGTATTAATAATACAAACGTTTTGGTCCAATTTGTTTGTTTGTTCATTTAATGAAGCAACTTATTTCAAGTCTTGCCTCTCCAGTTCCAACACTAGCATTTCAATTTGCACTGAAGAACTCATTAGTTAAGTGTGAAATACAGGAGCACCTTAATTTCATATCGACCTGGTGAAGAATCAACGATACTGAATACCTATGCTAGCGGCATTGATCATGATCCTAACACGCGTATTTAGTGCTGAGATCACCAACTATCTTGAGCAGAAGGCTTCATGCGACACAGCTTTGGCTTTCATGAGCTGGCAGCTACTACTTCAGTACCTCTCTGTGGTCCTTCTAGTGCTCATACATGTTATACATCAAACTTATCGTCCGTTTAATTCCTTGTTTTTTAAAGTGTTGAACTTGGGTCCATGCACGAAAAGGGGGATGTACGTCGGGCCCTTAAAGTACTCATAGAACGGCAAGTAGTTGATGTAGATGCGATAGTTCCTATCGCCAATGCGTGTTGACGAGATAACGTTGAGCTTGTTGTACATCATCGCTGGGGTTCGCTTATTCACAATCGAGACCGTGAATCGGATTGTCCAGTACAGAGGTCGGACGTAGTTATCGTGTTTGGCCTTCGATTTTCGGTTGATTTTTTAGTAATGTGGCCCACCATTCCTTCTCGCGCCCATTACCTCTTCCATGCGTATAGATTGTGTCATCTTTTGTCACCAGTCTTTTGATCGCTATCCGCACGCTCGCGAGTATAATTTCCCTCTCTTCGTCAGTGGCCCGAGGGTCTTGTGCGCTTCAGCAGTGGTAGAATCGTCTATACAATGTATAGACTTCTACGAAGCGATTCTAACGTGACATGTGTCAATGGCCATGGCTGCCATGATGGCACTGTCATGGTGGCCGGCTGGGAATAAAGGTACAGCGTCGATCGAGGCATCGTCGGCAAAGCTCGTCTGCTCTGTAGCGGTATCCGCAATGGCCGAGGTTGTATCGCAGACCGTTAGGACGAGTAGTGTAATAACAAGAGGTCTACGTATTATAATAATAGTCTGCGAGACGCATCTCTGATGCCATCAGAGTTCGCGTATTACTGTACATGTAGTAGCTGCGAGTAGTGAGAGCCGGCACATTACACCGGCAGTTTTTTTTCAAAGCCTTTAACAAGGAGAGTAGGTTTAGCTTTTCCACCGCGCCAGGTCAACGAGCCGACCGCTTGACCAATCGAGAGCGTGAGGACGCACTCAATGCCATTGAGTGTGTCCTCACGCTCTCGAATGGTCATTGAGTCAATGCGTCTCAAGTAGGGTTCAAATCCTCTAAACGGATGGCAACCTCTCGACCCGCTGAGTGAGAGGACGCATCCGATGCAGATTTCAAGTTCTCGCTATTCGAATCGCATGGGAATAGGGCTTTTTTGTGGCACCGCCTTCGTTTCCTGCTTAGGCCTTTTCTCTCATTCGAGAATCTGGAAAGATGGTGATAATGTAGACCACATCCCACGTCCTTTCTCTCAGTCTTTGCTAGTCATCAGAAAAGTGAATGCTTCGAGGCATAAGTGTTCGGTCGTGTCAAATTATGTCTACCGTTCTCCGAAAAATGTCTAGTGCGGGTTGGAAAAATAGTGCGAGAGCTCTCGCACCAGACTCGAATCTGCCGCCTCAAGGAAAGATGGTGAAACTCTTGTGTGCTGTGGTGGGTGTGGCGGAAAGCGTGTTGTCGGTGCGAGTGGACGAGAGCGACTCGGTGGCTGACTTGAAGAAGGCGGTCAAGGCGGAGAAGAAGAACGACTTGAAGGACGTTGATGCATACAAGCTGAAGCTGTTCCTGGCCAAGACAGCGGACAGCAAGTGGCTCTCTTCTCGCTTGGAAGACGTAACGAAGCTGAAGAAGGGCGAAAAGACTGCTCTCATCGAAGCGCTCACGAGTGAAGACAAGTTACAGGGAGAAGATTCGTTGGAGGACGTGCTGATTGGAATGGATCCTCCATCAACTTCCCAAATCCACGTGCTGATGGTGGTTCCACGGTCTACGGGAGACGACGACGCATGGAGCCCAATGGATCCTAAGGTTCAATTGAATCTGTGGAAGTCAGTTGTGAGAGTTTCTTCGGAAGATGTGTGCTCAGGAACGGCGCTGGTTGTGGATCAAACGCCGACGCACTTGTATCTTATGACGAACTTGCACATGTGGACAGACGCTACATTCGCTGATCACTTGAGTGGTCACTTCAAGTCTGAAATCAAATGGTATTTGAGACTCTTTCCCTCAATGAAAACAAGTGGAAGGAAAAGGAAAGATGCTGATGTGAAGGATGCCGATGTTGCAATGCAACCACGTCGTAAATCTCCACGGACGACAGCGATGAAAACACCAACTTTATCCGGCAAGCCTCTAGTTGTGGTGGAGCAGCTCCTTCCCGATACGACGAAGCCGGAAGAAGTCATTCGATTCAGCCTCGACAAGGACACATGCTGGAGTAGTTCGGCTGCGTTCGACTTCGCAATCTTCAAAGTTGCTGTGCCACGAGATAACAAGCTCGTCCGATGTAAAATGTCCCTTAAGGCGTATGACACGAAGAATGTTGACGTGTTCGGATTCCCTGGCGCTCTTCAAGACCAACATTTTGGTCACGCTTACGCATCCTTTCCAGCTAAAATCACCGGTTGGCGTGGAAACCAAATGATTCTCTCATCTTTGTCAGCTCCTGGTCTATCTGGAAGCGCGCTTGTATGCACCAAAAACGGAGTACCAGTGGGATATATTGGTGGACTTGATGGCTCATATGGAACAAGCAGTATCAATCCTATGCCTTCACATTTCAAGGATTAATCCCCGAATTAACGTCCCGCTTGCTTCCTGATACCGAAGGTGAGACAAAGAATGAGCTATAGTCTGTATAGCGCCAGTGGAAGTGAATCCACGTGAATTTTTCCTGCAATGGTGGTAGAAATAAACTTACTTTTGCGTGAGACGCTTTATAAATGTATTTTTATTGTGCATTTCAATTCTTTTCTTCTTTTTTCACTAATATTAATAGCCTGATTCTCGGTGTGAGGTCGGTTTATTAAATCGAGGTCTATAAAAAGTACAAATCGATCTAGCTAAACAGTCTGATAAATCGAGCCACGGCAGAATCGACCGCTTCGGATCGATCAACCACCAATTCCACATTGATATCCTGTAAATCGACGCTCTGAAATGGTAATTCGATCATAGATAAAACAAATCGATGCCTGCCTCTTCCCATCTCATTTTTACGCGTGGTTTTATGGACCATGCTCGATCTAGGATATAAAACGGATGGACATTCCCACAATAATCCTGACAAATATAAAGGTATAACATATAAATATGACGTATTTACCCAACCAATATTTCGCTAAAGAGCAGCGCAGAAGCGCTACTACCAGCGCACACGCGACGCTCGTCTAACCTATCAAAAAAGGTACGACGATAAAAATAGGGACCAAATTCGTACGCGCAAAAAGCGGAAGCCGAAAGACGAACTTAACAGAAAAGAAGCCGAACTTAAGACATAAACCGAACTTGGCTAATTAATTACTTCGAAATATGTTTTTTACCACATAGAAAGTCAAGCCACATATAGACAGACACTGATTGGCCACCACGCTGACGATTTTGAAGGATGCCCTCGGCGACCTTAGCCAGTATCACTCGTCTGGGTGATGCAGCAAAGGACAAGGGTAAATGGATGGCTTTAGGTAAAACGCAAGTTTTCCGTGCCCTGGCTATCGATCTCATGCTAACCCGCGGTGTTATTGCAACACCCCTTTCAAGCGACACTTCCTTATCATTGACGAGGATGAGAATCATCACTTCGTTGGTTCAGAGTGTGTTAAGCTTTTTGGTGGGCACTATAAGGTGTGCCTCGGCTGCCAACGCCGGTACAGGGGTTTCTACAAATATTGTAAGGATTGTCGAGACCGCGGTCTTACTTCTTTAAGCGAGACGAAGCTAGAATTTGGCAAGTACAGAAATCGAAAGCCAGAGTCGTTAGTGGGAGTGGATATCTCCAATACTCACTTCCTATTTAAGTGTGATATCGTATCTGAGGCCTCCAGGCAGGATTTGGCACTTAATTTACTCCCAAGAACGGTTTTTGGAGGCAAAATCAAGTACAGTGATAAGACATTCAATTGGATCAAGTCTCACGATTCAAAATATTATCGCTGGTTGCAAACGCTCGACAGATCGTACACAAAGTATTTTAATTAATTGCTTTTGAAATTTGTTGTATAGGGGTAAGATATAAAGTCGATCCTGATACAAGATCCAATAATTATAAAGTCATTTCCACAGGAATGGTAGAGACAAGAGTATACGGACAATGCGACCTCGAAGGTATTAAATATTGATGCCATTTGCTGGGGCAGTACCTACCGCGTTAAGATGCGTGGTAGAACTGGTACATGTAAGATGGCTTATGTTAGCAACATTTCCCGTCCGACCAATCAGAAGCTATTTGCGAGGCAGTACAAGATCTCCGTCGAGACCTAGAAGAAGCACGTTTCCCCGGACTATAACAAGGATCCCAAGTATCGTTTTTACAACGGCAAGAACATGGAGCCCCACCTGTATGAAGGTATCCAGACTGCTGAGTTCTATGACAAGTTCGTGAACGTGCTTGCTACCCAGACTAACGCCTTCAAGGTAAACATTGCTCTTGGGTACGATCTCATAAGTCTAACGGATGGCAATTTTATCCAGTACTGGCACCCGGATCTGGCTACCACTTACGTATTTGAGACCCCTGTTGGTATCAACAGGCGATCTGACATCCTTAAGAAAATTATCTCAAAGATAAGGTCAATGGAGCTGGCTAATACGCTAAACTATCCCAAATCGGGCTATAAGCTGAAGGCGATTACTGGGTTTAAGATTTACATATACTTCCGTGGGCATGAACTTGGTGATAGTGAAGTTGTTATCCCTAAGATTATACGCGACAACAAGTACGTAATCAACTTCCCCAAGACCAACAAACAAGTGCGTGTTTCCCTGTATCGCGTGGAACTTGAATCAGCATGCTAATAATGATCCTCGTCGGATCCAGGCTCATGTTAAGGAAGTTTTTAAGAGATACTGCTCATAAGGGTATCAGCTTTACGCTTAGCCTGCTCCGTGGCTTCAAACCGATTGATCTCCTACAGCTCGATGAACTTGAGGAGTGTTTCATTTAGGTATTAACGTCTACTCCATGGATGTAAAGTTGAGTGTACCCGTCGCTCGGAGAGAGAGGGGGTTTCTATGGATATCCTTTCCCATGAGAGCCATGCATTGTACATCAAGAACATTGATAAGCTCCAGTCTAAGTATCAATGCTCAAAGTGTGAGATGATTTTCGCTAGCTCTGCTACGGCAAAGTGTCAGTTTAGTAGCCTCGATTGAGTGATTTTACTAAATCTGCGATAACTCGCCATCTAATATTCCAATTGACACACAGGGTTCCCCAATATACCATACTCAATATATTCTGCTGCTATTACGCCAAGACAATAATAATGGCATTCTTCCCTAAGTTGGCTACGCATACTCTGCCTGATAGCTTTAACACTAAATCCTTCCCATCAGTCCTTGTTGTACGATAGAAACATAAGCACTTCAAGAGTGTTAGGTTCCATGGATTGGCTGAAGAAACGCTCGCACTCGTTCGACGTGGGTGGAACCCACTCGAGAGGAAAGTATTGCGGTGGGGAGCGCGTCACAGGGGCCTTCTTGAAGGCCGACGCGAGCAATGACTTGGAAACGGCTGGGTTTACCACTGTGTCGTCGCTGCTGCGCTTGAGATGAATACACGCCGCTTGTTCGCGTGCATTCAGCCGACAACCGCCAATGATCTTCACGATGCCGCTCTCCAGTGCGGGATTGTTGACGACGGAGGCGTCACTTGCAAGCCGGGTCTTCATGCTGGGGTACCTGCGCAACACTGCATCAAAGGCACGTCGTGCACCCACCACTGTTAGAGTTGAGTCTTGTAGCGCCTTACTCACCTCATTCACCTCGTGCAGCGACTTGAGAAGAGAGCGAGCGTCTTCGGTTTCCTCTGGCGTCAGTAGAAAGCGCGCGATGTTATGCTTAGCCACCGTAGCGTGGTCCGACGCGAGAAGAGCGCTACAAATCTTGTCGTACTGCTGTACCATGCTGAAGGTACTCGACCAACGAGTCGCGTTGGGCATGACGGGCGCTAGAGAGGTCATCTTGCGAAGGGCAGCACGACACTTGATGGTGCTCAGATGTTTCATGAGCGCGTGTATCTTGGCCAACATGGGTTCATGATCAGCCAGATACGCGTTCAGATGTCCTTGTTTGTCAAATTCATGGGGTACTTGGGCGAAAGGGGGCTGAAGAGTTGTTGGGATGACTGCAAAAGGTCGAATGAGCTGAGGAGATTGCACAAGGCTCGTTAAGTCTCTTTTGAGGTGGTGCCAACCAGTAGTTTTGGTGGACAGTATTGACCCTAGAATAACTGATAAAATGATGAAAAAATGCTTGCATTTGTGGTGTAGTAGAACACACAAATATCGTCAGATGTGGATTCCTTACACAAACCACAACGAATCGCCGAGTTAGGTCGGCGGTTTGTATGGCCTGCGCAGAGGGTGGTCCCCTCGCGGTCCGGCCCTTCCGGGACAGACGCGTGGCTCGCTTCCACTCGGTTCCGACTAACCAAGTCAGATCACTTCCGAGGCTCCGCCGAGTTTGATTCGGCTGAGCTCGTTCACAACCCTGTGCCCTCCACCAAAGGATAGACGACGGCGCGCGAGCGCTTTTACAGGTCACCGAGCGCAGAGGCTACTCAGCTAGAAGTGTTACGGCACCCGGGCTATCCGACGTACCGGCCCGCTGAGTATGCGGGGCTTTCTTTCGCGCGTAGCGAGACTTTGTCCTACCCGGACCGACCTAATCTCTTGGCGCTACCAGTCAATACCCTACAAGCTATGCCTCTCGAGTATTGACGGCAGACATAATCCAGCCCTATGCAGGGACTTACCGGAAAAGTGTACACGTGTCTTGGACTAGGAAAATTCTGCTCTGTTATCTTCTGGGAGCCTTTTCGGCTTCCCCTATTTAATCCTTTGCTTCCTATACAAATATCTAGTGAAATGTAGTCGTTTCGGATCTCTACCGACCCTTCAGCTGAGTTCGGGCGACCGTTGAGCTCAGCGGCTATCCGGATAGCATATCCGGACAGATCGCCGAGTACTTACCGTGATCCTTTGCTCTTAAGCTCTGGGTT
Source organism: Phytophthora infestans T30-4 (assembly GCF_000142945.1). Classification (NCBI taxonomy): domain Eukaryota; phylum Oomycota; class Peronosporomycetes; order Peronosporales; family Peronosporaceae; genus Phytophthora; species Phytophthora infestans. Next base: position 2,977,375 of record NW_003303743.1, read on the forward strand.
ATTAGACCGAGCCGATTCTTGACCTAAAGTAGGTCGGCGTGTGGTCGAATCTGGAAATCCCTACACCACACATTTTTACTCGCTCCTCAATACATTATTGCATTCCCAATATGCGATATTATTTAATATGATTATTTAATCGCAGAGCCTGTGACACATATGAGTAGCGTGAATGAGAGTAACAGGCCAATTTTGCGGATTTTAACAAATAAATATCAGCAGGTAAACGTTTTTTATAAAGCTATCTTTCCTGTGACGGGGTCACACAGCACCTTGCGCTAGAGGAAGTTATCTTCCGAGAGTATACAAACTCTCAGTGAACGGCAGTTCACAGGTCCCCTCTTTATTTAAAGAGAGCGAAGTGACCTAAATAAGGTAGATTGTAAACTGAGTATATTTAAAGGTAGGTTAAGTTTGGGTTTAATACAAACTATAAGTTACCTATAGAAATGCAATGTCGTTTGACCAATGGTTGGTTTTGAACCACCTTGGTACCTTGTACCAAATATCCCGGAGTATGACGTGTCATACACCTGAAGTATGAAGTGTCACACTTCATGTAACCAGGGCACACTGATGGCTACGTGCCCTGTTACACTCCCCCACTTAGGTTCGGTTTACCGACCAATCAGAATGAAGAGGTGTTCGTCACAAACTCTCATTCTCAAAGTCGAAAACCATCGACTTGGCCGCGCGAGCGCGGCGGAGGCTCACTTCACAGTTAGAGCCTCGAGCAGCAACCAGTGCGCTCTTCGTCTAGGTCTTTAATTCGACCGTTACCATGCCTCGTGGCACTGCAAAGAGCGGTGCTAAGACATGCTCCAAGGCTGCGGCCGGTAAGGCGCAAGCCAAGGGCACTAAGCCTCACGGCAAAGGCTCGGCACTCAAGGAGGCTACTCAGGTGGCCTCCGAGGCGATCGGTTCCTCGGGTGACGCGGCTATGGCCAAGCGAACAAGCAAGCGCCGCAGCCCGTCGCCCTCATCGTCGGACAATCGTCCGAACCCTCGGTTCGTAGAACGTGAGTTCAACTCGGGCAGTGAAGACGATGCCGAGTCCGAGAGCACTCATGATGCTCCTGCGGGCTCTGTGGGAGGGCACAGCCCAGTGCCCAGTGAGCACAAAGATGACAGCGTGCAGTCGCCCGCTAGTGATCACGGTGATCACAGTCCCAGGACCTCTGTGCGCTCTGAGAGTCCGGCCGTCAAGGCTAAGGACGCTCCCAAAGCCGGTGGCGATGAGGAAGAGAATCCTCGCAAACGTCTCTCGCTTGCCGAGGGTCTTGCGCGCGCTAAGGCCTCTAAAGCTGAAGGCGCCAAGCCCTCAAAGAAGCGTACCGCCTCTAAGTCCCCACTCCGCGAGGAGAAGGAGACTCGTCGCTCCTATCGGAGTATCTTCGGCTCCTCGGATGAAGAGGAGGAGAAGGAGGAAGAAGAGGAAGAGGAGGGTGCCATCGTTGAGCCCCGGGAGGTCTCGAATGACCTCGACCAGCAGCAGGAGGATTTCCAAGCTGCCCAGCGTGTGCGAGGGGGTTCGGTGGCGGCACCCGTCAGCCAGGGAGCTGCCATCAACTCGAGAGGGTATTGGCCTCCCGAGGAGAGCTCTGGGGCTGACCTCTTCTTAGAGCTTCTTGTCGCTCCTCGTGGCCTTGTGGGCGGCCACACTTCTAGGGGCATCTATGAACGAGCCCTTGTTCAGAAAGAACAGTTGTTCGTCGACAACTTGGAGGCTGCTCGGTGTGTGCTACTCGCGCCACACCGCATTCCCCTTAAGGACTTCACGACTTGTCGTAAGAAGCCCGAGACCCGGGGTGGTCTCTATCCCGTTTGGGGATACCCCTGGGTTATGCCCGAGAACTGTCCCACGTGGAGTTCTTGTGAGGACATGTTCTGGGCTTGGGTGGAGACTCTTAAGTACTCACCCACGGAGTTACGGGAACTCCATGAAGCTCAGCAGCTGTCCCACATCCTGGACCAGCATGATCTTCGTGTGAGGATTGCCCACTTGGTCAGCAAGCGTATGCTGCCAAGGGACATCCTGAAGCGCGCGGCTTCTAGCGCTCACGATGAGCGCGGGTACGGTATGTACTCATCGACCGTACCCCGTTCGGGCAAGAAGCCCCGGACTACTTATTAAGCTGCCGCCGCTTCTGTTCCCAGATTGCGACAGCCTTCGGGCAGCCAATCAGGAGCCGTTCAATCGGCTCCCACGAGTTCTCGGAGTGGGCATAACCCCTCCACTTCACGAGGAGCTGTCGCTTACCGCGACGCCGTTGCTCCTGGAGGATCCGCTTCACGTGGAAGTGGACCTCTCCATTCCGGTCAAGCAGGGGCGGAGGTGCCCTCGTACGAGTACGAGTACTCGGCGCCTCCCGAAAGCCACTCCGGTCCGAGTGCTCCGACTGCGGGTCCGACACAGGACCCTGAGGTTGACCGCCTCCGTCAGCGTGTCCTCGTGCTTGAGATTGCACTTGGCATTGGGACTGGCGGTAATGCTGCCGCCCAGGCCGTGAATCAGGGCGAGCTCGCTCGTCTTGCGGGTCGCCTGGACCTGGTGGAGCGAGAGGTTGCGAGCCTGCATCTGCGGGTGGATCGCCGGGCCTCTTCGTCCGATCTGGACGAGGCCTTTCGCATGATCCGACGGATCGAGGCTTTGTTGCACATCCGGAGCCGCCTGCGGCACCCTCCCAGACGTACGCGTATGGTGCGTACCCCGGCGTACTCAGCGTACTCGGCGTATGGCGCCGGGGTCCGTTCGTATGGAGCCCCTCCGGCGTACGGACTTGACCGCAGTCTTGCCGTCCCGACCGAGGCTTGGGTGCCTGCTCCGACGCCCTCGTCGACGACTGTGACCGGCCCTCGCTTCGAGGAGCTGGGTCAGGGGGGGGTCTGCGAGTCAGCAACCCCTGCGGGTCAAAGTACCGCTTAAGACGTCCGACATAGAACGTCGGGTGCGTCGTCATTGACTCTGGCAGGTCGATGGTGTACGACGCACCATGTCTGGCCAGGACCGCAAAAGGTCCGATGAAGCGGTGCTTCAGTTTGTTGCTGCCGACAGAGCTAACAGTGTCTAGAGGTAGGTTCCTCGTGTCTAGCAACACTAAGTCACCAATCTCAAATATACTTAAGTTTCCTCTTCCTTGTTTGTCCGAGTACTCCTTTTGTTTATCTTGGGCCGCTGCCATGGCATCGCGGACCCTGCTGACAATGTTCAGCTTGGTATCCATAAAGGATTCCACCTGTTTCCGCAGCGAAACTGGCCTCACATCCGAGACCTGGGAGGAAAGGGCTTTCCGAGCCTCTCCCCCACTTAGAATAGAGGAGTCAGTGTCTCCTCGAAGAGTGAGAGGCACTCTGGGGTGGCGGAAGCCGCTCAAGTAGAACGGCGTGAACCCCGTGGACGCGTGCACCGCGTTGTTGAGCGCAAACTCAACAACTGGAAGCTGCGTCGACCACGTACGTGGCTCTGCCGCGCACACACTGCGCAGAGTGTCCTCGAGCACTCGATTGACGCGCTCTGTTTGGCCGTCTGTCTGCGGATGATCCGCAGTGGACATCTGCAGACGAGTTCCCAGTAAAGGGAACAGCGTTTTCCAAAACGCAGCAGTGAACCGCGGGTCTCGGTCTGAGACAATCGTCTCCGGGAGACCGTGATAGCGGAACACGCCATCGACGAACAATCTTGCGGTTTGTTCGCCCGTTACAGTGACGGGAACTGGAGCAAGATGTACCATCTTGCTCAGCCGACACACGAACATCAAAATTCCGGTGTG
>NW_003303743.1:2981271-2983644 GCF_000142945.1 Phytophthora infestans T30-4
AAATCAGCCGGTACGGGCAGGCTCTGTAGTAGGAGCCGAAGGGTGCCCTCCGGGTTTGACCCGCTGACATGTTTCACGTGTCCTTGACGTTCCGGGCGACCCACTTGTACAATGTTGGTTCCCCCAGAAGGGATTGAGAGACCGACAGAAAGGTCTTCTCGCGGCCCAAGTGGCCGCTGGAGGGCGCGTCATGCGCCTCCGCGAGGACTTCGAGCTTCAGATCCTCGTCGTTGGGTACGTCCACCCGTGGAGGATCAGTGGGCTCCACCCGATAATAGAGGAGGCCCTCCTTCAACTCATATCGGTGGAGTCGTGAGCGCTGTCGCGACGAGAGCCAGTCGGACTTCGCGCTCGTTCCGGCCTTAAGGAACTTGACGATAGGCGCGACAGCCTCATCGTCCCGATACGCCATGCGTATCCGATCATATAGATCCGTTGTCACCCGCGTGATGTGGTCCAACTCATAGTCGGGACGCCGAGAGAGGGCGTCCGCAAGCACGTTGAGCTTGCCCGGCTTGTATTCGACGCGGAAGTTGTATTCCGCGAAGAAGGACAGCCACCTCGCCATCCTTTGGGAGAGGTGAGGCGAGTTAGTCGCCGTCCTCAAGGACGCGTGGTCTGTGTAGATCACAAAGGGCCTAGAGCCCAGAAGGAGAACATGAAACTTCACAAGGGCAAATTTCATTGCCAGGAGCTCCTTGTCATGGACAGGGTAGTTCCGCTCGGCGGCTTTGAGCTGCCGGGACTGGAACGAGATGACTCGTTCCTGTCCAGCCGTGTCGTCTTGCAGCAATGCACACCCGATGGCGTAATCGGAGGCATCGCAGACGACGCTAAACGGCTTCGTCTCGTCCGGCAGAGCCAGGACAGGGGCCTCTTTGAGACTGGCCTTGATGCTGTCAAAAGCATTCTGGTGCTCTTGCTCCCAGCGCCAGTCGACGTCCTTCTGAAGGAGGCTCGACAAGGGCTTAGCGAAGCCCGCGTACCCAGCGCTGTACTTGTGAAGGTAGTTGGCCAAGCCCAACCATTTTCGAAGATCCTTCTGGGAACAGGGCGTCGGCCATGCTGCTATGGCCTTGACCTTGTCTGGGTCAGCCCGAACTCCCACGTTGCTTACGAAGCAACCGAGAACTTTGATCTCTGGTGACGCGAAAACGCACTTGTCGATGTTGGCGTAGAGCTTGTTCGCTCGCATCACGTCCAACACTCGACGGAGGTGTCGTAGATGCACCTCCATGGCCGTCTTGCCTCCCTCGGCACGGCTATGGACGAAAATGTCGTCGAAGTACGTCTGTACGAAGGTACGCAAAGGGCGGAACAATTGCGTCACCAGGCGATTGAACGTCGCCGGGGCGTTAGACAAGCCCTGCGGCATGACGAGCCACTCCCAAAGCATGCCGCTTGGAGTGCTTACCGCGGTGAGCGGGATGTCGCTCTCGCGCATCAGGATTTGGTAGTTTCCGTCTACCAAATCCAGCGCACTGTACAGTACGCTCCCGGCCATGTTGTTCAACAACACATCCTTTCGTGGGATCGGTGTTTGGGCCGGCACCGTTGCGTTGTTCAGCTTGTTATAAGCGTGAACCAGACGCCACTTTCCGTTCGGCTTACGCACGCAGAAAGTCGGCGTCGAGTGCGGGGATTTCGACTCCCGCACCATGCCTGCCTTCGCTTTCACGACGAAGAAGGGATCAATGACCTCGCACTGTTCGCGCGGGAGAGGCCATTGCCTCGTGACACAATACTTTGTGCCGGGCACGAGATCAATCTCGTGCCGTACGCCTCGATCCGGTGGGAGTTGGGTCGGTGGGTGTTTGTTCACCACGTCCGCATACTCCGTCACCAAAGGATACACCGGATCCTTGGGGTTCTTGAGAATCTCAGAACCCAAGCGCGCCTGACGCTGCTTGTTCATGTCTTCCAGGACGTTCTCGTCCAAGACAGAGGAGGCGTTCAGCTCCTCCCGAGTGGTCTCAGGTCTCATGAGTACCATCTCAGCAATCTCTCCAGCCTTGAGGTTGGCCAGGAAAGACTCAGCCGTCATTTCCTCGAGGTTCAGTATCTCTGCAACCTCTGGCAACGGTTCCAAGTGGACACCAGATGCCTTGACGGGTAAACCGGTCTCGCCATCGAAGATGTGATAACACTCTTCCACCGGCCTTGTCGGAGGAGCCCGGGCCCTGGACTCCGAGTCGCTTGAAGCGACGTCGATCGGAACGAAGTTCGGATCCGACTTGAGGCGGCGGCGGCGTCTTTGCCGACGGCGTCTGTGACGGGGAGCTTTGCTGCCCACGTCTAGGGATGTCGTCGCTACGACATCCGAGGCACTCGTGGCCTCGTGTGGTACTGTTGTACCCACACAGGAAGCGTGTT
>NW_003303743.1:2983800-2987212 GCF_000142945.1 Phytophthora infestans T30-4
CTGCTGTTGCTGTTGACGGTGGTGTTTTCTATTTGATAATTTAACGATGATTTCAGGATTATTGGACGTCATTTAGGCTCCAAGTTTATTAACGTTTTGTAGCGGATCATGCGACGATGTGTGCCATATGACGGAAGAGTCAGGCGATGATCGGCAGAAAGAGTGTCACTCGGTCACGTCGGACTCGAGGGGCATGACGGATGTGTACGTCCGAACGGAGACCGGGGTGCCAACAAACACTTTTTGGGGTGAAATCAAAACGAGATGGGGCGCGAGCAAAACCAAAAAGGCTTGGGCAAAATAAAAGTGCCGTTTTGGTGCGTCATCAGACAGATTTGCGGGCTCGAGCAAAATAGATTGGTAACTTAGTAATGACGCAGATGACCACGTCTGCGAGTTAAAGTGAATCACAAGTCGCACCATACACCAACCATTCATAGCACCGTACTGCGTGGCCGCACTGCTCTGTGTGTTTATTCCTCATTCTACACGTCCGCCTACAGTGGGTGCTTATACTCTTTGTAGTGCAGCAATGCCGAGAATAGCATGGAGGAAGCTGGCGGAGCATACATCCAGTGACGGCTTTACAAAATTCCGAGCCGAGATGTTTTGCTGCTCTTCAATCTATGCGAAGCGTGAGATCAACTGTAAAATATGCCCTGGTGATCATGCAATGCTTGAGCGGCGCATGGTATGCACGAGTCCATCCTGTGCCAAGAAGGAAGCGGCGCTGGGAGGTACACAGTGTGCTGTACAGTGGAAAACATGGGAGTGCACGTCTCATTCATCTTGGCACATCTACACGAACGACGAAAATCATTTGCGCGACGAAGCATGCATTGGTGCCCATCGTGTGCCTATAACCACAGAAGTGAAGGAGTTTGTAGCTCGAATGGATGCCTGTGGTATGCAACCTCGGCATATATGGAGCAGTCTTCGTCGCGCGCCAGACATACCGGCTCCGCCGTTGGGGCCGCCGTCTCGACAGCAAATTACCGATTGCGTGAAACGTCTACGAAAGAAGAGTTTGACGCGTAACACACGGCAAGGTGTGAGGTCGTTGGCAAAGGAGTATCCTTACTACCCCGGAATCGACGCAAAAAAGCTTTCCTGTTTGCTCCGGAACTTGAAGACGATGGATTTCCTCGAATTGGAAAAGGAACTGACGAGGACCCCTTAGTTGTGGGAATTACTACTCTGAGCTTGCTAACAAAAGTTAACAAGCTCCGTGGTGATGACCACTTCAGACGTTTCCACACCGACGCTACTTTTAAGCTCACTGACCTGGGCTACCCAGTGATAGCTTGTGGATTTACCGATCGATCGCGCTTTACCACCTTGCTGCCATCCTGATAGTTAGTGCTAGAACTCACCGAGAGTATGAATTGGCATTTGGATGTTTTGCAAAGCTATACCAAAGGATATTTGGGGCTTCGCTGCGCGTGGATGCTATCATGGGAGACGCAGAAGACGCACAGCTGAACGCGTTGCGAAACGTTACAGTATTTAGCGAAAGCAAATACTTGATGTGTTTTTTTCATGTGCTTTATAACGTGCACAAGCGGACAAGACACCTTGAAACAGGCCCGGGGGTTTCCGTATTTTCAGGAGTTATGAATATGCATTTTACGACAAACTATACAGAGTACTGCAGTGTGAAAGATCGCGTTATTTCCGAGTGGAGAATGGAGCCATGCCTCAAAGCGTTTGCAGATTACTTTAAGGAACAGTGGATTGAAAGCCGTTTTTGGAGATGGCAGATTTATCATCTAGTTACGCTACGACAAACAATCCCTGTGAAGTATTTAACGCCACTATAAAACGTCATGTACAGCGGAAAGCTTCCGAAATTTGCACGTTGATTCGAAGTAAGATTACTCTGGCTGAAGATGTAGGTTGTGATGTTGCCTCTCCTTCAGCATCTATCGCCGCACCCAATCCCGAAATCAAACGTACGGCTAAGTGGATGTTGAAAGCCAAAGCTGTAATGGTATTTCGGACTCGTGATGCAGCGCAAGTGCGTGTGATGCATATGTTGGAAATGCATATGGATGCAGAAGCCATGGCATCCATGCGGGAAATGGCGAATGTTACTATTTGCGACCAAGAATCCGAACATTTCTCGCTTCTATCCTTGCTGTTAGACAAGTCACAAAAACGAAAAGCTTCTCGCCTGTATTGTGATAGCGTAAAATGGTCTACGAGGCGGGCACATCGACAAAATATGCCTCCCAATGGATGGCTAGTGAATGCTGAGGAGAACGAATACGTGTGCTCAATGCACGTTAAGTTTGGAATATGTTCTCACATAGTGGTGGCTAGATCGGTCCTCGGGATTGGAAATAACGTTGGCTTTGGGGAAAAACTTATGTGTAGGCGAGCAAGAAAGAAGCTGAGAAAAAGCCAAGGTGACACTGTGGTTTCTATATCGGATCGGAGCAATTTGGGAGTCAACGTTGACACTGAGGCTCAGTTCGTGCGTTCCGACATAGGCAAGAGCACTTGGGACATGCTCACGAGTTGGATAGAGAGTCTTTCGATGATGGTAGTGCTCGAATGTTACCCTCGACGCAAATTGACCAGGGGCTTTTACGGGCATATATACAACATAACAAACCGCAACAACCCTTACGATCGAGATATCGCCACTGAAAATTGGAGTGGAAACAATGAATGGCTGAATGCATGGAGTCCAGGGTTTATATATCCACTGGCTTCGACGAATGTTTCGACTATTATAGAAATTTCGTGCCTGGTCCTGCACAAGACGGCTTTGCGATGCAGCTACACCCAGGACCCGACCAGCCAAACTTGCATCACGAAATCAATCAACAGTTTAGCTACACCCCTGCTTCCTATATGTCGACAGCAACTGAAAACGAGAGAAGTACCGATTTTGCCGCAAGGTGTATGGAGCAAGACTCCGAGAACGTGTTTGGTCCTGATAGACCTGTGGAGTGGTCTCGCAGTACAGATGACAATTTGTTTGGTACGCCGTCACCCCGCCAAGTAGGAAGACCTCCATTATCATCCCGCGCACTTCAGATGCAAGCCCTGCTGAACTAATACGACTAAACCATTGCTGTTGTTATTCTCATTTTTTTATTTTCAATACAGAACCTTTATTGCAAAACCCACTGCCAGTTCATAATAAGTCGCGCGAGTTAATGTGAAACCCATTGCCAGCTCACAATAAGTCGCGCGAGTTAATGTGAAAGGATTGGGATTGGAGAACGAGTGGTCACAACTCAACAGACGCAGAATATGTCGAAGCGTGTGTGTACAAATATCTAGTGAAATGTAGTCGTTTCGGATCTCTACCGACTCTTCAGGCGGCCGTTGAGCTCAGCGGCTATCCGGATAGCATATCCGGACAGATCGCCGAGTACTTACCGTGATCCTTGCTCCTAAG
>NW_003303743.1:2987312-2988337 GCF_000142945.1 Phytophthora infestans T30-4
GCAGTGCCTGAACTGCCATTTTTGTTTTTTGTCCTACAGGTTTCCTACCTCGCCGAAGGCTTCGTCTTCCGCACTTCAGTATCTTGCTCCAAGTCTTTCACGAGTAAGTATCTATTCCGCTTCCTTGTATTGCTCAATCGTGGTGCGCTGCACAATATCACAGATGACGAACGCTGTATATCAGTAAGATTGAGGCAAACCATTAGCTTAAAGTTAACTAACTTGGTGTGCATGTTAGGTCATGAAAGCGGTAAAATACCACAGCTGCGAAATGAAGCGCTGCAACCACCCCTCACCTACACTCACACCACACACGAGCTCAGCAATCTGCTGTGACTTGTGCAGGACATATTGCCATCCGACAGGACGGTCAGTAACCTGTCGCTGAAGGATCCAGTCTCTAATGTCATTTTCGGCACTCTTCGAAAGCATTGGAGGCGGCCCCCGGCGCTTGGGCTCGTGAGGATTGTTTCTGCGTGCAGTAGTCACGTATTTCTTCAGTGTTATATGCGGTATTCTCGGTTATTTACTTGTTGCCTTTAGCTCTGCGCCGACGAGAACGGCTTGGACGGCACAATGGAGCTCTGCTTCGCTCTACGTGGCGCGTATTTTCCGCACGGTGGAGAAACGAAAGTGAGGCCAGAGTACAGTATAAACTGCTGGAGGAGACCAGATGAAAGCTCGCTAGCTTAATATTAGCCAGCTATGATCGTTGACAGTGATCTAGCTTAATATAACAGGCTAAAACAATCGAGGCTACTAAACTGGTCGAGGCTACGAAACTGACACTTTGCCTTAAGCTACGAGACCATACAAAAAAAATAGTGTGAGCTCGTAAACATCGAAAGTTTCCCAGCTGAACCGACTATCTATAGACCAGCTCAGAACACTATTCGATCAGTGCTAACAAAGTATTCGATCAAGAATGCTGGCCAGTACATCGATCACTTCATCATTTACGACTTTGAGGCCATTCTTAAATCTACCGTTACTCAACACGGTGAAAATACTGTCTTCACGAAGAA
>NW_003303743.1:2998097-3001630 GCF_000142945.1 Phytophthora infestans T30-4
TTGAAGGTGGGTGGATGTGATTGTAGCTAAAAATTTACGTTGTACCAATATCAGCTTTGGTCCAGGTGAGAAGGATCTTATGGCGTTTGCTCGTCTCTCAGGCCTCCTGGATCACCAACCTTCCATCGCATCGGTGGGCTCTGTCGTCCGAGGACCCATTGGTAAGCAATCAGCTTATGCAGCCATCGGTGTTGACCCCCCATGCGTTCCATCCCCCACGACAAACCAGGGTTCAGTGGCGCTGGCCACAACTGCGAGTAAAGAATTGGTCGAGATTGTTTCTTTGCCGGCTTCTCTCGGTTCAGCACCTGATGATACGCATACGGCGGCGGTTATCACGAAAGTAGTTGAATATCAAGCGACAGAACCACCTGTTTCCGCAGCGACAGTGGTCTCACATCCGAGACCAGTGGTCCATCAAAAGTCTGCAGCACCAACAAATTAACCAGTTTGGCATCAAAACAGTGTCCTAGTTCAAGCGGCTTTTCTTACAATTTCGTGAGCAAAGCGACGGTTTAAAATGGACAGTGTGCAAGATTTTCGCCTTCCGCCGCTTTTACGGTTTTTACTTGAAAGGTACCTATTACACCGGTTGCAGAAAAACCGTAAATTTCGGTATCGAGCTTAAGCAATTCTCGCACTTAACCGGAGCTGTGACATTTGGTTCAAACTACCATCGAAAAAACTGTAAGACTACCCTTCCCAGTCTTTCTAGCTATTCCAGTCAAATATTTAATTTTTCGAAGTTTTCTTGTATCTGTTTCTAAGTTTCTTAGAATTTGTAAACCATATTTGTTCTTTTTATATTAAAGCTCGATAAATTACAATATATGTACCAGGTATTCGTTCTTGGATCTTCTGTCAGATCTGGTATAAATTTCAGAGAGTAAATATCCTGGTATTCCCCTCTTACTCTCCTTAGCTCTCAAAATTCTAATTTCTGTATAGTTATTATCGCCATTGTAATGCAGAGATCTCTTCTTATCAGATACCAATTGTCGTCTACTGCACACGTTTTCCCGAGCTAGTGTGGCACATTGCCACTGAAAATGAAATAGAACTTTAGTTGTTGGAATAGCGCGAAAAAGAATACCAATGGATGCTCCTTCAGTGGAATACATGTAACGAAGGTTCTCGATGTTCCACTGGAATATATTAATGGACCATCGGCCTTGACCCTTTTTCAGACAATTGTTGCTCCAAAGTCTTGAGTTACCGGTAGTCGAGAAGCCATTAATAAGCTCTCTAATATATCCTTCGTTGAACCAGAACTTTTTTAGCATACTGGTGTATTTACATGTTACACAGCATCAGGACTGAGACCAAATTCCCTATCGGACCATTAAGGAGGAATAATACAAACGTTTTGGTCCAATATGTTTGTTTGTTCATTTAATGAAGCAACTTGCAGTTCAAGTCTTGCCTCTCCAGTCCCAACACTAGCATTTCAATTTGCACTGAAGAACTCATTAGTTAAGTGTGAAATACAGGAGCACTTTAATTTCATATCGACCTGGTGAAGAATCAACGATACTGATACCTATGCTAGCGGCATTGATCATGATCCTAACACGCGTATTTAGTGCTGAGATCACCAACTATCTCGAGCAGAAGGCTTCATGCGACACAGCTTTGGCTATCATGAGCTGGCAGCTACTACTTCAGTACCTCTCTGTGGTCCTTCTAGTGTTCATACATGTTATACGTCAAATTTATCGTCCGTTTAATTCCTTGTTTTTAAAAGTGTTGAACTGGTTCATGCACGAAAAGGGAGTTGTACGTCGGGCCCTTAAAGTACTCATAGAACCGCAAGTAGTTGATGTAGATGCGATAGTTCCTATCGCCAATGCGTGTTGACGAGATAACGTTGAGCTTGTTGTACATCATTGCTGGGGTTCGCTTATTCACTATCCAGACCGTAAAAAGGATTGTCCAGTACAGAGGTCGGACGTAGTTGTCGTGTTTGGCCTTCGATTTTCGGTTGATTTTTTAGTAATGTGGCCCACCATTCCTTCTCGCGTCCATTACAATGCATGAGCAATTAAACCGATACAGCACAGGTGCTAGACGCCACATCTTGCAGCTCTACACCGTACTGATATTAATATCGCTAGCACGACGCAAACCGATGTATAGAAACAACAGTGAGTGTTACTTTGCGCGGCTAGCACGAGAGACCGATGGAACAAAAGCGAAATTTGAGTGAATGTTCCTGACGTCTTTTTTCACGACATTTTTACAGTGGACAGCGCTTTAAAGATACCAGTTTTGGTCGGTAAGCCAATCACGTCGCGGTACGCAAAAAGCTACCTTTCTGTAAGAAATCTTTCATAAACCGTGCATCCTTTATAGACTGGAGGGTCGTATCCTGGGAGAACTAATCTTTCAAAATCACACTTCAGGTATGCTGTTGGTCTGTTTAACCTAACGTTTGTATGGTGACCCTTCAAACAGGAAATGTATGGGGTAAAGGATAGGGACTAATCAGTTTGCATTAAAACAGTGTCCTAGTTCAAGCGCCTTTTCTACAATACTGTGAACAAACCGACGGTTTCAAATGGACAGGAGTATCTTGTGCGAGATTTTACGATTTTGACTTGAAAGGTACTTTTGCAGAAAAGCCGTAAATTCCGGTATCGAGACTTAAGTAATTCTCGCACTTAACCGGAGCTGTGACATCATTTCGAGGGCCCTATAATGAAGATAATATTTTTGGGCGACCACAACTTCTTCAGTTTTATGCATTCCGTAGCTTATAAGTGCTCAAGAAATAGCGGAGACACCCCGCTTTCTTTTAGAGTGCATGAATCGATTTTCGTACTTAGGTTCAAAAGTATCATTTTTGTTAATTCACACCGACTCTGCACGGTTCAGTTAACCGGCTGAACGTTCCAGGATGGACCGTTCCAAACCGGTTAATCTGGTAGATGGCCAGGAGCGCTTGACAAGAGGACAACAAGGAGGACAACGCTAGAGTAGAAGTTTAGAGGACAGATTTAATTGACTTTAATCTAATCACTTTGGCATTTACCGCTAACAACAACAACAGGTTAACAGCCGCAACCTCAACGCGACCGGGACACTCCACGCAAGAACGCTCAAGACCTTGACGACTATTAAGCGTGCCGAAGCCCTCCTCGGGAGTGGGAACTACTTCCATTGGGTGTACATTTTGCGCATGGCGCTAGCCAGGAAGGGCTTGCTTGCGCATATTCAAGTCGTCAAGCCTGAGAACGAGATCACAGAAGCGTGGCTCGTCAACGATGCCGAGGCGCTTGGCCAAGATCCGGTCGGCAACGCGTTCCATGGAAGCATGGGAAACGCTCCGCGAGTTCTACAATCGCACCACGCTCCACAACCGCGTGACGATGACGCGTTGACTGCACAAGTTCAAAATGGAGAGCGGACCGTCTATGACCAAGCATCTGGATGCGTTCGATGACCTGATCGTCGGTTTGTAGACGTTGGGAGAACCCATGGACGAGGCACGTCAGCTGGTGGTACTGCTGAAGCCAGCCTCCCCGCCGAATACG
>NW_003303743.1:3005148-3007936 GCF_000142945.1 Phytophthora infestans T30-4
AATGCACACCGACTCTGCACGGTTCAGTTAACCGGCTGAACGTTCTAGGATGGACCGTTCCAAACCGATTAATCTGGTGGATGGCCAGGAGCGCTTGACAAGAGGACAACAAGGAGGACAACGCTAGAGTAGAGTTTAGAGGACAGATTTAATTGACCTTAATCTACTCACTTCGGCATTTACCGTTAACAGCAACAATAAACTAAAAATAAACCACATTCGCAACGCCACTGTTCTCATCCTGAATTTTGTTTGACTGTTAATTTGCTGAAACCGACTCCATTACCAATTTCTACCGGCTTCAGCAACAAATTAGATTGTCCCAGCCTTTCTAGCTACTCCAGTCAATTTTTTTTTAATTTTTCGAAGTTTTCTTGTATCTGTTTCTAAGTTTCTTAGAATTTGTAAACCGTATTTGTTCTTTTATATTTAAAGTCGATAAATTACAATACATGTACCAGCTGTTCTTGGATCCTCTGTCAGATCTCGTGGTATAAATTTCAGAGAAAAAATATCCTGGTATTCCCTCTTACTCTCTTTAGCTCTCAAAATTCTAATTTCTACTATCGCCATTATAGTAATGCAGATATCTCTTCTCAATTAGCCTGTCAGACACCAATTGCCGTCTACTGTACACGTTTATCCGAGCTCGTGTGGCACATTGCCACTGAAAAAGAAATAGAGAGCTTTAGTTGTTGGAATAGCGCGAAAAAGAAAATCAATGGATGCCCCTTCAGTGGAATACGTGTAACGAAGGTTCTCAATGTTCCACTGGAATATATTAATGGACCATCGGCCTTGACCCTTTTTCAGACAATTGTTGCTCCATAATCTTGAGTCACCGGTAGTCGAGAAACTAGTAATAAGTTCTCTAATATATCCTTCGTTGAACCAGAACTTTTTAGCATACTGGTGTATTTTCATGTTACACAGCATCAGGACTGAAACCAAATTCCCTATCGGAATACTAAGTATTAATAATACAAACGTTTTGGTCCAATATGTTTGTTTGTTCATTTAATGAAGCAACTTGCAGTTCAAGTCTTGCCTCTCCAGTCCCAACACTAGCATTTCAATTTGCACTGAAGAACTCATTAGTTAAGTGTGAAATACAGGAGCACTTTAATTTCATATCGACCTGGTGAAGAATCAACGATACTGATACCTATGCTAGCGGCATTGATCATGATCCTAACACGCGTATTTAGTGCTGAGATCACCAACTATCTCGAGCAGAAGGCTTCATGCGACACAGCTTTGGCTTTCATGAGCTGGCAGCTACTACTTCAGTACCTCTCTGTGGTCCTTCTAGTGTTCATACATGTTATACATCAAATTTATCGTCCGTTTAATTCCTTGTTTTTTAAAGTGTTGAACTTGGTTCCATGCACGAAAAGGGAGTTGTACGTCGGGCCCTTAAAGTACTCATAGAACCGCAAGTAGTTGATGTAGATGCGATAGTTCCTATCGCCAATGCGTGTTGACGAGATAACGTTGAGCTTGTTGTACATCATTGCTGGGGTTCGCTTTATTCACTATCCAGACCGTAAAAAGGATTGTCCAGTACAGAGGTCGGACGTAGTTGTCGTGTTTGGCCTTCGATTTTCGGTTGATTTTTTAGTAATGTGGCCCACCATTCCTTCTCGCGTCCATTACAATGCATGAGCAATTAAACCGATACAGCACAGGTGCTAGACGCCACATCTTGCAGCTCTACACCGTACTGATATTAATATCGCTAGCACGACGCAAACCGATGTATAGAAACAACAGTGAGTGTTACTTTGCGCGGCTAGCACGAGAGACCGATGGAACAAAAGCGAAATTTGAGTGAATGTTCCTGACGTCTTTTTTCACGACATTTTTACAGTGGACAGCGCTTTAAAGATACCAGTTTTGGTCGGTAAGCCAATCACGTCGCGGTACGCAAAAAGCTACCTTTCTGTAAGAAATCTTTCATAAACCGTGCATCCTTTATAGACTGGAGGGTCGTATCCTGGGAGAACTAATCTTTCAAAATCACACTTCAGGTATGCTGTTGGTCTGTTTAACCTAACGTTTGTATGGTGACCCTTCAAACAGGAAATGTATGTGGTAAAGGATAGGGACTAATCAGTTTGCATTAAAACAGTGTCCTAGTTCAAGCGCCTTTTCTACAATACTGTGAACAAACCGACGGTTTCAAATGGACAGGAGTATCTTGTGCGAGATTTTACGATTTTGACTTGAAAGGTACTTTTGCAGAAAAGCCGTAAATTCCGGTATCGAGACTTAAGTAATTCTCGCACTTAACCGGAGCTGTGACATCATTTCGAGGGCCCTATAATGGAGATAATATTTTTGGGCGACCACAACTTCTTCACTTTTAAGAATTCCGTAGCTTATAAGCGCTCAAGAGATAGAGGAGACGCCCCGCTTTCTTTTAGAGTGCATGAATCGATTTTCGTACTTAGGTTCGAAAGTATCATTTTGTTTGACTGTTAATTTGCTGAAACCGACTCCATTACCAATTTCTACCGGCTTCAGCAACAAATTAGATTGTCCCAGCCTTTCTAGCTACTCCAGTCAATTTTTTTTTTAATTTTTCGAAGTTTTCTTGTATCTGTTTCTAAGTTTCTTAGAATTTGTAAACCGTATTTGTTCTTTTATATTTAAAGTCGATAAATTACAATACATGTACCAGCTGTTCTTGGATCCTCTGTCAGATCTCGTGGTATAAATTTTAGAGAAAAAATATCCTGGTATTCCCTCTTACTCTCTTTAGCTCTCAAAATTCTAATTTCTACTA
>NW_003303743.1:3008222-3029505 GCF_000142945.1 Phytophthora infestans T30-4
TAGAATTCTCTTTAATTAAGGGCATGGGAAAATACAATACCCAGTTGTTTTTTTTCAGTGATTCACATTCCGTAATTAATGACTGCAATACCCTGGCAACACAATAATAATCACTGCAATAATCACAATATATTGCTATCACTTAGTCTTCGATGCAACCGAGGAGGGGTGGAGCAGTTCCACATACGGCGATTAGCACGAAGAAACCTTGCCGTTTCAAAATTAGCTGGTAAAGTAGATGAACGTAGCGATGTAAAACAAGCTTATACTCAGAGAAAAGTCTCTCGCACGTGTTGCTTGTCGGAGGAGCGCAGAGCAGGAGAGGATCATACTCGACAGACGGCTGCGATGCAAGCCGCGGCTTCTTGGATTGCCGGAGGATGGAGGTCGCGAAGTCCGCCGCAGTCGGCACTTCCTCTTGTGCGGTAGACGGAGATAAAATAAAACTGTCGACTGCATGTAATTCATCCGCGGAGAGGGGTAGGTCGTTTTGCAGCTTCACTATTGCAGACGCGAGTGAACAATCTCAGCTGTTGGCGCTAAGTAGTTAGCCATGACAGGATACTTAGCAGCACACGCATCAAACAACAGGCGCACCTCGGCAAGCGTGCATGACTCCGCTTGGATTTTCACACACACTGTCCAGCTCACGAAGCTTGTCCAATACACCTCTAACGCGGCGGTGCGCATGTCCACGAGGCACAAACTCTTCAACAGCCTCCACCGTCAGGATTGCATCACGGATCATGCAATATCGGTCAATCATCTGGAATGTAGACGACCAGCGCGTAGTGTTTGCCTTAACAGGCTTGTAGTTGGTCGCCTTTGCCAGTGCAGTAGCATTTTTGACATGACGCAGCTGAATCATCAGGTTTTGAATCAGATCTATCTGAGTCTGATAATCCTGTAGAAATCGATTAACCGCGAGGTCGATGACTTGTACAGCCAATGAGGGGGACGCCCATTCGTGTAGCCATACTCTGATTGGTTGCACAATTGTCCCCCACAACATAGCGCACCTTCTGCAGGTTCTTCTCGTACACGCTCAGTACGGTGGATATATGATCCAGGTGGGCTTCAGCTGTCTGGCCGTCTTCCATTGGCGAAAGCGCAAGAAGGCGCTGGTGGCGCACACCATTGTAGACGTAGATCGCGTAGATGCCGAGGAAGTGAAGTGAGTGACTAGTCCAACCGTCGAACATTAAAGCAAAGGAAGTTCCCATCTCCTTTGCAATGATTGCTCCAACGGCTAGAGCCACATGACGCATGTACCGCTTCAGTGTCTTGGTAGTCGTAGGCTTCATTGTAACTACAGCACGCGTAGCCTTGTTTTCCACTTCAGTGATTGGTAGATTTCTCTCGATCACCCATACCATCCATTGGTAGATATTGCGCGTCACATCGTCCACAAAACCAAACGTGGTAAGTGCTGGCGTCTGCGTGGCATGAAGTTCTGCAAACCCAGCAGCATACCCAGCGTGCTTGCTGTTAAGGTGGCTGAGGAGGTTGCTGTACCCCGTGCCGGGCGTCTGCTTCCGAGGAAGCCCACAGGATTTACACTCAAAGCGACCTTCACCGAGGTCGCTGAAGTAAAATGCGCAGAGTTGACGGGAGGTCATCGTGGGTAGCGTGGTGGGTAGCGTGGCTAAGAGTGGTGGCTTGTTCTCTAAAGAGAAAATTAAGAAGTGGGGAGTGTGTGAATCAAAGCGCGCAGAGTGTATTTGCAAGGCAGTCGAGAACTGTTGGTTGTCAGCGCTCCTGGAAATGGTTGGAAGCGTGTAAAATATTGTATTATTGTGTACAGTTATGTATTATATTTATCTTGGAAAAATCAATAGTAAGTTATTCCGTAAATATAATACCCGTAATATTGTTATTATACTATTTTTCCCATGCCCTGATATTAATGGACCATCGGCCTTGACCCTTTTTCAGACAATTGTTGCTCCATAATCTTGAGTCACCGGTAGTCGAGAAACTAGTAATAAGTTCCCTAATACATCCTTCGTTGAACCAGAACTTTTTAGCATACTGGTGTATTTTCATGTTACACAGCATCAGGACTGAAACCAAATTCCCTATCGGAATACTAAGTATTAATAATACAAACGTTTTGGTCCAATATGTTTGTTTGTTCATTTAATGAAGCAACTTGCAGTTCAAGCCTCTCCAGTCCCAACACTAGCATTTCAATTTGCACTGAAGAACTCATTAGTTAAGTGTGAAATACAGGAGCACTTTAATTTCATATCGACATGGTGAAGAATCAACGATACTGATACCTATGCTAGCAGCATTGATCTTGATCCTAACACGCGTATTTAGTGCTGAGATCACCAACTATCTCGAGCAGAAGGCTTCATGCGACACAGCTTTGGCTTTCATGAGCTGGCAGCTACTACTTCAGTACCTCTCTGTGGTCCTTCTAGTGTTCATACATGTTATACATCAAATTTATCGTCCGTTTAATTCCTTGTTTTTTAAAGTGTTGAACTTGGGTCTATGCACGAAAAGGGAGTTGTACGTCGGGCTCTTAAAGTACTCATAGAACCGCAAGTAGTTGATGTAGATGCGATAGTTCCTATCGCCAATGCGTGTTGACGAGATAACGTTGAGCTTGTTGTACATCATCGCTGAGGTTCGCTTATTCACTATCCAGACGGAAACGGATTGTCCAGTCCAGAGGTCGGACGTAGTTGTCGTGTTTGGCCTTCGATTTTCGGTTAATTTTTTAGTAATGTGGCCCACCATTCCTTCTCGCGTCCATTACCTCTTCCATGCGTATAGATCGTGTCATCTTTTGTCACCAGTCTTTTGATCGCTATCCGCACGCTCGCGAGTATAATTTCCCTCTCTTCGTCAGTGGCCGAGGTCTTGTGCGCTTCAGCAGTGGTAGAATCGCTTCGTAGAAGTCTATACAATGTATAGACTTCTACGAAGCGATTCTAACGTGTCATGTGTCAATGGCCATGGCTGCCATGATGGCACTGTCATGGTGGCCGGCTGGGAATAAAGGTACAGCGTCGATCGAGGCATCGTCGGCAAGGCTCGTCTGCTCTGTAGCGGTATCCGCAATGGCCGAGGTGTATCGCAGATCGTTAGGACGAGTAGTGTAATAACAAGAGGTCTACGTATTATAATAATAGTCTGCGAGACGCATCTCTGATGCCATCAGAGTTCGCGTATTACTGTACATGTAGTAGCCGCGAGTAGTGAGAGCCGGCACATTACACCGGCAGTTTTTTTTTTCAAAGCCTTTAACAAGGAGAGAAGGTTTAGCTTTTTCACCGCGCCAGGTCAACGAGCCGACCGCTTGACCAATCGAGAGCTTGAGGACGCACTCAATGCCATTGAGTGTGTCCTCACGCTCTCGACGCGCTCAATGCCATTGAGTGTGTCCTCACGCTCTCGACTGGTCATTGAGTCAATGCGTCTCAAGTAGGTTTCAAATCCTCTAAACGGATGGCAACCTCTCGACCCGCTGAGCGAGAGGACGCATCCGATGCAGGTTTCAAGTCCTCTCGCTATTCGAATCGCATGGGATAGGTCTTTTTTGTGGCACCGCCCTTTTCTCTCATTCGAGAATCTGGAAAGATGGTGATAATGTGGACCACATCCCACGTCCTTTCTCTCAGTCTTTGCTAGTCATGTACTGTATGCCAGCGGCCAATTCGAGACATAAGTGTTTCTCGTCAAATTATGTCTACCGTTCTCCGAAAAATGTCTAGTGCGGGTTGGAAAAATGGTGCGAGAGCTCTCGCACCAGACTCGAATCTGCCGCCTTAAGGAAAGATGGTGAAATTTTTCTGTGCTGTGGTGGGTGTGGCGGAAAGCGTGTTCTCGGTGCGAGTGGACGAGAGCGACTCGGTGGATGACTTGAAGGAGGCGATCAAGGCGAAGAAGAAGAACGACTTGAAGGACGCTGATGCATACAAGCTGAAGCTCTTCCTGGCCAAGACAGCGGACAGCAAGTGGCTCTCTTCTCGCTTGGTAGACGTAACGAAGCTGAAGAAGGGCGAAAAGACTGCTCTCATCGAAGCGCTCACGAATGAAGACAAAGAGTTACAGGGAGAAGATTCGTTGGAGGACGTGCTGATTGGAATGGATCCTCCATCAACTTCCCAAATCCACGTGCTGGTGGTGGTTCCACGGTCTACGGGAGACGATGACGCATGGAGTCCAATGGATCCTAAGGTTCAATTGAATTTGTGGAAGTCAGTTGTGAGAGTTTCTTCGGAAGATGTGTGCTCAGGAACGGTGCTGGTTGTGGATCAAACGCCGACGCACTTCTATCTTATGACGAACTTGCACATGTGGACAGACGCTACATTCGCTGATCACTTGAGTGGTCACTTCAAGTCTGAAATCAAATGGTATTTGAGACTCTTTCCCTCAATGAAAACAAGTGGAAGGAAAAGAAAAGATGCTGATGTGAAGGACGCCAATGTTGCAATGCAACCACGTCGTAAATCTCAACGGACGACAGCGATGAAAACACCAGCTTTATCCGGCAAGCCTCTAGTTGTGGTGGAGCAACTCCTTCCTGATATGAAGAAGCCGGAAGAAGTCATTCGATTCAGCCTCGACAAGGACACATGCTGGGGTAGTTCGGCTGCGTTCGACTTCGCAATCTTCAAAGTTGCTGGGCCACGAGATAACAAGCTCGTCCGATGTAAAATGTCCCTTAAGGCGTATGACACGAAGAATGTTGACGTGTTCGGATTCCCTGGCGCTCTTCAAGACCAACATTTTGGTCACGCTTACGCATCCTTTCCAGCTAAAATCACCGGTTGGCGTGGAAACCAAATGATTCTCTCATCTTTGTCAGCTCCCACTCTATCTGGAAGCGCGCTTGTATGCACCAAAAACGGAGTACCAGTGGGATATATTGGTGGACTTGATGGCTCAATGAAGAACAAGCAGTATCAATCCTATGCCTTCACATTTCAAGGATTAATCCCCGAATTACCGTCTTCGTTGCCGCCTGATACCGAAGGTGAGACAAAGAATGAGCTATAGTCTGTATAGCGCCAGTGGAAGTGAATCCACGTGAATTTTTTCTGCAATGGTGGTAGAAATAAACTTACTTTTGCGTGAGACGCTTTATAAATGTATTTTTATTGTGCATTTCAATTCTTTTCTTCTTTTTTCACTAATATTAATAGCCTGATTCTCGGTGTACAATAAAAAGAGGTCGGTTTATTAAATCGAGGTCTATAAAAAGTATAAATCGATCTAACTAAACAGTCTGATAAATCGAGCCACGGCAGAATCGACCGCTTTGGATCGATCAACCACCAATTCCATATCGATATCCTGTAAATCGACGCTCTGAAATGGTAATTCGATCATAGATAAAACAAATCGATGCCTGCCTCTTCCCATCTCATTTTTACGCGTGGTTTTATGGACCATGCTCGATCTAAGATATAAAACGGATGGACATTCCCACAGTAATCCTGACAAAATATAAAGGTTATAGACATATAAATAAGACGTATTTACCCAACCAATATTTCGCTAAAGAGCGCATCAAAGCAGCGCAGAAGCGCTACTACCAGCGCACACGCGACGCTCGTCTAACCTATCAAAAAAGGTACGACGATAAAAATAGGGACCAAATTCGTACGCGCAAAAAGCGGAAGCCGAAAGACGAACCATTCAGAAAAGAACGCGAACTTAAGACATAAACCGAACTTGGCTAATTAATTACTTCGAATTATTTTTTTTGACCACATAGAAAGTCAAGCCACATATAGACAGACACTGATTGGCCACCACGCTGACGATTTTGAAGGATGCCCTCGGCGACCTTAGCCAGTATCACTCGTCTGGGTGATGCAGCAAAGGACAAGGGTAAATGGATGGCTTTAGGTAAGACGCAAGTTTTCCGTGCCCTGGCTGTCGATCTAATGCTAACCCGCGGTGTTATTGCAACACCCCTTTCAAGCGACACTTCCTTATCATTGACGAGGATGAGAATCATCACTTCGTTGGTTCAGAGTGTGTTAAGCTTTTTGGTGGGCACTATAAGGTGTGCCTCGGCTGCCAACGCCGGTACAGGGGTTTCTACAAATATTGTAAGGATTGTCGAGACCGCGATCTTACTTCTTTAAGCGAGACGAAGCTAGAATTTGGCAAGTACAGAAATCGAAAGCCAGAGTCGTTAGTGGGAGTGGATATCTCCAATACTCACTTCCTATTTAAGTGTGATATCGTATCTGAGGCCTCCAGGCAGGATTTGGCACTTAATTTACTCCCAAGAACGGTTTTTGGAGGCAAAATCCAGTACAGTGATAAGACATCCAATTGGATCAAGTCTCACGATTCAAAATATTATCGCTGGTTGCAAACGCTCGACAGATCGTACACAAAGTATTTTAATTAATTGCTTTTGAAATTTGTTGTATAGGGGTAAGATATAAAGTCGATCCTGATACAAGATCCAATAATTATAAAGTCATTTCCACAGGAATGGTAGAGACAAGAGTATACAGGCAATACGAGCTTGAAGGTATTAAATATTGATGCCATTTGCTGGGGCAGTACCTACCGCGTTAAGGTGCGTGGTAGAACTGGTACATGTAAGATGGCTTATGTTAGCAACGTTTCCCGTCCTACCAATCAGAAGCTATTTGCGAGGCAGTACAAGATCTCCGTCGAGACCTAGAAGAAGCATTTCCCCGGACTATAACAAGGATCCCAAGTATCGTTTTTACAACGGCAAGCACATGGAGCCCCACCTGTATGAAGGTTTCCAGACTGCTGAGTTCTATGACAAGTTCGTGAACGTGCTTGCTACCCAGACTAACGCCTTCAAGGTAAACATTGCTCTTGGGTACGATCTCATAAGTCTACGGATGGCAATTTTATCCAGTACTGGCACCCGAATCTGGCTACCACTTACGTATTTGAGACCCCTGTTGGTATCAACAAGCGATCTGACATCCTTAAGAAAATTATCTCAAAGATAAGGTCAATGGAGCTGGCTAATACGCTAAACTATCCCAAATCGGGCTATTAGCTGAAGGCGATAACTGGGTTTAAGATTTACATATACTTCCGTGGGCATGCACTTGGTGATAGTGAAGCTGATATCCCTATGATTATACGCGACAACAAGTACGTAATCAACTTCCCCAAGACCAACAAACAAGTGTGTGTTTCCCTGTATCGCGTGGTACTTGAATCAGCATGCTAATAATGATCCTCGTCGGATCCAGGCTCATGTTAAGGAAGTTTTTAAGAGATACTGCTCATAAGGGTATCAGCTTTACGCTTAGCCTGCTCCGTGGCTTCAAACCGATTGATCTCCTACAGCTGGATGAACTTGAGGAGTGCTTTCATCAATCGAGGCTACTAAACGGACACTTTGCCTTAGCAGAGCTAGCGAAAATCATCTCACACTTTGAGCATTGTGGAGCTTATCAATGTTCTTGATGTAAATATGCATGGCTCCCATGGGAAAGGATATCCATAAATACCCCCTCTCTCTCCGAGCGACGGGTACACTCAACTTTACATCGATAGAGTAGACGTTTAGCTTTATAAAAAAACGTTTAACATGTTATTTAGTTGTTAAAAATCTCAAAAATCGGCCTGTTACTCCTCATTTCAACGCTACCTCATATGTGTCAATTGGAATATTAGATGGCGAGTTATCGCAGATTTAGTCTTTCCAGTTTCACAAATGTGTGGTCTTGCCAGTTAGTAGCCTCCTTGACTTAATTATAGTAAGCATTTGTTCACGAGAAAGTGCGGTACAGGTGTCAGGCATGTTGGGAAAAAGACACTCTTCAAATCACAAAGATGAAAGTGTATGACATAAATTGGTTTATTTGTTTGTACACGCCCACTTGACCCAGGCTCCTGTTGAGGTTGAATCTACGCCTCTTACAAGGGCGGCAGTGCCTGAACTGCCATTTTGTTTTTGTCCTACAGGTTTCCTACTTCGCGAAGGCTTCGTCTTCCGCACTTCAGTATCTTGCTCAAGTCTTTCACGAGTAAGTATCTATTCCGCTGACTTGTATTGCTCAATCGTGGTGCAGGAAGCACATAAATCGCTTGGTGCACAATATCACAGATGACGAACGCTGTATATCAGTAAGATTGAGGCAAACCATTAGCTTCAAGCTAACTAACTTGGTGTGCATGTTAGGACATGAAAGCGGTAAAATATCACAGCTGCGAAATGAAACGCTGCAACCACCCCTCACCTACACTCACACCACACACGAGCTCAGCAATCTGCTGTGACTTGTGCAGGACATCTTGCCATCCGACAGGACGGTCAGTCACCTGTCGCAGAATGGTTCAGTCTCTAATGCCATTTTCGGCACTCTTCGAAAGCATTGGAGGCGGCCCTCGACGCTTGGGCTCGTGAGGATTGTTTTTGCGTGCAGTTGTCACGTATTTCTTCAGTCTGCTATGCGCAATTCTCGTTTATTTACTTGCTGCCTTTAGCTCTGCGCCGGCGAGTACGGCTTGGACGGCACAATGGAGCTCTGCTTCGCTGTACTTGGCGCGTATTTTCCCCACGGTGGAGAAACGAAAGTGAGGCCAGAGTACAGTATAAACTGCTGGAGGAGACCAGATGAAAGCTCGCTAGCTTAATATTAGCCAGTTATGATCGTTGACAGTGATCTAGCTTAATATAACAGGCTAAATCAATCGAGGCTACTAAGCCGGTCGAGGCTACGAAACTGACACTTTGCCTTAAGCTACGAGACCATACAAAAAATCAGTGTGAGCTCGTAAACATCGAAAGTTTCCCAGCTAAACCGACTATCTATAGACCAGCTCAGAACACTAATCGATCACCATTCAAAGTTTTCGATCAAGATTGCTGACCAGTACATCGATCACTTCATCGTTTACGCCTTTGAGGCTATTCTTAAATCTACCGTTACTCACCACGGTGAAAATACTGTCTTCACGAACGAGCATATTCCTGTGTCAGTATCAGTAGCTGATAGCTGAGGCGTTACGTTGCTTTATAAATGATAATCCAAAACTGTTGCTCACGGATATGTTTGAATACATTGGTAGTGTATCCGTGAAGATTCGACAGTACAATGTTGATAAGTACAAGTCGCTTCTCCAGAATTATCAATGCTTACGGCTTGACTGGTATGGCGATCCCTGGTGCTGTACTTGGTGAGACCTACAAGATGCCTGTTGTGGACTGTTGGATTAAGGAAGAGAAGGATGCCTGCTTCTTCGACCCCCCTAGCATTCTCGGCTTTGGTAAGCAGTGGTCTGACTATAGTAAGGTTAAACAGCAGCTTGACCAGTATTCGAGTTCAACTCGGGTCGGTACGATATCAACTTGATTAAGAAAGACTTGTTTGCTGCCATCGGTACCGACAATATCAAATCTGTCATCAAGAAGCCAAGTTAAATGTGCATTGCTACATCGGATATAAAAATACTCGATATTAGAATCTATGTACCGGCTGGTACGAGCTACGATAAGTATCTTACAACGTATCTGGGTGGTTGCTAATGTGATGACAAAATTAGATGTATCTGTGGTTTGGCAAGGGTCTATTCCTGTATGGGTACATCACCGCGTTCAATGTATTAAATCAGACTACAATTCCACCTAAGGCAGCTTTTGATAGCAAGCTCCGTGGGACAAGTATTACCGCAGATGACTATAAGCGCATACAATTTGTCGGAGGGGGGGCAGCGTCAGCTAGCAAGAACGTCCATTGGCGTTCTTCAGCAGAAAGCTTAATGAAAACACGCAATGATGAAGCTTGAGTTGCTCTTCATTGTGGAAGTGCTTTGCGAGACCCGAAAGGTTTTACTTGGACACCGTGTTATTGTCCACACGAACCACAAGAAATTATCGCTCTCGAACTGTCAGTGATATGATATTGTGTAGATCGCTGGCGTCCTTTTGTAAAAGGGCTGGCATCGAGAGTTGTCTATATTAAGGCCAGAGCAACATTGTTGCCAATGCACTTAGCCACCTTCCTCAAAGCAAATATGCTGATAGCGAGGAGTGCTACGAAGTTGAACCAGATGGCGAGGACTTCCCGCTGGCGTTTGATGCTATCTTTGAGGCCTAAGAGACAGGCAAGCAATTGAAGCAGCAAGAACGTCAAGGTAGGCTTAAGGACCAATAACCAACAGAACGTCCGTTGCTGTGCAAGGACAAGAGCATTCTGATGCCAACCTTTTGCGTCGTCGGATTATTCGACGGTATCACCAATAGCTCAAGCATCCCGGTATGGCAAATCGGACGATCCACCAGCACTTCATCTGGTCGAAAATCAAGCATGCGATTTAAAGGCTCGTTAATCGCTGCGGAACCTGTCAGAATTGGAAACGGAACATAAAGAAACGCGGTAAATTACCTGCTACAAAGCCTGTGACCCAGACGTGGAAGATGGTGTGAGTCGACAAATTCGGTCCTTATACGCACCCAAGACCTGACAAGAAGTTTAGATCATTAGCCACGATTGATTCTGCAACTAGTCAATTTTACGTTGCGTCGACGCCGGAAAAAGGGAGCAAAACCTACATGGACAAAGAGTGGTTCTGTAGATACCTGCACCGAGAATACTGTATTTTCGGGCAAGGCAACGCGTATTCCATTTAATGTTCAAGAGCTACGACGTGCCGCTCTATAATTTGCTGCCAGTTATTAACAAAGCGCGTGTTAAATACCATGTCACGACCAAAGAAAAGCTACATTGGAGCAGACGATCAACAATCTCGCTGCCACGTTCCATTCCGAGCCGCCGTAAAAGCGAATACCGTAATTCAAACGGCGTAGTTATCTAATACGCATAGCATATCGCTCTGATAGTTGAGGTGGTTGTTCGTCATAGTAGATAAGTATTGCTAAGCGGACTTCTAGAAATTCATCATGGATTTGCTTAGGTTAGCTACCGCTGTGCTCTCCTTGGGATTGACGAGTAGTACTAGCTTCAACAAATGCATCAGTTTCAAACTTATCCGGTAAAGCATACGGCACGTACAGCATCAAACGGTGGGTCTGACTTTAGGCGCTCCTGATGTTTCGCCGGTGATTCCTCACCACGCTCTCAACGGAGAGCGCGGGAAACGTAACACGAACGGCTTACGTCCGTACTAGCTGTCGACGAAGAACCCCTCGAAGGATACCACATGCAACGGTGATGCCACATCATTGTTTGTATATAGGTGACGTAGTCTAGTTCCATCTTGACACGGAGCAGCTGAATTATAGCGACTTAAACCCGCGTCTTGTTGTGAATGGACAAAACGCCTTGTAGTGGACGGGCAAAACCCGCATCAAGTAAGTATAGCGCATTCCGTACCGGATACCCAACGTGGTTAGCTTAGGTCACTCTGCTGTGACGTGTTTGGTCGATTGTCTAGTCTAGCCTTCTCTCTTATATTCCCGTGTACGGATTTTCGTTCCACAGCGATACACATACCGATATACCGAACCACGTAACTAAAAGCAAAGACCACAAAGGTCACAAAAGCTTCGCGCTTGAGCATCACCCGCCCCTGCTCCGCCGCCGCACAATCCGCTTGTGAATATGACGTGTGTTGGTTATTAATAGCAACGCCCACGTACAAAAAACATTTCGATGTCCAGTATTTTTGCAATACTTATTTTAGCGCTTAACTTCACGACATGTAGTTTTAAGATCCAGTGTGTTAAATAATTGTGATTGACCCAGCTCCTTTCGCGAAGCACTAGCGCTTCTCGTTGGCTCATAATATCTCGTGCTGAGCTAGGGGACTGGGATAACACTCTTGAATTAGATAACTCACAATGTTTTCACTCTTTAAAAGGATATCGAATGTCAAACTCTCAAACGTATGTATGTACAGCTAAACTTTGATCGTACGCCACATCGTGTTCACCGTACCGAACGTAAGCTTGCATCCTTAACTCAAAAAGAGCAACAATTGTGATAAGCTCACAAGACGCCATGACAAAAGGATCGCTATTCGTAATGTTTTCATGCATGTAAATAATCATCTCCTGCTGCCGTTGCAAAGCTGCAGCATCTGCTCTATACACTACCAAAGACCTGCTGCCGATCGTTTCTTTTTATTATTGTCAGCCCTGCTCACTCATGCTCACACGACTCTCTCACTGCTGCGCCGGTCTCGTATGCTCTCCGTTTGGTGTGTGTTTTAAAAGTTTAGAGAAAAAGAAACATAAGTAGCAGAGATCTTCACGAACATCGAAACCGGTCGCTTGACCAGGTCATTTTAACGGCGTCAAATAAAATGATACTTTCGAGCCATTTTAAGTTACCTAGAATTTACGGATTTTTTGCAACCTATCGATTATTTGCAACCAGTGGTTCATAAAATGTCTGCAGCACTAACAATATTAACCCTGGCCTTACCAAAATGGTACAAGCTGTAGTATTTTGCAAAAGAAGGTGAATGGACATCCCAGCTGTTACGGAAACTAAGATGTTTTCTTCAACCCTACCGCAATCTGGTACTCTGCAATTCTGCGAAATAGATCTTAATTCAGTCAATCGTAAGTGAATAAACATCAACAAAGAAACCGAACTATTGCCTCCCGCGTATCTCTAAGCATTGTCTCAATTTATTTCACACGACAAGCTCGCGCTAATGAGAAAGGACCGATAGGTGTTGCGTGCGAGCGATATTAATCGCTTCTTTCTTCTCATGTGGCGGGTGCCAAGGCACGCTAGTCGGCGATACCGACAGATGCTCCGTGCGAGCGATCGAGATCGCCTCTTTCTTCTCGTGAGGCGGGTGTCAGGGTACAATACATAGCTCGGAGATTTTCGATGATCAGCGAGTCTCGGAGCTTTGCGGATATCAGCGAGGCTTGCACTCTTCACGACTGATAGGTACACTAAGATGAACTTGACAAGATCGGTTGGCTCCATACCAACGCCGATTTGTTACTCCATTGCATCGGAAGGCTGGTTGCGCGTCTGCACAATTATTTACTGACTGATTAATCAATGAACCTTTTCATTGCAGCATCGTGGAGCAGCCACCTGTTCGAAATGGAGAAAGAGGCGCTGCCGATGCCTGAAAGCTTCGACCGTGTTCAATTCACGTAAGTGCCGCCTAGAGTATCCTCACCGACAACGTTCAAAGCACTGACAGCGCTAACTAGATTGCAGTGGCGCGCCCAGATCAAGACCGCTTTGGCAGTCGTATTTCCTGTTGTCAGTGCGATGTGATGGTGGAATACGACGACGACAACAAGGATGATGAATAGGTGCAGCGATCATGGAAAGCTGGCTGCTTTGGCTCGCCTTCCTTGATACCGGGCCAGATTCTACGAATCGCAGACGATGGTATGCTACTAGCCTACGCGCAAGATTTGCTCGGGATTCCGAAAGGTATGCTATAAGAGCTCGGTTAGGTCGCCGCTGAGGAAAGGCGACGCGTAATGCATGTGAAGATATTACTTAGTATTCTATAATGAACGTTTAGAAAAAAAGCATAGCTAACGCGAAGAAATCATACGTAACTGTGCTGTTCGATGGCCGTGATGTGCAATTTGTGCTTGCAGGCCTTCGCTCTTTCCACTCCCTTAAAGCTGTGGCTTGAGCTTTATAAATCGGAGAACTTCTCTTCAAGTTACCGTCAACTGTGTAAAGACCCTTGGAAAAGTAGAAAAAATGAACTTTTTGCCAGCAAGACCACCGCTTTTCCTGACACAGGTGAGACTTCGCAGGGTCCACTGGATATTCGCGCTTGCAGAGAGCGACATGGTGCGTCTCGCAGTAGTCGGTTTTTTTAGTCGCCTTCCGACACTCAAACTTGCAAATGGAGCATTCTCGCATTGACCTGCTCCTTCCATATAGCAAAATGCACGACTCCCGAGAGACACACGTCTGTGGGTGGACTGCGTCTGCTGATAGCTTACTCGTATCGGTTCGAGTGTCATTTGCTTGAGCTATTGCCGAACTGGGCGTACTCGCTGCATACACTATTCCAGCTTCTCTTTCAATCCATTTCTTCAAAGAACCATTGACTAACTCACGCACAAGAGATACGAAGAACGCTCGGTGCCGGTCACGTCAGGCCGGTGTGGGGTTGGCGGCACAGGTCTGTGAGGCGTCATCGCTCGTTGGGCTTTTACCGCGCGCTAATTCGTCGCAGATATACGTGTTGCACTTGGCAATATCAAGCATTTCCATAGCTAGTTTTTATGCCACTTCTTGAAAGGGTGGCCATCGGCGAGAGAGAACCTTCCACGTAGTTGGTCGTGGCGGTCGACGCCTTGCATTGCTGAGTTATATTCACTAACGCGGTCGGAGCTTTAAATGCTTCTTTCGTTGCTTGGATTCGTCGGTACACTGTAGACGCGTCAGCGTTGGATACGATATTGACGATAGAGCCATCAATCCAGCTAGCAGCAACAATATAATTTGCAAGACAATCCCCTTGCTTCATGAACCCTCTTGGTTTTGAGTCACCTTGCTGAATCATAGTAAAATGGGGACAATACTTACTGGATGCCCGCACTGTTCCCGACCGTACTGTCCAATTGCTCTGAGGCTCTCCAAAAGTAGACACGAAGTATAGAAATTGTCTGTATTGACAATTCTTCGCGATCCTTGCAGTGATGCCGTGACTTCAGTGACGTGCGGGCGAATATCGGATGACAGTTTCGTGAGCTATTGTAGCTCTCGTATTTCAGCTCCTGGTACAACCCCATGCAGGCGGTCTTGGAGCTCACTGGCACAGTGCAATTTGAAGCTTACAACATACCACGATGTGGAACAGCAACAAGCGTAAAGCTTGAAATGATACGTGCCACTAGGCTTACGAGGGCTGTAACCTATCACGTGACGGGCATACGGTGACCTGCAAGCAATGCTGGCTTCATCGACAGCGGCATTTCGACCGACAATCACATGACGCGTGCAACGTGACTTGAGAATATTAATGAGAGGCCGTATTCGTGCAGCAGGATCTCGCTGGACGTCGGATGTCGTAACTTGCGATCGAAAACATACGTTTTTTCAAATGTAAAGAAATCGTTTCCAAGACATCACACACTCCAAACATGTTGAGCGAGCTCCAGGAAAAATACTTGCTTCATCATTATAAAGCCAATAATGTCTCATCCCCCCTATCGAGGAGAGCCATGTACCACAAAATCCCCAGAAACTTCATGAGATTATCTAAATCCACACTTCGACGTGATGGAGAGCCACTGGCTTCGGCATATTCATTCGTAAAAACTACGACTTGGTTCCAGAAAGACAGAGGAAAATAAAATAGAGGTAGCAGAGTGACCAAACAGCCCACGACTTCCATCTCGTAGTACGATTGCCAGCGAGCCGTCATGCTGTGAATTCAAACCAAGTGGTTCTACTTGAGAAGCTTGAAGAAAAAGTCATGGCTTCGATAGCTTCGACTATCGTGGAGCTTATCGGGGATCTGAAGTCCCCTTTGTCCCCGAAACGTAGCCCACTCGCGATATTCTAGCTCTTCCACTTCTTTAAATTCTTCAGTTAATGCTGGCAGATTGGAAAAATTGGGAGCCATAGTACATAGGGATGTCCATGATTCGCCCACCCGTAGTTTGTTCTTCTGCATTTTTGCAAATTGGCAGATCACTCGAGCGAGAACGTTTTCTACGATGCCGTGCACGTGCTCCCGTGTCTGGTATTTAGTGTCTGTCCATCTCAGCTGAAATCTTACTGACGGAACCTTGATGTTATCGTCATTGCATACGTTTTCCACGTTTTATCGCGTGACAATACTCACCAAAAACGCAGCACCAACATCACGGCATCGAGATCGTGCTGAGCAGGAGATAAAACAACATTTTTGCATCAATAAACTTGTCTGCTGAGGCCCGCGCTCTACGTTCTAACTCATCGCGCATGTCTGTAACAGAGTCCTTTTTTCTCACGTAAGCATTGTTTTGTTTGGCAGTCTTGGTCTTCTTGTTCAGCACTGACGATTGTTTGGCATTTGGAGCAGTTTTCCTTTGTCGTTTTTGACCCGTCTGGCGTTGACTTGAGTCCGACTGAGTACGTTTTGGATATGGCCTCTAAGACGACGTACTGTTTGAACTAGTCGGCGTGGCAAGCGCCAATGTGGAAGTAAGAACGCCGTTATCGGTTCCAGCTGCATCCAATGAAATTGCAGATACAACATCGCCCTTACTGTGGATTCCATCAATATCTACATCAGATACAGTGATTGCGTTTAGGTAGCACTGCTTGCTGCAATAGCAGCTATCGTTTAAAATCTTCCATGCGTTTGCCGTTTGCACGACGAGTATTCAGTGACTTGCACACGTCATGAGAGCAAACGTGATGCATTGTTTTTTTACACCTTGAACACTTGCGATCTAAAGAGCATGTTGAGCTGCAAACAGCACACTTAAAACCCACAAAACGACTTGCAACGTCCGGGCTCGGGGCTGTGGCCAATAAATCAGGCGTCGATTGGCTCGAAAGATCACCCGTGTCGGTGACCACAGAGGCCTGTTTACCAAGCGCTCTATGATCCTTATTCCCACCAGAAAAACCATCACGTAGACAAACCGTGTCGCTACGGTCATTTTCTTCTGCAGAGCGGTGATCCTGATAACATTTCGGTTACGATTGTGTGTAGTGTCATCCCAAACTTCTGTCGCAGTTACTGTCCTCTCCATTATCACTGATGCAGGGTGAATCACCTTCGCCACATTTTCTACGTAATGATACACACGCGTCCAACATGGTGTTGGGTTTCTTGAATCCAATGTATGCCTGTTGGTAGTGCGCGATAAGCGCTTGCTCTACTAAGAAGTAGTCCACACCATTCCGTCCGTCCGGGCTCTCTCCGGGGCGTATGTATCGATATTGATCGGATAGACGGCGGGCCGGTGGAGGCTTGGCCACCCAGCCATCCTGACGAAGAATTCGCCAGACCGATTTGAACACGGATCGGTCTTCTGGCATATGTTTACGAAGTAGGAAAGTAAGAAACAAACTGAAAAAGAGCTGTTCACATTATCTCGTACCATGAGCGAGCAACTTGGACCCAGTGTGTTTCGAGCAACGAGTCGCTCGTAAGCTATCGATTATTTTACAGTTATTCTGCCCCGCTTGCGTCATTCCTTTAAAGCTATCAGGCTTGCGACTCTCTCGCTAGGTCCTCGACCCCAAATGCTTGGGTGAAAGCTGCTGAAATGTTGCCTTACTGCATGGCACTTTAGAGGCCTAAATATATAGAACTTTGCAAGAACCAGAATGGATCGCGCAAGACCGCGCCCTTTGGGCTTCTCAGAAGTGCGAAGCTGGAAAGAAATAGCTCAGTATATCTAAAGCTTCATACATTGCTACTCGTATGAGTGCCGGAGCGACTCCAGAAGATATCTGAAGACTTTACAAGTACCTCAACGGAAAAGCACGACAACGATAGGAAGTTGATCAAGCGCTATCTAAGAATCGATTAGCTATGTACAGTAGTACAGCTTCAACACAATCGTCTCCTACGCGCGAGTAGATATATCGTTGTCCTCGCAGCTTCAACAGCGCGCCAATGGTGCCTCGGATCGCTCGTTAAAATCGTCATGCACTCGCATAGCTACCAACGTTTCGTGATGGTCGTCGTAGCAACGAAGCAAATCAGCTCATGTGCAGCTACTATGGCGGAGCGGGGAGTCGCATCTGGGAAATTCACCAACAGCTATGCGGAGAAGGATGGTGACGCTTTTAGCTCGGTCGAATACGTCATAATGACGTCCATATACCCGTGATCGCTGTCAACAGGATACTGGGATCGGTTTTGATCTTGTTGATGGGATGCTCGCGGACTGCATGCTATTGAGTTAGTAGGTGTAGCATCATGGACGGGCATTGTGACACCAAGCCAATCGTTCGTCTTGCCTTCTGCAGCGTACGACGACTGCACGGAGAACGACACATACATGGCGTATGAGACGTGCACACATTGCACGCTTCCACGCAGGCCGCCGCCAAAAATCCCGACATACACTCGAACGGCCCCATCGACGCTAACGGGTTCACCAAATCAGCGACGACATCGGCGCCATGATATCCGTCGAGGCCGTCGCCACGTCCATCACGGTCGGCGCTGTAGAGCTACTCGACACCACCGCGGACCCCGGCAACACTAACGGGACGGTAGGGTACGCTTGTCACCAACTCGACTTAAGCGTACGATGAGCTCAATATATGCTTGTGAGAGTCATGGGCAGCACTGCGTACGTCGTTTGCGTAGCCTTCGCGTTAGGTTGACCAGCTACATCGGGCTTGGCGACGGCTTCCAAAAATAAGCCAGTCGTAATTGACGCTGACGGTCATTAGAGCGTCGGCCGCCCGGGCCGCCATCCATGGAGAGACTCAGTATCTCACCTGCGTGTTCATACTGACCAGTGCGCTCATTGCCGGTGCTCATTGATTCACACGTCTGGTATATATCACCAGCAACAGCAGTGGCATTGGTTGTAGATCCATGCGCCACAGACGCATATAGAAGCTGATTGGGCAGGGCAAAGAGTCGTACTATCAGGGTGTCGGTATCGAGCACCACACCAGCCTGCAGCCATACTGGAAGTGGATGCTGGAGCAGCGACCCACGCTCATTTTGCGTTTCGTATTAGGTGGTGATTACCGGGGTTCCTTCTTGGAGGATGACGTCTGTTGTCGTCATCTAGGTGATCGCAGCCACAGCAGATCTCGTAGACTCGGGGCCGCCCCCCCCGATTCTGGCGTAATGTCGAGTAGAGAAGAGCGTGACTATACAGGTAGCCGTCAGCGTTCGAGAGCGAGGTGTTGAAGACGAGTTAGCCGGAGCTGGCAAATCCGAAAATGACAATTGGTTTGCTGCCACTCCGCAAAAGCGCGTCAAACCTCGGCGCCATTCTCAATCCCCACTAAACGTGCAGATACGCACAAGTTCAACATGGCTAGCCAATCGTTCGACAGGAAATTTCGGAATGAAGTGTGATTGGCTGCTTTTACTGAGAGCGAAGACATCTGAAAAAAACTGAAACTGGACTGCACCCATCGAACCAACGTTAAAACTTCCACGACATTCTCAAAATTTTAATTGTAATTCAGATCCCGTATTATTATGAAGCCATTCCAACACAAAGTGCGTCGCATTGCTTGGCACGGCGATTTATGGCTTAGCTGTTCTTGTAATCGCTGCTACAGGTGCAACTGGAAGCTGATTTTTTTGCCATTTGCGAGAGATACAAGGTCGAGCACATTCGGCACGGGCGGTAGCACAAAGGTTGACTGGCATGCCAATGTTGTCGCTGGACTCCACGAAACCGTTAGTGTCAGAAGTGAGGTCATCCAAATGCGTGCTAGATCTGCCGTCGACGGCAAACGTTGGTGAGTACAATATGTACGTTTCGTACGTCATGAACACTTCGTACACTATACCTTCGTCCCAGTAGGTCCTCACCCTGCGCCCGGTTCTCATAGTACAATTTGGGTGAGTTGGTTGCAGGCATCATTAGCCGTCCCGGTAGTGTTGCTGGGGTCCGTGGTGGTGTCGAGTGACACGGCGGCACCGAATCCAACGGACATCGCGACGACCACGACGGAAACCGTGGTGCCGATTTCCTCGCCGGACTCCATAAAACCCTTAGTGTCAGTAGTGAGATCTTTCGAATGCGTTCTAGAGCCGCTGTCGGTGGCAAACGTTGGTGACTACAATATGTACGTCTCGTACGTCATGAACGCTTCGTAAACTATGCATTCGTCGTACACCATATTCTTACCCTTCGCCATGTTCTCATCGCACGATTTGAGTGAATTGGTGGCAGGTGTCACCTGTCGTTCCGGTAGTGTTGCCGGAGTCCGTGGTGGTGTCGAGTGGCACCGCGGTGTTGAGCCTGTCGGACATCGTGACGGCTACGATGGATACCGCGGTGCTGATGGCCTCGCTGAACTCGGCGATACCGTTAGCGTCGGTGGGTCCATTTGAGGTCGTGCTAGAGCTCTGGTCGGTGACTTGCGTGAGCAAGTACAATGTGTACGTCTCGTTCACTGTGTACGCGTCGTCCACCAGGTTCTCACCCTACACCAGGCTCTCATCGTCCGATTTGGTTGTGCTGGTGATCGTAGGGTCTGTGAGACTGTCCGCTTACATGCTGTGGTGGCACGCATGGAATAGATGACCGTTTTGCGCTCGCCATTGATGCGGCATGTAGACATGAACATCTCGTACTATCCGTTGCGTGGTTAGCCGATTTTACGGTGTTTTGCACTGATAAATATTGTAATACACACACGCATTGTGTATTTGTGATGACGGCGTATCGAGGGCTACTACCATGGAGGAGGACCTTGTGTACCAGTAGGCCTCATAAGGTTTTGGGTCCAGGACACTGGAACAGTAATTGACCGTTTCAGTCTCCAGGTTGCGCAAAAGCGGCGACGGCAGTTCGCTCAAAGACGACCGCAAATTTTGGCCATCACAACTAAATGGATCAGCGTAGGAACCGCGGTTGCCAGCTTCTCGAGTGCCGCATTGCTCGTTGGATCAAAGCCAATGTTGGTCGAATACAGTACACTCATGTCCTGTATTTCCGTCTGGGCGATTTCACTCAACTTTCTTAGATCAGCATTAAAAATCGATATCTTTTGATATTCTCAGGCAATGGCACTTTGCAGCCTGGATCTGCATCTCCGACAGCTGTCCTAGGTCGTTCTGGACCTCGATGCCCACACACTTCCCAACTCAACTCTCCAGGGCAACCTGCGCTACGACATTCCCGATTCCAGATCCAATATCAACGAAATTATCGCTTGATTGAAGCGGTGGAAGTGTGGCTAAGATTAACGCCACGCCGGTCGGG
The DNA here is from genome assembly GCF_000142945.1 of Phytophthora infestans T30-4. Taxonomy (NCBI): domain Eukaryota; phylum Oomycota; class Peronosporomycetes; order Peronosporales; family Peronosporaceae; genus Phytophthora; species Phytophthora infestans. The sequence continues at coordinate 3,029,020 of NW_003303743.1, forward strand.
ACAATTCGCCCAGCGTGATGGTCGGGGTGGTGGCCTCGTACATACTCTTCACGACTCGTATCATAACGCAGGAGGCGAGTCATTGCTTGATTAGCACTGACCACCTGTCTAGTGTCCAACGCCATTGTCATGTTTGGAGCTGATCGGCTTTGTTTTATTTACAGCATCCGTAAAGCGCTTTGGTAATTTGTCCAAGGTTGTTCCGTGGGTTCGCTTCAGGGTCTTTAGCCGAAGCCGAAGCTGGTGCTGCGTCCTACCGAAATATGATAGTTTGACCCATATGTCTCGCCAGCTAATATCGCGTCCGCCGTCAACTTGAGCTTTCGCAAGCTTATACTTAATCGGCTACCGGTATAGTCACGCTCTTCTCTACTCGACACTACGCCAGAATAGATAGGGCGGCCCCGACTCTACGAGATCTGCTGTTACTGCGATCACCTAGATGACGACAACAGACGTCATCCTCCAAGAAGGACCCCCCGGCAA
>NW_003303743.1:3031376-3032749 GCF_000142945.1 Phytophthora infestans T30-4
TATTTCGCCCGACTGAATTTACCCTTCCCCTGCACAATCCCCGGCTCCTTTCCGATGAGCTACATCCGTACGGCGTATATTGCGTATACCCGTTAGAAATCAGTGCGCTGCCAGCCACAAAACTTCGAAAGGAGGGAGCGAGAGCCGTACGGGAGCTGAATGGATCTCCGCGTGCGCGCAGCCCATAAGCGGCCGCTGACGGGGGCCGCTGCGTTGGAAGAGAGCGACAGTGGTGAGTCTGAGAGATCCCAGGACTCCCAGGACGACATCTGGTTGCCAACGCCCGCCGCAAGTAGTGCTGATTCGGCGGAAGACGGCTCGTCGGGGGCTCGGAGTGTTTCAGACGTTCCGGAGTCTACTAGCAGCGCAAGCGAAAGTGGTGGGCCCAGTCGTGTGTTGGCCGCATCGCCAAACAAGGTTGAGTTTTCGTCGTGGGAAGCCTTTGACCAGTACTTGGCGGCCTATTCAGCCCAAACACTTCAGGTAACGATGAGAACGTTGAGATCATTGTAGCTTTCTCGTTAGGTGCTTACCAATTCTGTTTGTGTATCAACGATAGGTCTTCCGGAGCCGCCGTAACACCACAGTGTCTGAGCGCAACGAGCGAATTCGAAAACTGCATTCAAAGGCACCACCAATTCCTGAGTCTTGGGTGCAGTATTCCAGGACATTCATCTGCACTCACGCTGGATCCTATAAGTTTCAAGCCTCGAAGAGACCACGTCAAGAGACTCGAGCGAAGGGTTACCAGACAAAGGCAAGTATTGTTTGGTCGGGTCTAGTCGGGTGTAATTTGATGCTAATCGGGTAATCATGTTACGTAGATAAATGCTTGTGTGCAGTTAGTTGACTCGGCCAACCAGACATTTGCAGTAAGAATCACACGCTGTCGGCTGGAGCATAACCATCGGCTACATGAAAACGCTTTCAGAGCCCACTCTTCCAAGCGGGTAGCACTGACTGATGGCGCCATACAAACTGTTGACGTGCTCCGTCGGTATGGGGCCAAGAAGACCGGCATTTTGAGGTTCATCACAGACAAGTATAATAGCAATCCGAACTCGCAAGACGTACACAACTTGGCTCGCAAACTGAAAGCGCGAGAGATAAAAGATGGTCCATCCTCAAGCGAGAAGCGCCTGAAAAAATGGATGAAGGAGTTCGGCGACAAACCCGGTAATGTTGGTCGAATATTTCTTGACGATATCAACAAGAAGGTAAATGACCTGTTTGCTACAATTTTGGGTAAAATATATTTAGCTAACCTGTTGTTATTCTCCAGAAAGTAGCTACGTGTATCACGCTCCAGACCAGACATATGCGATTGCTGTACGAACGAGTTTCCTGAAGTTCTACTGATAGATGCCACGCAT
>NW_003303743.1:3059502-3060492 GCF_000142945.1 Phytophthora infestans T30-4
TCTCGGACCGAGACCCGCGGTTCACTGCTGCGTTTTGGAAAACGCTGTTCCCTTTACTGGTAACTCGTCTGCAGATGTCCACTGCGGATCATCCGCAGACAGACGGCCAAACAGAGCGCGTCAATCGAGTGCTCGAGGACACTCTGCGCAGTGTGTGCGCGGCAGCGCCACGTACGTGGTCGACGCAGCTTCCAGTTGTTGAGTTTGCGCTCAACAACGCGGTGCACGCGTCCACGGGGTTCACGCCGTTCTACTTGAACGGCTTCCGCCACCCCAGAGTGCCTCTCACTCTTCGAGGAAACACTGACTCCTCTATTCTAAGTGGGGGAGAGGCTCAAAAAGCCCTTTCCTCCCAGGTCTCGGATGTGAGGCCAGTTTCGCTGCGGAAACAGGTGAAATCCTTTGTGGATACCAAGCTGAACATTGTCAGCAGGGTCCGCGATGTCATGGCAGCGGCCCAGGATAGACAAAAGGAGTACTCAGACAAACATGGAAGAGGAAACTTAAGTGTATTTAAAGTGGGGGACTTAGTGCTATTAGACACGAGGAACCTACCGCTAGACACTGTCAGCTCTGTCGGCAGCAACAAGCTGAAGCACCGCTTCATCGGACCTTTTGCAGTCCTGGCCAGACATGGTGCGTCGTACACCATCGACCTTCCAAAGTCAATGACGACGCACCCGACGTTCTATGTCGGACGTCTTAAGCGGTACTTTGACCCGCAGGGGTTGCTGACTCGCAGACCCCCCTTGACCCAGCTCCTCGAAGCGAGGGCCGGTCACAGTCGTCGACGAGGGCGTCGGAGCAGGCACCCAAGCCTCGGTCGGGACGGCAAGGCTGCGGTCAAGACCGTACGCCGAGGGGCTCCATACGAACGGACCCCGGCGCCATACGCCGAGTACGCTGAGTACGCCGGGTACGCACCATACGCGTACGTCTGGGAGTGTGCCGCAGGCGGTCCCGGACGTGCAACAAAGCCTCGATCCGTCG
>NW_003303743.1:3061245-3066666 GCF_000142945.1 Phytophthora infestans T30-4
CACCCCGCCAAGTAGGAAGACCTCAATATCATCCCGCGCACTTCAGATGCAAGCCCTGCTGAACAAATACGACTAAAACATTGCTGTGTTATTATCATTATTTTATTATCAATACAGAACCTTTATCGCAAAACCCACTGCCAGTTCACAATAAGTCGGCGCGAGTTAATGTGAAACCCATTGCCGGTTCACAATAAGTCGCGCGAGTTAATGTGAAAGGATTTGGGATTGGAGAACGAGTGGTCACAATTCAACAGACGCAGAATATGTCGAAGCGTGTGTGTACTCAGCGCACAGAGCGGGAGAAGTTTGAGCTGCTGCGGCAATGGCAATCTCACCTGGAATGGACTCTCCGTGACACCTCTCATGAACTGGGAGTCTACGATAGCACCCTCCGAGGTTGGAAGGAACAGTACTGACACCGACTGGACGAGGAATGCGGTTCACATCGAAAGCGAAGGAAAGGAGGAGGGCGGAAGTACAAAACGAAGCCCTACGAGGGGACGATTATCGATTACTTTGATAATATGCGTGCAAGTGGCAGAGGCACCTTCTCGGAGATGTTGCATTATTGCAGAAACATTGAAGAATTTACGGCAGATTTAACCAATCCCAACTATCAAAACAGATGAGTCCGTCGGTTTATCGAGCGATATTCAAAGCCAGGGCCAGCGGACGAGGTGGTGGTGGTTCCCGGTGTACCAGAGCATTTGCAGGACGCCCAGGACAATCCTAGCCCTCCTGGCGCGTCGCATGACGTATCCGCATCACCCCAGGACGTTCAGGACGCCCAGGACGCGTCGCAGGAAGAATTTTACATGTCCCAGGACGTGCAGGATGCCTCGCACGACGCCCAAGAGGTTTCCAATGTTTTTCAGGGCAAGACAATAGGCGGTCAGCACTTGCCAGACGTTTCCCAGTGTCTAGAAGACGCCATGCAGGACGTACAGGAGGCTATACAGGTCGGGCTAAATGTCCCCGATGGCATCCTGATGACGATGATCAGTACCACGTAGGTATGTTGGTTTCACTTTTCTCCATGGACACTACATATAATGCTGCATTGCTGTGCAAGAACTTTCGGCTTTTCTACTTTTTGAAAGCTCCGAAGGTTACTGCGTACGAGCTTCGGAAAGTGCAGAAGGAAGCAATTGTATCGCCCAACAAGTTGGCACAAATTTTACCTTGGTCTGTCATCAGGCAGTGCCAAAAAGCTATATCCTCGCTCCAAAACAAACGCGAAGGCATCGGAAAACTGGGTATGGTGAAGGTTGCAACAGTGGGAATATTGACTCCGCCCACCGTCGCAGCCATGAAGCGGTGGCATGAAGTCACGAAAGTCATTGACACGCTAGAGAAAGCGTTCGTGTGGATCACTAAAGTTGACTTTACTCTCAATGTGGATCGACATTTTCGAGTTATCAAAGACCAAACTCTCGAATCCCGCTTGAAAGTCCTCCCTGTTTTCTCACCCCAGGTACACTTTACTCTTACTATTTCTGTTTCTTATCGAGACTGCTAGCTAACCTCGTTTTTTTAATCTGGACGTGTAGATGGAGCTAATTGAGATTGCTGGGAAGGGCTCTTTTATCGATGTGACCTTCGAGAAATTGTTCAGTGGGCCGAAGGTAGTCTGCATCAAACCTACAACTATGCTGGTTGTGGTTGAAGGCGCAGTACCTATTGACACCCACGAGCTCGCCAAATTGTTTTTTGGGTTTGTCGAATGAAATAGTGTTGCTCCCTATTAGCTGCAACGGCATTCATTGGTGCAGTATTATGGTAAAGCTCGCGAGCTCTGAGGTCCTCGTGTACGATCCGATGGGGGAAACCGACCTTGATAAATCGGCGGAGCGCAGTGCTACTGCAGTGTCGCATTAACGTTCTATTTGCGTTATTGGATGCCTCGAGAATCTATCACTACCCTTCAGCGTTCAAACAACACTTTATAGAAGCAAAGCAATGTACTTTTGTATCTCCTTGCACGACCTGCTTAATTTCTGCCGGTAGTTTGTTTTTTATATTTGGCCCTTAAATAACCAGGGGGTTATACGTAGGTCCCTTAAAGAACTCGTAGAACCTCAAGTATTAATGTAGATGTGGTAGTTCTTGTCGCTCATGCCGGTTGTACATCATCGCCGGGGTTCGCTTATTCGCAGCCCAGACAGTGAAGCGGAACTCCCAGAACGGTTGTCGGAAGTAATCGTCGAGTGTTGTCTTGGCCACCCTGTTGACCTTCAGTACCTTTGCCATCCATTCCTTCGCGCCTCCTTTACCTGTAAATGGAAATATCTTTTGCGTCGAGCCTTTTGAGTGCTATACGCACACTTGCTGGTATAATCCCTCTCTCTTCGTCACTCGCCGAGTTCATGTGGACTTCAGCAGCTGTGCTTGCAGCATCGCTTCGCAGGTATTTATGCGTGTCATTGTAATCGGCCTGAGATGAAGACGCTGTGTTCTTCTGGTCTGCATCCGCAATGGTCGAGGCTGCGCCGCAGCTCGTAAGGACATGTGCAACTATTAACACAAAGAGACCTACGTAGTATACGAGACGCATGCCTACTCGTGTATATCTTCTTATGCGGGGGGCGCGACAGATTAATAGCGCGAAGGTGATTCTGCCTCGCGTCTTGATCACAGAAACGATTCGCTTGCGCGTTTGATTGTCGAAGTAACGATGATGTGCATCCAAGTTCGCAGCATGGACTAGCCTTTAATTTGCATGTGTAACTCTCTACAGAAGTCCAGTTTAAAGTTGCGCCTTCCAGTAAATGTATCAAAGAGTTTCCCAAGACGAAGTTTCAGCAACCAAATGTAGCTTGATGTGTTCCCTGTACTGTTAATAATCATTAAATAGCGCGACAACCGAATAAATGACGGTTAATTAACCGATCGATATTTCGATACTTAGATCCAGTTGTTCCACTGGAAATATATGTTGAAAAATTGAGCTTGACCCTTTTCTTGCTTCAAAAACTTGCGAAAATCCAGAAATTTTTATAAGATCTTTATTTACTGCAGAGTTAATTTATCAAAAGCCTTTTGCATATTATAGTTCTAAGACATATCCAGGATCCGATTATTAAAGCTCTAAAACAAGTGAGTGTTTTACGCCATGGGCGCTGTTTGATGAAGGCTGTTTGAAAATTAATTAAACATCCAAACCAAAATTATGCAATTATTTAAAAGAGATCAGCTTTTTGAACAACTTATCCATTTTATTTTAATAGAGTGTACTACGTTTCAAAAGCAGAAGTTAAAGCATAAAGTACTACTGGTAACGGGAAAAATAAGGGTAAAGGTAAAGCAGTAGCTGGAAAAGGAGGGCCTATTTTTCTCTCTAGGTTCATGGCCCAATTCCAAAGAGAAGGGCCCGCCCCCCCCGCGGTTGCTTCTCTATACTTAGTGGAGCAGTGAGTCGCGACGGGTTGCGCTAGCTTGCGCGAGCGTTCCATTGTTTCTCGAAGATACGTCTCGCAAAGCAGCCCAAGTTTTCCAAAAGCGGCTGGTAGCACCACTTTATGGCTTTCCACGGCCTCGAGAAGCTATGATTTCGGAGAAATCAAAGGAGCCGCGATGGCTGCAGGATATGCTTAGTCTGGCTACATATCACGGCACTAGAAAGGGCTGGATGCAGGGGTCCCGAAAATCCATTACACGGATGAATACTTTCTCGTCAAGTGAAGAAATGAATTATTCAATTATTAGTATTATTCTTCCCAATTCTGGATCGTACCTCGTCAACAGTGTCCAAGTCCCAGAGGTCGCGGTTGTACATCAGACACAGCACCATCTCCAGCTTCTCGGGGGTCATTCGCTTTCGCAGGTCCGACAGCACGAGCTAGGCCGAAGAAAAGAAGCGCTCGCACTCATTTGAAGTCGGTGGGATCCACGAGGTGTGAGCGCTTGGCAACCTTGGCCTTACCGAGTAGTTGAGAAGGTGGGCGACAACACTTACAGGATTGCGATACCCTCGCACCCCGACCGAGTCGTGCCTGTAAACGTCAACCCACTCAAGAAGTTCCGAGGACGGTGGGCTCGGCCCTACATAGATGAAGTACCCAAGGGCTTGGAGGAGAACCAGAACGACAATTTCTTCGACCGCACTTCTCCTCGCTTGGTCCTGAACACCTGATAAACCCAGACTGGGTCGCCTACTGCAAACTCCACAGTGACTTGAAGGTCCAGTCTCTTTTCATGGCGGTCCTGCACCTTCAGCAACTGTCGTTCCACGAGGTGTCTGGAATCGCGCAAGGATCGGAACAGCTCACACCGATATTGGGCCACTTCGTTGCTCTTCCACTTGGTGCCCAAGTTCAAGAACGCCACATCCAGCGGCAACGCCGGGTCACGTCCGTACAGTGAGAAGAAAGGAGTGTCACCGAGAGCCTCGTGATACGACGCCCTGTACGCGAACAACACCCGTTGCAGGTAGAGGTCCCAGTCCGTCTGAGCTTCGCTCACATGCATCCGTAGTATCCCAATCAAAGTACCGCTAAACCGTTCGACTAGACCTTGCGTTTGAGGATGGTACGCTGACCCAAACAGCTTCTTGATCCCCAAAGTCTGATAGAATGACTTGGCCACCTCAGACGTGAAGTTCGACCCGTTGTCGCTCAACAGCCGCGACGGCTCTCCGTGCCGAGCAACCACTCCGTTCACCATAGTATCCACGAAGGTTACCGAATCCAGACGCTCTACTGCAAAGGCTTCCGCCCACCGCGTGAAGTAGTCTACGAACACGAGGATGTACCGGTGACCTCTCTCAGTCAAGGGCAAAGGTCCTATGGCATCGACCACTAACAGTGAGAACGGACCAGTCAGGTCAGCCCCAGGCATGCGCTGCATGAGCCCAGATCGCCACGGTCGCGGTCGCTTCCCGCCGCCACACACGCCGCAGGTGTGGACGTACTCTTCGACGTCTTTCGTCCAGCCTGGCCAAATAGCATGCCGTCTAACCTTCTCCGTCGTCTTCGTCAGTCCCATGTGAGACGACAGCACATCCTTGTGACAGAAATGCAGCACCGTTTCCACGTATGTCATAGGCACGACCGGGACTGAGACCGAGCGAGCAGGGCCGGCTCGAGCCGGCAAGTTTACGCGACGCAGAGCATTCCTTCTTGGACGGAGTACCGGGGTCCCATCCGCACCACTCGCGCTCGCAGGTACGGATCCAGCAGCAACGCTCCGTCCAGCAAGAATGCCACCAGCGCTTTGAGATACCATCAATTCACGAGCCTCCAGCATGCTCAGAAAAGACTCAGAAGATAAGGCCGACTACAACGACTGCCGTAATCTCAGTGCACTAGCCTCATTCTTCAGGATACAGTGGAGAAAACCGAAGCTAGCGGCATTCACAGCAGCCAAGAAACTGGCTGCAATGGACCAAAATGCAACATATATATTCGACAATACAAACAG
>NW_003303743.1:3067383-3070114 GCF_000142945.1 Phytophthora infestans T30-4
ACTTTCTCAGGGTTCGGCAGAATGCCGGCCGGCGTTACGATGTGACCCAAGAATGCCACTTGACTCCGCCATCAATGACACTTCTTCATCTTGAGCTTGAATCCCGCCTCACGGAACCGAGTCAGCACCTGACGGACACGCACTAGGTGCGTAGGGAAATCCTTGCTGAAGATCACACAGTCATCCAGGTACACCAAGCACACTCGCCACTTCAAGTCCACTAAGACGGTCTCCATCAACCGTTCAAACGCCGGCACCGCATTACAGAGTCCAAACGGCATCACCAGCCACTCGTACAGGCCAAACTTACACGTGAACGCCGTCTTGGCCAACGCTGCCCTCGTCCATCGGTAAGTTCCAGTAACCGGACGCGATGTCCATCGTAGAGAAGATCTGCGCACCTCCTAATACATCCAGGATATCGTCAATCAGTGGCATAGGATAGCAATCCTTCACCGTCACAGCATTAAGCTTCCGGTAATCAATACAAAAGCGAATTCCTCCGTCCGGCTTCCGGATCATCAGGACGGGACTAGCCCAAGGACTGTTCGACGGCCTGATCAACCCGAGATCCAGGTATTGCTGCACTTCAGCCTCCATGACTTCCCCTTCCGCCATCGACACACGGTAGGGCGGCTGCTTTATGGGCTTATTATCCCCGGTGTCTATCTCAAACTTGAGTCGGTCTGTCCTCCCAGGTTTCATGGACGACGTGACGAATAAGTCGTCGAAGCGGATCAGCTCCTCGCGGAACAGTTCAATCTGTTCGTCCGTCAACTTGGACTGTGAGAAATCCGCCTCGCCCTTCTCTTCCTTGTCGGGCGGCACCGTCGGCTCGGGGCTCTCGATCTTCTCGAGCTCCACTAACTCAACGTTCCCCGAGGCCGACGACACTCTCGCTTCTTGGGACTCCGTCGACTCGACTGCCGCGCCGGTAGGCACGGAAGGCGAGGGAGGGCCAAACGCCGACTCAGGAATCACGGACACGCAAGCGACCGTGGAGACCTTCTTGACCCAACTCACGTCGGACGAAGCATTGCACACCTCGACTAGGACCTGGCCGTTTTCCACCGTGCACAAGGTCCGCGCGACACACAGAGTAGGCGAGAGACCAACGGTGCTCTCCACCAGGACCGTAGTCTTGTCAGCAGCGTCGCCGACGACGTTGGCCATCACTAGATCTTGGCCTCGCGGAGGCAGGCGTATCGAGGCGGCAATCTGAGCCATGTAGGCGTCCTGCACCACCGTGTACCCGAGCGGTAGCTCCTCACCGGTATCCTTGAGCGTCATCCTTCGTTCGGCGACATCGATCACCGCCCCAAAAGCTCCCAAGGCGTCCACCCCCAAAATGGCGTCGACGTGCAGCTTGTCAGCTACCAGCACACTAAGGGAGACCTCCACAGTTCCCAGTCGCAGCGAGAGACCGATCCATCCCCGTATCTTGAGAGGGTGTCCCGACGAGCTCTTGACTTGGCCGCCGTACGGCTCCAGCGTCTCCTGGGACCGGCCCCATCGCTTCAATACTCGACTGTCCACGAGACTCAGAGTCGCACCAGTGTCGGCCAGCATCCGAGACGGTAAGCACTCAATGTACCCACTCGAGAGTGCCTCAAAGTTTCCAACGGCGCACACGACCCGCCGGCCATCCTCGACCACGACATGGACATCGGCTCTTACGTCATCGTGGGAGACGCCAAACCCACCAGGCAGCTCCACGGTAACTACTTCCACCAAGCCGGTCTTCGGCACCTTCGTAACGACCCTCGGTGACGGCCGCACCACCTCCACGTAGTGGGAGGCGTCGTCTTCGTCCTCGGGATAGAACAACAGCTCGCACAACCCAGCCGTTGGCTCGAAGAGCGTGGATACATCCGTCCGCCGGGCCGTTCTCCGCCGCTCATGGCGTCGTGCCGACGAATTCCTCACCCTTTTAGCCCGCTGGAGGAGCTTGGTCCAGACGAGAGATCCTTCCGCCTCCAAGTACGCTCTGAGGTATGCCTCTAAACGTCCCCACAGTACCCCGCTCTTAGTAGGTCCAGCTGCCCCCCTTTCGGCGAGAGCACGGAGACGCTGCCAATCCGGAGTAGGCGCCTCGTCCCACCTAGGCTGAACTCCGTCAGTCGTATGTCCGTCTTCGCCGGGCGTCGACGCCGTCGCGCTACCAGCCTCCAAGCACTCCTACAACCAGCGATAAGCGACGGTACGCCCCGTCGCACGTACGCCTCGATAATCAACTACCGGAGAACTGTCACCAGGGCGTGAAAGTCTTCCGTCTTCTTCTCCAGCATCCGTTCCGACGGCGGGCAACAGGATGTTGGCACAGACGTCGTCTTCACCTCGATCCTCCACTCGTCGGGAATTCTCACGGCCCTCGTTCAGCTTCTCCGACGGTGACGACCTTCCTATGGTAGTAATAGCCGTACGCACAGCATTTACTACGGGCGTCTTGAAGTCTCGGTTGGCCCGTTTGGCCTCCTCGGTCGTCTCCAACGTCTTCCGGAACCAGTCTTGCCAGTGCTCCGGCGAGGCAAGCTTTCCAGGGAAGGCACGGCGAGTTCGCTCCAAGACCTCGGGCGAGATGCCCAACAACCGAGACAACTCCGCTATTGAAGGGTCCCTTACGGCCTCAGTGTTTAGTCGCACACGCTCCAATACTACGGCGTCGTCCAACGGGTACAAACGGTCCTACTAACTCCTTGTCATATTCTTCACTTCCGTATTAACTTCGGAA
>NW_003303743.1:3078450-3082817 GCF_000142945.1 Phytophthora infestans T30-4
CATAAATACACAATGCGTGTGTGTATTATAATATTCATCAGTGCAAAAACCGTTAAATCTGTTAACCACGCAACGGATCGTACGAGATGCTTATTTCTACATGCCGCATCATTGGCGAGCGCAAAACGGGCATCCATTCCATGCGTGCCACCACAGCATGTAAGCGGACAGCCTCACAGATTCTACGATCACCAGCACAACCAAATCGGACGATGAGAGGTTGGTGTAGGGTGAGAACCTGGTGGACCACGCGTACATGGTGTACGAGACGTACACATTGTACTCGCTCACGCCAGTCACCGCCAAGAGCCCTAGCACGACCTCAAATGGACCCACCGACGCTAACGGTATCGCCGAGTTCAGCTAGGACATTGGCACCACGGTATCCGTCGTAGCCGTCACGATGTCCGACGGGCTCAACACCGCCGTGCCACTCGACACCACCACGGACTCCAGCAACACTACCGGGACGACAGGTGATACCTGCCACCAATTCGTACGATGAGAACCTGACGAAGGGTAAGGATATGGTGTACGACGAATGCATAGTGTACGAAGCGTTCATGACGTACGAGACGTACATATTGAAGTCACCAACGTTTGCCACCGACAGCGGCTCTAGAACGCATTCGAAAGATCTCACTACTGACACTTAGGGTTTTTTGGAGTCTGGCGAGGACATCGGCACCACGGTTTCCGTCGTGGTCGTCACGATGTCCGTTGGGTTCGGCGCCGCCGTGTCACTCGACACCACCACGGACCCCAGCAACACTACCGGGACGGCTAATGATGCCTGCAACCAACTCACCCAAATTGTACGATGAGAACCGGGCGTAGGGTGAGAACCTACTAGGACGAAGATATAGTGTACGAAGTGTTCATGACGTACGAAACGTACATATTGTACTCACCAACATTTGCCGTCGACGGCAGATCTAGCACGCATTTGGATGACCTCACTACTGACACTAACGGGTTTGTGGAGTCCAGCGACAACATTGGCATGCCAGTTGGCTTTTTGCTACCGCCCGTGTCGAATGTGCTCGATCTTGTATCTCTCGCTAATGGCAAAAAAATAAGCTTCCAGCTGCACCTGTAGCAGCGATTACAAGAACAGCTAAGCTATAAAGCGCCGTGCAAAGCAATGCGACGCACTTTGTGTTGGAATGGCTTCATTATAATACGGGATCTGAATTACAATTAAAAATTTGAGTATGTCGTGGAAGTTCTAACGTTGGTTCGATACGTGCAGTGCGCTTGGTTGTGTGTGAGTATGCGAGTTTAAGTTTTTTTAGATGTATTCGCTTTCGGTAAAAGCGGCCAATCACACTTCATTCCGAAATTTCTTGTCGAACGATTGGCTAGCCATGTTGAACTTGTGCGTATCTGCTCTTTTAGTGGTGATTTGAAATGGCGCCGAGGTTTGACGCGCTTTTGCGGAGTGGCAGCAAACCAGTTGTCATTTTCGGATTTGCCAGCTCCTGCTAACTCGTCTTCAACACCTCGCTCTCGAACGCTGACGGCTACCGGTATAGTCACGGTCTTCTCCACTCGACATTACGCCAGAATCGGGAGGGCGGCTTCGACTCTACGTGATCTGCTGCTGCTGCGATCACCTAGATGACGACAACAGACGTCATCCTCCAAGAAGGACCCCCCGGCAATCACCATTTAATACAAAACGCAAAATGAGCGTGGGTCGTTGTCCAGCATCCACTTCCAGTATGGCTGCAGGCTGGGGTGATGCTTCATACCGACACCCTGATAGTACGACTCTTTGCCCTGCCCAATCAGCTTCTTTATGCGTCTGTGGCGCATGGATCTACAACCAATGCCACTGCTGCTGCTGGTGATATATACCAGACGTGTGAATCAATGAGCACCGGCAATGAGCGCACTGGTCAGTATGAACACGCAGGTGAGATACCGAGTCTCTCCATGGATGGCGGCCCGGGCGGCCGACGCTTAAATGACCGTCAGCGTCAATTACGACTGGCTTATTCTTGGAAGCCGTCGCCAAGCCCGATGTGGCTGGTCAACCTAACGCGAAGGCTACGCAAACGACGTACGCGGTGCTGCCCATGACTCTCACAAGCATATATTGAGCTCATCGTACGCTTAAGTCGAGTTGGTGACAAGCGTACCCTACCGTCCCGTTAGTGTTGCCGGGGTCCGCGGTGGTGTCGAGTAGCTCTACAGCGCCGACCTTGATGGACGTGGCGACGGCCTCGATGGATATCATGGCGCCGATGTCGTCGCTGATTTGGTGAACCCGTTAGCGTCGATGGGGCCGTTCGAGTGTATGTCGGGATTTTTGGCGGCGGCCTGCGTGGAAGCGTGCAATGTGTGCACGTCTCATACGCCATGTATGTGTCGTTCTCCGTGCAGTCGTCGTACGCTGCAGAAGGCAAGACGAACGATTGGGTTGGTGTCACAATGCCCGTCCATGATGCTACACCTACTAACTCAATAGCGTGCAGTCCGCGAGCATCCCATCAACAAGATCAAAACCGATCCCAGTATCCTGTTGACAGCGATGACGGGTATATGGACGTCATTATGACGTATTGGACCGAGTTAAAAAGCGTCACCAGCCTTCTCCGCATAGCTGTTGGTGAATTTCCCAGATGCGACTCCCCGCTCCGCCATAGTAGCTGCACATGAGCTGATTTCTCCGTTGCTACGACGACCATCACGAAACGTTGGTAGCTATGCGAGACATGACGGTTCTAACGAGCGATCCGAGGCACCATTGGCGCGCTGTTGAAGCTGCGAGGACAGCGATATATCGACTCGCGCGTAGGAGACGATTGTGTTGAAGCTGTACTACTGTACATAGCTAAACGATTCTTAGTACTGCTCGGCTTGAAATCTATAGCGCTTGATCAACTTCCTATCGTTGTCGTGCTTTTCCGTTGAGGTACTTGTAAAGTCTTCAGATATCTTCTGGAGTGGCTCCGGCACTCATACGAGTAGCAATGTATGAAGCTTTGGATATACTGAGCTATTTCTTTCCAACTTCGCACTTCTGAGAAGCCCAAAGGGCGCGGTCTTGCGCGATCCATTCTGGTTCTTGCAAAGTTTTATATATTTAGTCCACTAAAGTGTCATGCAGTAAGGCAACCTTTCAGCAGCTTTCACTCAAGAATTTGGTGTCGAGGCCCTAGCGAGAACGTCGCAAGCCTGGTAACCTTAAAGGAATGACGCAAGCGGGGCAGAAGAACGGTAAAATAATCGATGACTTACGAGCGACTCGTAGTTCGAAACACACGGGGTCCAAGTGGCTCGCTGATGGTACGAGATAATGTGAACAGCTCTTTTTCAGTTTGTTTCTCACTTTTCTACTTCGTAAACATATGCCAGAAGACCGATCCGTGTTCAAATCGGTCTGGCGAATTTTTCGTCAGGATGGCCGGGTGGCTAAGCCTCCACCTGTAATGGGCCCTCCCAAGTTACATATGTAGGTAGGTTTATCTGTTCTTTGTAGTGGTTCACACCATTATAATAAGTAGAGTAGATTTGCATTACAAAAGTAGGTGCAGCAGCACACGAGTAGCGTGTGCTGAACTGCCGTCACCTTATTGGTTGAAATATGGGGAGCCAGACCCATAATCAACCAATAAGGAGTTGACGTGTATTTGAGTGGTCAGGGCAAGCTGCCCTGGACCTAAATAAAAACAGAGTTGATTTTCCTTCAGACTAAATACTTGGTTTCAGTATCATTGGACTTGTACGCTTCCTCATCACTACGTGTAAGCAAGTAACGGACACCCCAGACCCGTTACACCTGGTAGCACTTTGAAGTCCTTCCCATGACCAAGTATACGATGAGCCAAGGTATGACGTCTGAAACTCCAGGGCCGATCCTGGAACATGCTGCTTTCTCTCATCTCACTCGTGTCGAGTGGGAAACCCTTCACCGCCTCGCGGCGGTGTCTGGTGAGGCTGTAATCGCGTCGCTGCTGAGCTCAGCGACGTCCGACCAACAACGCCAAGCAGCCCAAGCGTTCATGGAACGCGAGCTAGCCGATGCGAATCGGCGAGCAACAACTCCCGCGCGTTCCTCATAAATGATGTCGTGAAGCTAGAGACGTCTACTTACTCCGGTGAAAGGAGCGAATCGCCTCCCGCTGAACCGGTGGTTTCGAGAGATCGACATCGCGATTGCTTCGAGAATGATCGAAGCGCAAGGGACAAAGGTCAATTTCTTATTGTCCCGGTTGTCCGGGAAGGCCAAGGAATGGGCCCTCGGTAAACTTGTCGTTGAACACGACGCATTCCCCACTCTGGGGTCTCTCCAGAAAGATCTCAGGCTCGCGTTCGAGCCACCTCAAGACGAATCCCGCGTGCGTGCCGAGTTCTTCGCC
>NW_003303743.1:3083066-3086144 GCF_000142945.1 Phytophthora infestans T30-4
GCGCGCATAAAAGGGTGCAGAATATGGCTGACGCGACATCTTGGATCTCCACCGAAACGGACTTTGCAACTGTAGTACGACGCAGACCGATGTATAGAAACAACGGTGAGTGCTACTTTGCGCGGCTAGCACGAGAGACGGATGAGACAAAAGCGAAATTTGAGTGAATGTTCCTCACGGTACTGCTCGTTCCGTCTTTTTTCACGTCATTTTTACAGTAGACATCGCTTTGAAGATACCATTTTTTGTTGGTAAGCCAATCACGTCGCGGTACGCGAAAATCTACCTATGGTACCTTTCCGCAAGAAATCTTTCATAAACCTTGCATCCTTTATAGACTGGAGGGTCGTCTCTTGGGAGAACTAATCTTTCAAAATCACACTTCAGGTATGCTTTTGGTCTGTTTAACCTAACGTTGGTATGGTGACCCTTCAAACAGGAAATGTATAGGGTAAAGGAAAGGGTTAATCAGTTTGGCATTAAAACAGTGTCCTAGTTCAAGCGCCTTTTCTACAATACTGTGAACAAACCGACGGTTTCAAATGGACAGGAGTATCTTGTGCGAGATTTTACGGTTTTCACTTGAAAGGCACTTTTTACACCGGTTGCAGAAAAGCCGTACATTCCGGTATCGAGATTACCGAGCTTAAGTAATTTCCGCACTTCACCGGAGCTGTGACATTTGGTTCAAACTTCCATCGAAAAAACTGTAAGACAACCCTTACATGTATATAATTGATTTTAGCAAAGGGCTTTTAAAAAGCAGTTGGGTATCAAAACCTGAAAAAAATATTGAGCCCACAACACTCCTAAACATTTCGTCATTTCGAGGGCCCAATAATGAAGATAATATTTTTTGGGCGACCACAACTTCTTCAGTTTGAATAATTCCGTAGCTTATAAGCGGTCAAGAGATAGAGGAGACGCCCCGCTTATGTTTAGAGTGCGTAATTTGATTTTAGCACTGAGGTTCGAAAGTATCATTTTGTTTGCCTGTGGATTTGCCAAAACCGACTCCATTACCAATTTCTACCGGCTTCAGCAACAAATTAGCTTGTCCCAGCCTTTCTAGCTACTCCAGTCATTTTTTTTGTTTTTCGAAGTTTTCTTGTATCTGTTTCTAAGTTTCTTAGAATTTGTAAACCATGTTTGTTCTTTATATTTAAGGTCGATAAATTACAATACATGTACCAGCTCTTATTGGATCTCCTGTCAGATCTGGTATAAATTTCAGAGAAAAAATATCCTGGTATTCCGTATTACTCTCTTTAGCTCTCAAAACTCTAATTTCTGGGGGATAGTTATTATCGCCATTATAGTAATGCAGAGATCTCTTCTCAATTAGCCTGTCAGACACCAATTGTCGTCTACTGTACACGTTTATCGGAGCTCGTGTGGCACATTGCCACTGAAAAAGAAGTAGAGAGCTTTAGTTGTTGGAATAGCGCGAAAAAGAAAATCAATGGACGCTCCTTCAGTGGAATACATGTAACGAAGGTTCTCGATGTTCCACTGGAATTTATTAATGAACCATGGGCCTTGACCCTTTTTCAGACAATTTTAGCCCCAAATCTTGAGCTACCGGTAGTCGAGAAACCATTAATAAGCTCTCTAATATATCCTTCGTTGAACCAGAACTTTTTAGCATACTTGTGTATTTACATGTTACACAGCATCAGGACTGAAACCAAATTCCCTATCGGAGTACAAAGTATTAATAATACAAACGTTTTGGTCCAATTTGTTTGTTTGTTCATTAAATGAAGCAACTTGCAGTGCGAGGCTTGCCTCTCCAGTTCCAACAGTAGCATTTCAATTTGCACTTAAGAACTCATTTGTTAAGTGTGAAATACAGGAGCGCTTTAATTTCATATCGACCTGGTGAAGAATCAACGATACTGATACCTATGCTAGCCGCATTGATCTTGATCCTAACACGCGTATTTAGTGCTGAGATCACCAACTATCTTCAGCAGAAGGCTTCATGCGACACAGCTTTGGCTTTCATGTTGGTTTGCTGGTAAAAACAGAAGTGAATAAGATTGATGTTATCGTTCTTCTACTTATCTTTCCTGTCCTTTGTGCACTACCTGCTCCAACCAACCGTCGCTACCAACCATGCAGGTGTTGTATTATATGGACCAATCACAGGACGGTTCACTACTGAACCGGTCCAACGGCCCGAACCAAGTATGAGCGGTGCACTGCTCAACACTCCCACTCACCGCTTACTGCACGGTGTCCACCTTCTCCTTGATACCGCTAGCGTTCCGCAAATACTTGAGCGTCTTGGTTACTAAGCCCCTTTGTGGGCATGTCCGCGAGGTGGTGCTTAGTGTCCTCGTAGTCGATCTTGACCGTTCATTTCGCTACACTTTCCCTCGTGAAGTGCTGCTTGATGTCGACATGCTTAGTTGTGGCATGATAGCCAGCGTTCAGGGCCAGTGCTAAGGCCCTTGGTTGTCTTCCCAGATCTGCGTAGCCTCTTCCTGGTCCTTTCCCATGTCCTTTCAATATCGCGCGCGACCAAACGTACTTCTTGCGTGCACAGGCTCAATGTCATGAACTCAGCTTCTGCAGAACGCAGCGCTACCGTTTCTCTGAAACTTCGACTTGAAACCCACTGGGTGCGTTCCCGATCATCACCATCACACCTGACACGGGAACGCCTATCATCGAATATGGCTCCCCCGAGTTCAGGCGTTCGGTGAAAGCTTCAAACCGTGAACTTCGCCCAGATTTTCGGTGGTACACGATCCCAAGTGTGCGTGTCGTCTTCAAGTACCGAAGCACACGTATCACAGCTCGCCAGTGCGGTAGACTAGGGTTTTCGAGGAATCGCGACAGCTGCGTCACCACGTAGACAATATCCGGCCAAGTACACGTCGTAATGTACATCAGACATCCGATTAGGGAGCGGTGTGGTCTTGCCTGCATCTCCGTACACTCCGTCTTCGTTCCTGGTGACTGCTCCTTCGACAACTTGAGATTGGAAGCACAAGGGTTGTCGGTACCCTTAGCGTTTTGCTGCCCGAACCGTTCCGTTACGTCGTCGATGTACCGCATTTGCTTGATCAT
>NW_003303743.1:3086244-3094622 GCF_000142945.1 Phytophthora infestans T30-4
CTGTCATTCTTCTCCGAGGACAACTTCGTCGTTCACTACAAGCCAGGCAAGAATAACATCCTTGCGGATGCCCTATCTTGGCGCCCCGATTACGATCCACGCCGAGATTTGGGTCGTCAGTCACTTGAAGACGCGGACGACGACGAATTGGACTGCGCTACATGTGTGGCTGCAGTTGTGAACCTGATGACGGCGGTATCTCCAATACTTCCCCTGCGGGAAAAGATCTCTGCTGCGTATCGAGATGACTCGATATATGCCGGTATCCTGGAACACCTTCGCACACCAAGTGATGCCACGCTTAAGACACTGAGCCGCTCCACACGCGACTAGATTCACAGATACCAACTTGCCGGTGATCTGCTGATGTACAGTATCGATCGATTCGATGCTCCTCGCGTCGTTGTCCCCAACGACCCCGATCTACGCTCAAGAATTATACACGAATTCCATGACGCTCCAGTGGGTGGCCACTTGGGCCGTGAGAAGACTTTCGCAGCGGTATCCCGCGACTTCTACTGGCCTCACCTATACAAGTGGGTGCGCAAGTGGGTCCGCTCCTGCGAAACTTGTCAGCGCGTTAAACCGTCACCGTCATCGCAAGCTCCGCTGCGTTCTCTCCCTCTGGCGACAGAGGCGTGGCGCTCTGTGTCAATGGACTTCATATTCGGTCTCCCACCCGATACTGACGGTCGTACTGGTGTTCTGGTCTTCGTGGATCGCTTTAGCAAGATGTGCCACCTCGTTCCGGTTCCGGACTCAATCACCGCGGCCGATACCGCGGTGCACTTTGTCGACGCTGTCTTCCGACATCACGGCCTTCCTGAATCAATCGTCTCTGACCGCGATCCTCGATTCACATCGGCGTTCTGGACGAAACCCTTCGACCTCCTGGGCACCAAACTCCTCATGTCGACGGCGGCGCACCCGGAGACTGACGGGCAAACGGAACGCGTCAACCGCGTGCTAGAAGATGTTCTGCGCAGTTACGCCCCGTGCTTCGAGAACTGGAGTTCCTTCCTGCCTCTTGCGGAGTTTGCACTCAACAATGCCGAACACGCGTCGACGGGATTGACTCCGTTGTTCGTCAACAACGCGCGTCATCCACGTGTCCCCGCACAACTTGCTGTGGGCCAACCCACGGCGACTGATGGCTTCACTCTGGAGGGGGAGGAATGTGATAACCCTGCCCAACCGGTTCCGATACTGGTTCAACCATCGGTTTCCGGTGAGACAACGGTTCTGCCGTCTACGAGTTCAGCTACTCCTGCAGTAGACATCAACGCGGTGACGCGTTTACAGTCGAAGAAGATCCTCGCACCCGCGCAATCCACGTCGTCGCCGTTAGTTGACTGGACACACCGAACGCTGATCGCTCCAGCACAGCCACACTCGACTGTGGCTAACTACGCGCCGAAACCTCCAGCGCGACCCGCTGACAAGGCAGCGGTATCCGACTTTGTCCTTCATCGCCAATCGGTTACCCGATTCGTCCGTGACGCGCTACAACTCGCGGTTGACAAGCAGAAGGAAAACGCTGACAAACGTGGCCGCAAGAACACAAGTGCATTCAAGATTGGTGAGCGTGTATTACTCTCAGCGGATGGAATTCGTACCTCTGCTATTACGAACCTAGGCGCGAGGAAACTCGCGCCGCGCTACATTGGGCCATTCAAAGTACTACGAGTTATGGGTGATGCCTACACACTAGACATTCCTACGTCGCTACGACTACACCCGACGTTCTACGTCGGGCGACTTAAAAAGTATCTTCGCGCGATGATCCCGGAGGCGGAGCAGGAGCATGCGTTGAGCGGCCCTCGCGATGCGCCTGTCGAGCCAGCGTCCCATCTGTCCCAGTTCCCCGCTCGCGCGGAAGGGCCCCACCCCTCGGTCCGCCAAACACCTGCGCCTCCAGACTACGCAGTCGCTGCAAGAGCTCACGATTCGACTGCCGCAGACTACTCGCCGTCGCCTCGGCGTTCCGAGAGCTCTCAGCCGCCCGCTCGGCCTCCTCCTGTGCGTCCCGAGAAGTGTTCAGCGCCTGCTCAACGTTATCCTGGTCAATCAGGTCGCGTCGAATTCCACCGCGACGGTCCTCCGCCCATCGTTGACTCGAATAAAGATACGTGCTGGATCGTGGACCGTATTGTGTATCACGAAGATCCTCCCCGCGCGCGTAACTCGACCAAGTTGTCGGCTCAACACGCGGCTCCCGCCGCGCGGAAAGTATAAGGTACGATGGCTCGGTTTCAACCTGCTGATGATACGTGGGAGCCTCGCGCCAACTTGCTTCGTGACGTTCCTGATGTCGTCCACGACTACGACTCCAGCCTCGAGTCAAACGCGGTCCGCGAGCGACCTCGCGGCGATCGAGAACGCGATCGACTACGCGCCCGACGAGACGTCAAATGCGCCGGAGACAGGCTCCGTCGCGAACGCTGTCGGCGCGAATAGCCGCCTGGGTGAACTCGGAGAGTGGGCGCTTATACTTCTCGATCCAAGCGTGTTCGGTCGGCATGAGCGGATACTCGACAATATGCTGATCCCACTCAGCTTGCGTCGGGCGTCGCCCGATGTCACACGAACTGCAACCTTCGCGTACGTTGACATAGCACAAACGGGCTTCGGTCCAAGCGTCGTCGCAGACTTTCAGGCGCAGATCACCGAGTGAATGCTCGGCTTGTAGGGCTTCGCGATCACCGAGCCAGCCGACGACACTTTCTCCGGCCTCTTGCATCCGATTCCACCGCCGGATGAATGCGCACCATGATCTCTGCAAAGCTTCGTACGACGCGCCGTCGAGTGTTTTGTTCCGGAAACGCGTGAAGCGCCGAAAGAGGTCCTGCATGGTGTCCAGCGCGTCCGGGGTCACCGCCCCGGACAAGTCGTACAGCGCCCACGGCTTCATATCCTCGTTCATCACGCCGGGCCGAGCCCCAAGTCGACTCACGCTCTCGGGTGCGATATCAGCGGTCCCCCCACTGTTCAGCGTCGTCGCCGACGCTGGAGCCGTCCGCGTTGTTCCGCTTCCTGTCTGGTTCGCCGCCCCCGTCTGCTGCGCCATGTTGTTCTCGTCCGCGCAAGTTGTATTGTGCTGCTCCTGGGTTTCGCAGGAGCTCCCGCCCGTCAAGTTCTCAAGCGTTCTCTTCTCCGCCATTTCCCAGTTTTTCCCGATTGTTCTCCGAAGTGCACCCCCGTTAGGTGATTGCTGTCTTAAGAGGGGGGGTGATGTAATGGGCCCTCCCAAGTTACATATGTAGGTAGTTTTATCTGTTCTTTGTAGTGGTTCACACCATTAAATAAGTAGGTAGATTTGCATTACAAAAGTAGGTGCAGCAGCACACGAGTAGCGTGTGCTGAACTGCCGTCACCTTATTGGTTGAAATATGGGGAGCCAGACCCATAATCAACCAATAAGGAGTTGACGTGTATTTGAGTGGTCAGGGCAAGCTTCCCTGGACCTAAATAAAAACAGAGTTGATTTTCCTTCAGACTAAATACTTGGTTTCAGTATCATTGGACTTGTACGCTTCCTCATCACTACGTGTAAGTGTAGGAAATGTAGAATCGAGTAGATGTGAATGACTTGGATTGAACGCGCGCCAGACGCGTTTCGGCCCCCGCCGGGGCCTCGTCAGTGGCTTTACCAATCTCGAAGTGAGAGCTAACCAACCATCCGCTAGCTAAGACCTATCACTATGCCTGGATCCTTCTAGAACCTTCCATATGCCGTAACATAGGATACTACTCTGGAGTCGATGTACGTGCACATCTTGCACTTCCAACACTCCCCCTCGACGACATGAGTCGTAGCCGTCTTGGTCACGAGTGTACAGCCATCGGCTGCTCTCCACATGATGCTTGTCAGCTGCAGCCTCTCCACTGCATACATTCTTGTAGGGTTTACCACCTACGCGCTGGCCAGCGTAACCGTTGCTGCCGCGATCGCTAGGTTTCCCGGCTCCCTCATGTTCACCACCACGTCGTCCCTTGACACCTTGTAGCGGTCCTTGAGCCTTGCTTGAGCTTGTTGTTGTTCCCCTTCTCGATCGACCTCTTTCGATCCACCACTCACACCACTCGAAACCACCTCCTTGTACAGAACTCGGCCGTCCTTTTCCCGAACGCAAAGAGCGACTGCGTGTCCACCGCGCACTTGTATGTTCCGCTCCCCCTGTCGTCGGAGCCCGTTGCTTCCGCGACGACTTGAGCGTGAACTCCCCCAGCGCGTATTCCGCGTACACCGCAGTGCCCATACCAAGCCGTTTGGGCTCATAACCTGTAGGAAATGTAGAATCGAGTAGATGTGAATGACTTGGATTGAACGCGCGCCAGACGCGTTTCGGCCCCCGCCGGGGCCTCGTCAGTGGCTTTACCAATCTCGAAGTGAGAGCTAACCAACCATCCGCTAGCTAAGACCTATCACTATGCCTAGATCCTTCTAGAACCTTCCATATGCCGTAACATAGGATACTACTCTGGAGTCGATGTACGTGCACATCTTGCACTTCCAACAGTAAGCAAGTAACGGACACCCCAGACCCGTTACACCACCGGTCCGCAGTGTATCCGATCAATATCTATACATACGCCCCGGAGAGAACCCGGACGGACAGAATGGTGGGGACTACTTCTTAGTAGAGCAAGCGCGTATCGCGCACTACCAACAGGCATGCATTGGATTCAAGAAACCCAACACCATGTTGGACGCGTGTGTATCATTACGTAGAAACGGTGGCGAAGGTGATTCACCCTGCATCAGTGATAATGGAGAGGACAGTAACTGCGACAGAAGTTTAGGATTACACTGCACACAACCGTAGCCGAAATGTTATCAGAATTGCCGCTCTGACAGAAGAAAATGACCGTAGCGACACGGTTTGTCTACGTGATATTTTTTTCTGGTGGCAATAGGGATCATAGAACGCTTGATAAACAGGACTCTGTGGTCACCGACACGGGTGATCTTTCGAACCAATCGACGCCTGATATATTGGACACAGCCCCGAGCCCGGACGTTGCAAGTCGTTTTGTGGGTTTTAAGTGTGCTGTTTGCAGCTTAACATGCTCTTTATATCGCAAGTGCTCAAGGTGTAAAAAACCAATGCATCACGTTTGCTCTCACGACGTGTGCAAGTCACTGAATATTCGTGGTGCAAACGGCAAACTCATGGAAAATTTTGATGATAGCTGCGATTGCAGCAAGCAGTGCTACCTAAACGTAATCACTGTAACTGATGTAGATTTGGATGGAATCCACAGTTAGGGTGATGTTGTATCTACAATTTCATTGGATGCTGCTGGAACCGATAACGGCGTTCTTACTTCCACATTGGCACTTGCCGCTCCTAGTTCAAACAGTACATCGTCTACGAGACCATATCCAAAACGTACTCGGTCGTACTCAAGGCAACGCCAGACGGGTCAAAAACGACAAAGGAAAGCTGCTCCAAATGCCAAACACTCGCCAGCGCTGAGCAAGAAGAACAAGACTGCCAAACAAAACAATGCTTACGTGAGAAAAACAAAAAATAAAGCTGTTACAGACATGCGCGATGAGTTAGAGCGTAGAGCGCGGAAATCAGCAGTCACGTTTATTGATGCAAACACGTTGCTTTTTCTCCTGCTGAGGAAACGTGGGTGCCACGATCTCGATACCGTGATGCTGGTGCTGCGTTTTTGGTGGGTATTGTCACGCGATAAAAAGTGGAGAACGTAAGTAATGACGATAACATCAAGTTCCGTCACTTCCAAATTTGCGCGCGACTGCTCAAGACCCCAGCCGAGAGAAGGAAGCGCTCAAGCAACAAAGACCCCGGGGGGCGTTTGGAAGGACGCGAAACCCCCGGGTCATACAATCTTCAAGTACTATTGAAAGGTTGCGTCGAAACGGACGGAGATCAACGACGGACTGAATGGTGGTAACAGGATCGGACGAAGGCCACATGGGAGGCAGAGGAATACACATACAAGGAGGAAAAGGAGGAGATGATGAACAGGAAAATAAAAAAGGATGGACGACAGTGGTGCACGGAAAGCATCAAGCAAGCATGGGCGGCTCGGCGGGGAGGTACGAAAGATCAACAGGAGCAAGAGAGCAGGGGAGAGTGGGAACGAAACCAGAAATCAGCAAGCGTAGTCTCCCAGGAGGGACAGTTGCACGAGGAGAGAGACCAAGGAGAACAAATGGGAGACAAGGAGCCCCAGACTCAGGAGATGGGGTTACAGTGTACGCCCAACTGCGCTCATACATGATGGACAAAGCTCCTACGGAGTATGTGCTACACACAATGCTGAGATTGAAGGACCTCGCCAAGGAGCGGCGATTCAAAGCTCACCTGGAGCAAATGAAGAAACAAAAAGCCACGGCCGAAGAAAAGGACAAGATCAGGGAGCAATGGACAGATGAAATTCCTTTACACTTGAGGGATCAATACAAAGAGCTGCTAAGCACATGGGACTGCGCCAAGGCAGACCACCGGGAACGACTAGGAGGACTAATGGAGGAATGGCTGATCAAACAAGCTGTCAACCAAGAGGAGCTTGAAGCTAGACTCATGCAGTTCACCTTCACAAATGACCCAAGACAGGCTCAAGAAAACACAGACGCGAATAAACCGAGTAGATCTTACAAGGATGCCGTAGCGGAGACAGAAGAGCTGCCTACCAAACAAAACGGTGAAGACAACGAGGACCTTCAAAAATTGGTATCAACTGTGCATGAAGAAAGCGGAACCAATCAGGGTCTTACGAGATATGACGGACGAAGAGAAACAAGCAATCGAGAGGATACTTCATCACCAGTTAGAGGTGCCGATACCTCCGCGTTTCCTGATTCAAATCATGGACGCTAGGGAATTAGCGGCTTTCAGTGACCTGTTCATGGCGATAGAATATCCACTATACGCTCATTTACTCCCTGGACAGCGTTTCGGGCCCAACATGTCGATACAAGCAATCCTGCAGCACATGAACATGGGAGCAGAAGCCGCTTATCCACAAAAAATGCAAATCATGGAGTTTAAGAGGGATATCTCAAGAGCAGCAATCAACACAGAGACAAGAGTCGTAAAGGTGACCATCAAAGGGAAGAACACTGCCATGAAGTGGGTTGGATGGGGCATGCCGCTGGGGATGAGAATGCTCAAATTGGTGGACTACGAGACGCAACGAGAGGAAGCCAAGACGAATAATGCTCTGATTCATATGGACTACTATCGATTCACGATTGCAGCAAAGAGGGGCTGCCCCACCTCCTCTGACCTGTATTGGATACTAAGCCAGAAATTAGGGGTGCGAGTGCAAGCACTAGCACACGTTGAAACGGGAGACGGAAACGTGAATGACAAGCAATGGAATGTCAGCATCAAGGCGGAAGCGTGCCCAGCGAATCTAAGGAGAGTATCCATCATGGTGGTGGGCGACATCTCATTGACGGTGTACCATCACGAAGTCTATCCCGTTGGCCATGTACACTATGTGGAGCACCTGATCACTCGGGACGTTTCTGCAGAACGTTGCCCGAGCGCATCAAGGAGACACAGCAGAATCACGCAGTGCAACTAGAAGGCAAGCTACCATCACAGCGAGGAAAAGGAGGACGCGAATACGGCAGCAACGCACATCCAACAACCATCGAGCAATTATTAGCACAAGTCAAAGGACGTCAACTATCGAGCACCTCCCAGATTCTGAAGCAAGGCCAGGAGAAGCAGCAAGCGGCAGCAGACGGACATGAGAGGCCGAGTATTCCCAAGGACTGGGAACAGGCCAGGTGGGCAATGGCGGCCCCAAAAAAGCCGGATAATTTGGAAACAAGCAACAAGGGGTATAGTGCAGTCGAGACATCGGAGTGGACAGAAGCTATAGAGGCACACAAGGAGACAGGAGTTACTGCAGAAGGTGATCAACCGACGCAGGACGCAGGCTCCGACTATGAAGAAGAAGACTGGTACATGAGTGAACAAGATGAGGCCCATGCGGAGCAAGACGCACGCCACAACCGGACAGACACTGGTGTAAACGAGGGAGGCCACAGGGCGGAGAAGGGGGAACAAGCAAGCCTACCCGAACAGACACAAATGCACGACCCACGCAGTGCCAAACGGAGGCCTGAGGCAGGTACTGCGGAGCACGTAGAGTACACGCGGTCACTGTCGCCGAAAAGACAACTTTCCGAAAATTGGAAGCTGGGCACCGACAATGACAACGGCAGAAACAGTAAAGCAAAAAAGAAGAACGCAGCAGAAGAACGAGGCACCAAGCACCAAGAGACGAATAAACACGGATCTAAAGGTAATATTCAGGGAGGAAGACGTGCCATACAGAAATACATGCACAACTACGTAACATCGGCAACCACCAAGCAGGAGGAA
>NW_003303743.1:3098484-3114892 GCF_000142945.1 Phytophthora infestans T30-4
GAACAGATACAAATAGCTGGCTACGCAGATGACACGGCGATTTACATCGAGGACGCAGCAATGCAGGACACGGCGCTGAAGACAGTCAAACTATTCTCGGAAGTGTCGGGGCTACTGCTAAACGCCGGGAAATCGCTATCCATACGACTGGGGGACGCAGGCACGGAAGAGCTAAAACAAAGAGGTAGGGGGGCCAACCACTTCAAGAAGCCACAGAAACAAGATACCTGGGGCACATCACAGGATCCACGGACAGGACGAAAAGCGCATGGGCCAAGGCGTTTGCAACATTAGCAATTAAACTAGCGCTGGCAGTCGAAAAGACGAACACAGTGCAGGAGAGGGCGACAATCGCGTCGGCAATCATAGTTCCAAAATTACTGTACGTGGCAAGGCACGCTTGGTCGGACGGTGACTTGGTCAAGGAAGCGGACTGGAGAATAAGGAGCTTTGTCTGGCAATCGTCATTCTCCACACCGGATCATGCCCCGAGGGGCTGGATACCGGCCGTGGTCGCGGAATTAAGACCCAAGGAAGGAGGGCTGGGAGTGCCAAACATCAGAACAGAGCTGATGGCAATGGCCGCATCGACAGTGGGGACATGGGCCACCGCTACGACCAAGAGCAAGCAGAGCGCAGGCAAGTTGCTACAGCAACAGGCAGGAGTCAACATCGAACACATTATACCATATGCGAACAGCGCTGAGCCAAAGCTACACGGAGACATCTGGACTACCGGCAAGCTGATAGTCGAGACAGGATTTGCACCCGAGATGCCGCAAGGAACCAGTGAAGACAGTACGGCGGACATAAGGCGGGAGATGAGGCTGAAAAACGGCATGAAGACGACCTGGAGTAAGATGGGGTTGGTCTGTGAATTTGGAGCACAAATACTGGGGCGAATGACACAAGCGAGAAGGCGGAGAGAAAAGGAATACGGCGGGCTGATACATCAAACAGTGCCAGACCTGCCGTACAAGAGGCTGGTGCCGCGGGACGCAACTGGGGCAGTACGGAAGTGGTCGGCATACAGGATGTTAACAGAAGGAAGGGGAGTGCAACTGGTTGGAGACCTAATGGAAAGTCAAGTACGAGAGCAAAGGCAGGGTGATACTGCAACCGCACTCCACGGAGATGCCGATGGAAAGCAGGCAAGCGCACCTCTTCACAGAGTTAGGGCTATCACTATTGGCCCAATTCCCGGAGCTAGTGTCCAAACCAGGAGACGCGACCACATTAAGAGTCTCGCATGGACTAACGGACCCACACCATAGCTTCTGGGTCGAGAGCTCTGACAGGCGAGCGACTGTCAGGCACGGCTGGGCGTTCACGGAGAAGGAGGTGAGCATGGGGGACGGCCCGGCGGAGGAGAGTGCTAATATAGCAGAGCTACTGAAAACGACGCCCAAGGCGGTCTGGGTAACGCCGCATCCAGACCGGACACACATGCAGCCGCTATGGGCGGGGAAGCGAAGATGGACTAGGTCGCGTCAAGCATATAAGGACGTAATAAGGAGGAAGCGACGTAGCGCTGCGGCAAAAGAGCAAGAACGCATGAGGATCAAAAGGGGGCAATCAAACACAGCCATCAGCAGGTCAATGGAGCAATTTTCGTGGAAGAGCGTCCAGCGGATGCACGGGGTAACAGCGTACCAGAAACAAAACATTGTGAGGATGAAAAGGGGAGATTGAGGGTATGGAGAGGACAGGAGATGAAGTACAAATGCGCCGGGACGAGATGCACCAACTGCACGGAGAGCGGGCAAGATCACTTGCTGTGGAATTGCCCCGACACCAAGGCCTTTTGGAGTGTCTGGGTGAAAGCATGGGGGATGCCCGGGCTAGGAAGTGAATGGGGAAGTAACTCAGCGCTGAAACGAGATATATGCTCCTTGACAATAAGCACGCTCCCACAGTGGCTGATAGACTGGGGAGACGGACAGCAAGTGGACAGATGGGAAGCAATACAGGAAGCAGCAGCAGCAGCAACGTGGACAATGGGATGTGCAGCAACAATCACGGCTATCTGGAGGTGGAAGGTAGCGGAAGTGCACCCGGACGGCATCGACAGCGGACAGCTGAAAGATGCAGTCAACAGATTGAAGGCGTCGTTGCAGGACACGATACTGAGATACACATTGGGACAGTTCCCGCTAACACCAAGATCGCACGAGACAATCATTGTGGCAAAGCGGATACGCGCAACATGGGCGGCTGCCACTAGGCAGGCAGATGCAGATGATGGAGGAGGCAGCGTGACACGGGTGGGCTTCTTCGATGGAGGCTCACGGGGAAATCCCGGACCCGGAGGAAGTGGCAGCGTGATAGTAGAATTGACCGGGGAGAGTGAGAGGCCAAAGATACTGTGGGCTGCGGCAACGAGCCTGAGCAACAAACGAACCACCAACAATGTGGCTGAATTTGTGGGACTGCAAAGGCTACTCGCGGAGGCAGTGGCTAGGAGATGGAGAGGGATGCAGGTCGTGGGCGACAGCGCCATGATCCTGGGACTCATGTTGCAGCACTGGTTCAGACTAGCGAGGAAGCTGGCGGATCAGGGGCAGGTCCAAGTGTGGCGGCACCACTACCGCCAGCACAACAAGACAGCAGACGGGTTGGCAAACTTCGCCATGGACACCGGTAAGAGCGTGATGTTCACGGCGGAGGCGGAGGGGATGGAGCACGAACTGAGAACATTGGCGGAGATGTGGATACAAGGGGACGTCAACCAATGGAGGAAAGGAGTGAGCAGCGAACGTGATCCACGCACCAGATAGCAAGCCCGGAAGACAAAAGGAAGAATTAGCACAGAAGGAGAGGAGCAAGGACAACTCAACGGTGCAACACAAGCTAGTCGGGAATCGTTATAAGAGTTCAGGCAGCAAGCTGGTAACACAATACACCTCACCAAAAAAAAAACATCAAGTTCCGTCAGTACGATTTCAGCAGAGATGGATAAACACTAAATACCAGACACGGGAGCACGTGCACGACATCGTAGAAAACGTTTTCGTTCAAGGGATCTGCCAATTTGCAAAAATGCAGAAGAACAAACTACGGGTGGGCGAATCATGGACATCCCTATGTACTATGGCTCCCAATTTTCCAATCTGCCAGCATTAACTGAAAATTTTAAAGAAGTGGAAGAGCTGGAATATCGCGAGTGGGCTACGTTTCGGGGACAAAGGGGACTTCAGATCCCGATAAACCTCACGGAAGTCGAAGCTATCGAAGCCATGACTTTTTCTTCAGCTGCCTTTCAAGTAGAACCACTTGGTTTGTATTCACAGCATGACGGCTTGCTGGCAACCGTACTACGAGATGAAAGTCGTGGGCTGTTTGGTCACTCTGCTACCTTTAGTTTTTTTTGCGCTTACACCTCTGTCTTTCTGGGACCAAGTCGTAGTTTTTACGAATGAATATGCCAAACTCAGTGGCTCCCCATCACGTCGAAGTGTGCATTTAGATAATCTCATGACGTTTTTGGGGGGGTTTGTGGTAATTGGCCCGCGTCGATAGGGGGAGATGAGAAATTATTGGCTTGGTAATGATGAAGCAAGTATTTTTCCTGGAGCTCGCTCAACATGTTTGGAGTGTGTGATGACTTGGAAACGATTCCTTTACCTTTGAAAAAACGTATGTTTTCGATCGCAAGTTACGACATCCGACATCCAGCGAGATCCTGCTGCACGAATACGGCCTCTCATTAATATTCTCACGTCACGTTGCACGCATCATGTGATTGTCGGTCGAAATGCCGCTGTCGATGAAGCCAGCATTGCTTGCAGGTCACAGTATGCCCGTCACGTTATAGCTTACAACCCTCGTAAGCCTAGTGGCAAGTATCATTTCAAGCTTTGCGCTTGTTGCTGTTCCACATCGTGGTACGTTGTAAGCTTCAAATTGCACTGTGCTAGTGAGCTCCAAAGCCGCCTGTATGGGGCTCTACCAGGAGCTGAAATACGAGAGCTACAATAGCTCACGAAACGGTCATCCGATATTCGCTCGCACGTCATTGAAGTCACGGCTTTACTGCAAGGATCGCGAAGAATTGTCAATACAGACAATTTCTATACTTCGTGTCTACGTTTGGAGAGCCTCAGAGCAATTGGACTGTATGGTCGTGGAACAGTGCGGGCATCCAGTAAGTATTTCCCCCATTTTACTATGATTCAGCAAGGTGCCTCAAAACCAAGAGGGTTCATGAAGCAAGGGGGTTGTTTTGCAAATTATATTGTTGCTGCTAGCTGGATTGATGGTTCTATCGTCAATATCGTATCCAACGCTGACGCGTCTACCTCTTCAACAGTGTACCGACGCATCCAAGCAACGAAAGAAGCATTTAAAGCTCCGACCTGTGTTAGTGAATATAACTCAGCAATACAAGGCGTCGACCGCCACGACCAACTACGTGGAAGGTTCTCTCTCGGCGGAGGCCACCCTTTCAAGAAATGGCATAAAAAACTAGCTATGGCAATGCTTGATATTGCCAAGTGCAACGCGTGTATCTGCGACGAATTAGCGCGCGGTAAGAGCCCAACGAGCGATGACGCCTCACAGACCTGTGCCGCCAACCCCACACCGGCCTGTCGTGACCGGCACCGAGCATTCTTCGTATCTCTTGTGCGTGAGTTAGTCAATCGTTGTAACGACGCACCAACGTCACAGCCAGCGATGGCCATGACGTTGGTACCAATGCGTCCTACTTTCTTCTATTTCTTTCCTACTTGTCGTTGCTGACTGCCAACTGTCTTCTTACGTTGCCAATGAGCGGCCAGGCAGACACACGCCTGACCGGAAGGCAATCACCATGTTTGGACGAGTATTGCCAAACATGGAACTCTAATGATAGTCATTCTTTTTCATTTGAATTCTCTATGGATATTCTGACCCGGTTCAAATGAACCGCGGCTCACTACTACGCTACGCTACTTCAAGATTCGACTCAAGGACTACTTAGAATCTAGTATAGTGAAATGCATATATTTACATAGGATACCAAGGGAATGCTAACAAGCACTTCCTTGTAGCCGACAAACAACTAACCATTTCAATCTCACTTTCCAATTTACCTTCTTCGAGGCACATCAACTGCCTCCTACGCCTTACTTTCAAGTCCCCATCGTTGGACTCTCGCCGCCCTTCTCCGCTTCGCTCCTCGCCACGCGACTCGTTCCTCGTTGCTGTTCCTCTGCGCCGTGCTCTCACCAGTCGTCACATCTGGTAGCACTTGTTGGTCCGGGAGGGATCGTCTCTTCGCGTTTTCGGTAGGCGACACTCAGAACGTCGCTCGTTGAGCGTGTGTCGTCTCCTCGCCATCAAATCTTCGGCTGTCCTCCTGCGTCGCGTCGCTGCTCAACGTCATTGTTGATTGCGTGTATGCTGCACTAGTGTCTGGTGTATAAGAACCGGATCAAGTCAGTACCTGCACTTTACGACGCGTCCCTGATCAACGTCATAGTTGATTGCGTGTGTACTTTACTAAGTGTCTGGTCTTTAAGAACCGGATCAAGTTAGTACCTGCACACCTCGTCGCTGTCCACGGATGCCCAAGCGCATAGAACGGGATTATCCGTTCGGTCACTCTATCGCCGAGCATTTCGAAAAAGCCCAATCACGCCGAGACTGCCGCTTCTATTCGCAGCACTTTTGCGTTCGGAATCGATCGTCACTTCCGCTTTGTTAAAGCCCTGCGAAATATGATTCCTGACGCCACAGATCATCACGCACGAAACGTTTTGCAAAAACTTTCGGATCTGTTGATTTCTCGTCTGGTGGACCAATCAGAGTTTCTCTGCACGTATCTGGATAGGAAAATCCTGGAATACGTTTCTCGTCGGTCCGCACTTGAGCCCGAGCGTAAACGTCGTCGGTTGCACTAGTGTATGTCAAGTAAAGAATCTCGTAAACGTCGATTTGACGAATACTTCGGATACTTGAACGACGACATAACCCAAGCCCTGCCTGAGGAAAAAGTAAACAACGTCTGCCGTATTTTCGTTGAGTCGTTAGATCAGCTACACCAAGCAATCGACGAATTCTTCCCGTCTGCTCTGGCCTTGGTCGTAACGACCGTCTGCGGTGTCGTCTCGAAGACAACCAAATCGGGTTGTTTGACGCCCTGGTAGAGGTCGAGCGACAAGTCCGTTGTTTTAAGTACATTGAGCACTCGGCAAAGAAACATCGCAAACTTTAATTAAATAAAAGAGCTCTCTACACGAAATAATGACCTCCTTAAATCCTCAAGGATGGTCTACTGACGCTCTCACGCAGAAACTCATCGAAATGGTCGATAAGCAACAACAGCTGCTTGAAGCCATGAATAAGCGTGAAGTGAAAGTAGAAGGTATCCGTTTGCCACAATTTCATGGCAAGATGGGAGAATCTGTTAATTTGTACTTTGAGCAACTTGCTCAGTACTTTGATGCCAAAAACATCGATTGGCAAAACGACAACCAAAGTTCTCGAATTTTGGCCATTACTACTGCGAACTTTAAAGGAAATGCTGCCGCTTGGTACAAGCTGAACAAGCGTGATATCAAGGACATGCAGGAACTTATGGCCCGGTTGACCGATGAATTTGTGCCTCCGGATTTGCAAGAGCGTTTGCGTGATCAATTGTACGCGCTCAAGCAGAAATTTTGCTCTAGCTTGGAAGATTACATCTCTCGCTTCCGTGAAGCCATCATGCAAGTGACAGACATGAGTGAGTTGGACAAGATCACTTACTTCACACGTGGACTAGTCAGTCCTACGCGCGAAGAGGAGCAATATCGTCGCTGTACAACAGTGTCGCAAGCAATGAAGATTGCTTTGGAGTATGATCGATCGCATCATGTCCGCGGTAAGAACTATCGTCCACCGTTCTTTTCGCAGGACCGATCACGCACTCAGTCCAACAGCAATTCGCACCAAAAGCAAGCCACGCCTATGCGTGTTCAGGAGAACGAACCCGAGACAATGGAAATTGACTCAGGGAGTACTAGAAATCGCCGTTCTGCTTCTTCTTCGTCGTCAAACAAGCGATGTCGTTACTGCAAGAAGTCTGGTCATGTCATTGAGCAGTGCTTCAAGTTAAAGAACAAGGAGAAGTATGCTCGAAAGAACCTTCACGAGCAATCTGCCACGAACTTTATCTCCTACAACTGCTGCTGCTGAACGAGCGTCTATGACCCGTTCCGATGACGAGGTTGAGGTTGTTGAAGTGGAAGATACTTCCACGTCCACCTTGTCGTCCATGCATCGCGAGAACGAGCTCATTCGTTTACAAGGGATTTGTGATGGGAAACCTGTCGTCATCATGTTTGGCAGTGGTGCTACGTGCAATGTTGTTCGCCCAGGGTTAGTCGCTAACACCGCTACGTCTGGTGTCTCACAAGTCACTCGGTTCAACTTCTACGAAAGCGCGTTCTGTGAAGAAAGGTCAAGCGACTATTGAATTCGGTCGCTACCGTTTCCGCAAACTTCAAGTCATGGAATGGTCACTTGGATCTGCCCATGATGTCATCTTGGGAAAACCTTGGTTTACCAAGTTTCAGCCATGTATCAATTGGCGTTCGCATGAGATTTCATTTCCAAGTGTGTCTTGTGCACCTCCATCAACGGTTGCTAGTCAAGCTGCTGTGGAGATTGCTGCTGTTGACTTTAAACGTAGCGTGAAGAAACATGTGTAAAAGGAAGTGTACCGGGTCAAGATTTGTGTGGTCACGCCAGTTAGTGAGTCGACTCCTGTTCCGATCACTCACTTATTGAAGCGTTTTACTGACGTCTTTCCGGAAACTTTACCGGACGGCTTACCGCCTTCACGTCGTGTGGATTTCGAACTCCACATGAAACCTGATGTTGTTCCAAGTAGCCGTGCTCCGTTCCGCCTGTCTAAGGTTGAGCAGGATGCACTGGATCTCTTCGTTGCAGAGAAGCTAAAGAAAGGATGGATCGAAGTTTCTGATTCTTCTTGGGTGTCCAACATCTTTGGGATTCCAAAGAAAGATCCTACTTCTGGACACCAGCTGTCTCGCTCTGAGTGGGTACGCTCTCGAAACTCGACTTTGCCTATCCGTTGGGTCATCGACTATCGCTATGTGAACTCGCAGTTGATTGTTCCAAAGATTCCACTGCCTCGCATCGACGAACTCTTCGATATGATGTCTGGTTGTGTCATCTTTTCAGTTCTAGATTTGGTCTCGCCTTATGAGGGTACTCTTTGCGAAGTACCGATTCATTGTTGTCTACTTGGATGACATTTGTGTCTTTTCCACCAGTCTGGAAGAGCATGTTGAGCATCTTCAAGCTCTCTTCGAGGTTCTACGTCGTGAGAATTTGTTCTGTCATCTCTCGAAGTGTCACTTTGGTCAGTCCGAAGTTAAGTTTCTCGGCCATACGATTTCTGCCAAAGGACTTGCTGTTGATGCTCGCAAGACTGAAGCGATTGCAAAGTGGCCTACGCCACTAAATCAAAAGCAACTACAAAGCTTTTTGGGTCTCGCAGGTTATTACCGTCGCTTTATCCGTGATTACGCCATTATTGCGTTGCCTCTTGGTTCGCTTGTCAAGAAAGAACATGTCTGGAGCTGGGGTCCAGAACAGACGCGTTCGTTTGAGGAAATCAAATCTGCTCTTCAAGAAGCACCCGTGTTGCAGTTACCGGATTACGAGAAACGTTTCATCGTGACAACATATGCCTCTGGCTACTGTGTTGGTGGCGTTATCTCTCAAGCTCGTTCCGGTCAAGATTATCCGATAGCCTTCTTCTCGAAGAAACTTGGTCCTCACGAGATTAAGTGGCCAACACACGAGACAGAACTCTTCGCTATTAAATTAGCGTTAGACAAGTGGCGTCACTACCTATATGGTCGTGAATTTGATATCTACACGGACAACACTGCTTGCAAACGGTTTTTGCACCACCCGAAGGTTTCAGCGAAATTAGCTCGCTATTTGACGTTTTTCGGACAGTTTACGTTCAAGTTGCATCACGTTAAGGGACACCTCAATGTGGTTGCCGATGCGTTGTCGCGTCAATCTTCGGAGCATGCGATCAATACGGTTTCGTGTCATCAGTGTACCACGCGCTGCCACACCCGTGCAGCTCGAAACCTGACGAATCGACGCGTTATTATTTGTCTTAACCAACATTTCGTTCGACCACCCTCTCGCCCTCAATTCCGTGGGGAGGATGTTGCTGCTGGTTACTACACACGCCCTGTTCCGACCTTTGCTCAAGCTTACCGACATGTACCAGTGAAAATTCCACGTACCGTCGCTGCGACTGAGAATATTGTTGTGGCCACCAATGTGACCCAACAAGCTCAAAATTGGAGCTCGCTCGGTTGGTCTGATTCGGTTAGCAGAGGGTTCGCGGCTAGATATCGCAATTGCCCAGACTACGGAGATCGTTTTAAGCATCCGGAACAACCATTTGTCAAACAAAATGGTTTACTTTTCCGCAAGTATCAGACGATGATGCGCTTGTGTGTTCCGTTTACTCGGGACAATCATCTTCGAACTTCCATCATCTCTTGCTTCCATGACTCCAATATTGCTGCTCATCCTGGAGCTCATCGAACGTACCTTCGCATTTCGCAATGGTATCATTGGCCCACCTTGAACCAAGATGTTCGCGAGTATAAGCAAAGTTGTGAAACTTGCACTCGCTGGAAACACAGCAATGCTCGCAAGAATGGCAAGATGATTCCCATTCCGATTCCTGAGGAATGCTGGTCTGTCGTCTCTATGGACTTTATCACTGGATTACCTGGTTCCAATGGTTTTGATGCAATCTTGACTGTTGTCGACAAGTTGTCCAAGCGCCCGAGGTATCGTGCGTGCAACCGGACTGATGATGCACAGAAAACTGCGTATCACTTCTTTGATTGCGTTGTTCGCCATCACGGTTTATTATCGATCATCATCAGCGATCGAGATTCCAAGTTCGTCTCCAAGTTTCGGTCGGTCATCCTTGGCTAAGCTAATGGGAATTCGTCTGCACATGACAACTTCCTATCGTGCCCAAGCCGATGGACAAACCGAACGCCAGAATCTGATTCTGGAAGACGCTCTACGCTGCATGATATCGTACCACGGACGTGATTGGTCGGATAATCTCGGAACGATTGAGTATGCTCATGCTACTCTCGTCAGCGCATCTATGGTATGCCGCCCTTTGAAGCTGATACTGAACGCAAGGAACGGAATCCGTTGAATCCTTTGAGCAATCCTAGTACCATGGCTCAAATTCAGCGTGGAATTGTTGAGTATGCGAAACAATTTCAAGACAAACGCCAAGAGATCATTGATTTGGCAAAGAAGCATCTTCTTCAAGCCCAAGAACGTCAGAAGAAGTACTATGACAAGAAGCGATCATCGATCACGTTCAAGGAAGGAGACTTAGTCATGCTGGATACACGTCGCATTCCTTCCGCCCATGTGACTCAAGACATTGATGGGAAACGAGCTAAGCTCGCTGCTCGCAAGATTGGACCATTCGAGATTGTGAAAATGATCAACCCGAATGTGGCCAAGTTGAATCTTTCGCGAAGCATGAGTCGTCTGACCTCCACGTTCAATGTGGACGTGTTGAGTCATTACGATGAAAACCCGTCGCGTTCTAAGACTCGTCCTATCCCAAAGGCCTCAAGACTGATTATCGACGACGACACTGGCGCAACGATGCACATCATCGAGAAGCTTCTTCGCAAGCGTCAATTCAATCGCAAACCTGAATGGCTTGTGAAATGGCACGGATTGCCAGATCACCAAGCAACCTGGGAGCGCGAAAAAGACATCCGCCATGTGTCGCATTGGAAGGTTCTCGTTTCCGACTTCAACAAGCGTCAACGAGAAGTCAAGTCCGGGAGGATGTAACGACGCACCAACGTCACAGCCAGCGATGGCCATGACGTTGGTACCAATGCGTCCTACTTTCTTCTATTTCTTTCCTACTTGTCTTTGCTGACTGCCAACTGTCTTCTTACGTTGCCAATGAGCGGCCAGGCAGACACACGCCTGACCGGAAGGCAATCACCATGTTTGGACGAGTATTGCCAAACATGGAACTTCAATGATAGTCATTCTTTTTCATTTGAATTCACTATAGAGATTCTGACCCGGTTCTAATGAACCGCGGCTCACTACTACGCTACGCTACTTCAAGATTCGACTCAAGGACTACTTAGAATCTAGTATAGTGAAATGCATATATTTACATAGGATACCAAGGGAATGCTAACAAGCACTTCCTCGTAGCCGACAAACAACTAACCATTTCAATCTCACTTTCCAATTTACCTTCTTTGAGGCACATCAACTGCCTCCTACGCCTTACCTTCGAGTCCCCATCGTTGGACTCTCGCCGCCCTTCTCCGCTTCGCTCCTCGCCACGCGACTCGTTCCTCGTTGCTGTTCCTCTGCGCCGTGCTCTCACCAGTCGTCACAATGGTTCTTGGAAGAAATGGATTGATAGAGAAGCTGGAATAGTGTATGTAGCGAGTACGCCCAGTTCGGCAACAGCTCAAGCAGATGACACTCGAACCGATACGAGTAAGCTATCAGCAGACGCAGTCTACCCACAAGCGTGTGTCTCTCGGAAGTCGTGCATTTTGCTATAACGAAGGTTCTCGAGGTTCCACTGGAACACTATTAATGGACCATCGGCCTTGACCCTTTTTCAGACAATTGTTGCTCCAAAATCTTGAGTTACCGGTAGTCGAGAAACCATTAATAAGTTCTCTAATATATCCTTCGTCGAACCAGAACTTTTTAGCATACTAGTGTATTTACATGTTACACAGCATCAGGACTGAAACCAAATTCCCTATCGGAATACAAAATATTGATAATACAAACGTTTTGGTCTAATTTGTTTGTTTGTTCATTTAATGAAGCAACTTAGAGTGCGAGTCTTGCCTCTCCAGTTCCAACAGTAGCATTTCAATTTGCACTGAAGAACTCATTAGTTAAGTGTGAAATACAGGAGCACCTTAATTTCATATCGACCTGGTGAAGAATCAACGATACTGAATACCTATGCTAGCGGCATTGATCTTGATCCTAACACGCGTATTTAGTGCTGAGATCACCAACTATCTTGAGCAGAAGGCTTCATGCGACACAGCTTTGGCTTTCATGAGCTGGCAGCTACTACTTCAGTACCTCTCTGTGGTCCTTCTAGTGTTCATACATGTTATACATCAAACTTATCGTCCGTTTAATTCCTTGTTTTTTAAAGTGTTGAACTTGGGTCCATGCACGAAAAGGGAGTTGTACGTCGGGCCCTTAAAGTACTCATAGATCCGCAAGTAGTTGATGTAGATGTGATAGTTCCTATCGCCAATGCATGTTGACGAGATAACGTTGAGCTTGTTGTACATCATCGCTGGGGTTCGCTTATTCACAATCGAGACCGTGAATCGGATTGTCCAGTACAGAGGTCGGACGTAGTTGTCGTGTTTGGCCTTCGATTTTTCGGTTGATTTTTTAGTAATGTAATCCACCAT
Organism: Phytophthora infestans T30-4; assembly: GCF_000142945.1. Taxonomy (NCBI): domain Eukaryota; phylum Oomycota; class Peronosporomycetes; order Peronosporales; family Peronosporaceae; genus Phytophthora; species Phytophthora infestans. Next base: position 3,110,979 of record NW_003303743.1, read on the forward strand.
TCCTTAATCTGCCGCCTCAAGGAAAGATGGTGAAACTCTTGTGTGCTGTGGTGGGTGTGGCGGAAAGCGTGTCGTCAGTGCGAGTGGACGAGAGCGACTCGGTGGTTGACTTGAAGAAGGCGGTCAAGGCGGAGAAGAAGAACGACTTGAAGGACGTTGATGCATACAAGCTGAAGCTGTTCCTGGCCAAGACAGCGGACAGCAAGTGGCTCTCTTCTCGCTTGGAAGACGTAACGAAGCTGAAGAAGGGCGAAAAGACTGCTCTCATCGAAGCGCTCACGAATGAAGACAAAGAGTTACAGGGAGAAGATTCGTTGGAGGACGTGCTGATTGGAATGGATCCTCCATCAACTTCCCAAATCCACGTGCTGGTGGTGGTTCCACGGTCTACGGGAGACGACGACGCATGGAGCCCTATGGATCCTAAGGTTCAATTGAATTTGTGGAAGTCAGTTGTGAGAGTTTCTTCGGAAGATGTGTGCTCAGGAACGGTGCTGGTTGTGGATCAAACGCCGACGCACTTGTATCTTATGACGAACTTGCACATGTGGACAGACGCTACATTCTCTGATCACTTGAGTGGTCACTTCAAGTCTGAATCAAATGGTATTTGAGACTCTTTCCCTCATGAAAACAGTGGATGAAAGGAAAGGTGCTGATGTGAGGATGCCATGTTTCAATGCAACCACGTGCGTAAATCTCCACAGAGGACAGCGATGAAAACACCAGCTTTATCCTTGCAAGCCTCTAGTTGTGGTGGAGCAAATCCTTCCCGATACGACGAAGCCGGAAGAAGTCATTCGATTCAGCCTCGACAAGGACACATGCTGGAGTAGTTCGGCTGCGTTCGACTTCGCAATCTTCAAAGTTGCTGGGCCACGAGATAACAAGCTCGTCCGATGTAAAATGTCCCTTAAGGCGTATGACACGAAGAATGTTGACGTGTTCGGATCCCCTGGCGCTCTTCAAGACCAACATTTTGGTCACGCTTACGCATCCTTTCCAGCTAAAATCACCGGTTGGCGTGGAAACCAAATGATTCTCTCATCTTTGTCAGCTCCCACTCTATCTGGAAGCGCGCTTGTATGCACCAAAAACGGAGTACCAGTGGGATATATTGGTGGACTTGATGGCTCAATGAAGAACAAGCAGTATCAATCCTATGCCTTCACATTTCAAGGATTAATCCCCGAATTACCGTCTTCGTTGCCGCCTGATACCGAAGGTGAAACAAAGAATGAGCTATAGTCTGTATAGCGCCAGTGGAAGTGAACCCACGTGAATTTTTCTGCAATGGTGGTAGAAATAAACTTACTTTTGCGTGAGACGCTTTATAAATGTATTTTTATTGTGCATTTCAATTCTTTTCTTCTTTTTTTTCACTAATATTAATAGCCTGATTCTCGGTGTACAATAAAAAGAGGTCGGTTTATTAAATCGAGGTCTATAAAAAGTACAAATCGATCTAACTAAACAGTCTGATAAATCGAGCCACGGCAGAATCGACCGCTTCGGATCGATCAACCACCAATTCCACATCCATATCCTGTAAATCGACGCTCTGAAATGGTAATTCGATCATAGATAAAACAAATCGATGCCTGCCTCTTCCCATCTCATTTTTACGCGTGGTTTTATGGACCATGCTCGATCTAGGATATAAACGGATGGACATTCCCACAATAATCCTGACAAATATAAAGGTATAACATATAAATATGACGTATTTACCCAACCAATATTTCGCTAAAGAGCGCATCAAAGCAGCGCAGAAGCGCTACTACCAGCGCACACGCGAAGCTCGTCTAACCTATCAAAAAAGGTACGACGATAAAATAGGGACCAAATTCGTACACGCAAGCGGAAGCCGAAAGACGAACTTAACAGCAAAGAAGAACTTAAGACATAAACCGAACTTGGCTAATTAATTACTTCGAATTATTTTTTTTGACCACATAGAAAGTCAAGCCACATATAGACAGACACTGATTGACGCCACCACGCTGACGATTTTAAAGGATGCCCTCGGCGACCTTAGCCAGTATCACTCGTCTGGGTGATGCAGCAAAGGACAAGGGTAAATGGATGGCTTTAGGTAAGACGCAAGTTTTCCGTGCCCTGGCTATCGACCTAATGCTAACCCGCGGTGTTATTGCAACACCCCTTTCAAGCGACACTTCCTTGACGAGGATGAGAATCATCACTTTGTTGGTTCAGAGTGTGTTAAGCTTTTTGGTGGGCACTATAAGCTGTGCCTCGGCTGCCAACGCCGGTACAGGGGTTTCTACAAATATTGTAAGGATTGTCGAGACCGCGGTCTTACTTCTTTAAGCGAGACGAAGCTAGTATTTGGCAAGTACAGAAATCGAAAGCCAGAGTTGTTAGTGGGAGTGGATGACTCCTCTACCCACTTCCTATTTAAGTGTGATATCGTATCTGAGGCCTCCAGGCAGGATTTGGCACTTAATTTACTCCCAAGAACGGTTTTTGGAGGCAAAACCAAGTACAGTGATAAGACATTCAATTGGATCACGTCTCACGATTCAAAATATTATCGCTGGTTTTGCAAACGCTCGACAGACCGTACACAAAGTATTTTAATTAATTAATTTTGAAATTTGTTGTATAGGGGTTAGATATATTATCGCTGGTTTTGCAAACGCGCGACAGATCGTACACAAAGTAATTTAATTAATTAATTTTGAAATTTGTTGTATTGGGGTTAGATATAAAGTCGATCCTGATACAAGATCCAATAATTATAAAGTCATTTTCACAGGAATGGTAAATACAAGAGTATACAGGCAATACGAGCTTGAAGGTATTAAATATTGATGCCATTTGCTGGGGCAGTACCTACCGCGTTAGGATGCGTGGTAGAACTGGTACATGTAAGATGGCTTATGTTAGCAACGTTTCCCGTCCTACCAATCAGAAGCTATTTGCGAGGCAGTACAAGATCTCTGTCGAGACCTAGAAGAAGCATTTCCCCGGACTATAACAAGGATCCCAAGTATCGTTTTTACAACGGCAAGCACATGGAGTCCCATCTGTATGAAGGTATCCAGACTGCTGAGTTCTATGACAAGCTCGAGAACGTGCTTGCTACCCAGACTAACGCCTTCAAGGTAAACATTGCTCTTGGCTACGATCTCATAAGTCTAACGGATGGCAATTTTACCCAGTACTGGCACCCGAATCTGGCTACCACTTACGTATTTGAGACCCCTGTTGGTATCAACAGGCGATCTGACATCCTTAAGAAAATTATCTCAAAGATAAGGTCAATGGAGCTGGCTACTACGCTAAACTATCCCAAATCGGGCTATAAGCTGAAGGCGATTACTGGGTTTAAGATTTACATATACTTCCGTGGGCATGCACTTGGTGATAGTGAAATTGTTATCCCTAAGATTATACGCGACAACAAGTACGTAATCAACTTCCCCAAGACCAACAAACAAGTGTGTGTTTCCCTGTATCGCGTGGAACTTGAATCAGCATGCTAATAATGATCCTCGTCGGATCCAGGCTCATGTTAAGGAAGTTTTTAAGAGATACTGCTCATAAGGGTATCAGCTTTACGCTTAGCCTGCTCCGTGGCTTCAAACCGATTGATCTCCTACAGCTCATGGAGCTTGAGGAGTGCTTTCATTTAGCTATTAACGTCTACTCTGTGGATGTAAAGTTGAGTGTACCCGTCGCTCGGAGAGAGAGGGGGTATCTATGGATATCCTTTCCCATGAGAGCCATGCATTGTACATAAAGAACATTGATAAGCTCCAGTCTAAGTATCAATGCTCAAAGTGTGAGATGATTTTCGTTAGCTCTGCTACGGCAAAGTGTCAGTTTAGTAGGTGATTTTACTAAATCTGCGATAACTCGCCATCTAATATTCCAATTGACACATATGA
>NW_003303744.1:0-2019 GCF_000142945.1 Phytophthora infestans T30-4
AGTGGGAATTATCGATCCGATATTTCATCGGTTTCACGACCGAGAAGATAAACTACGCGTTATACGCATGGGTACTCCTTTTGATTCCGCCAATCAGCTGGTATTGATGGGGTTATACGTGGATAACAATCACTGGTGTGGGATTGTGTTTGATTTTCGCCCTGAAACCAGATCAGTCACGATATTCGACCCATTGCAAGCTACGAAGACCAATTATTACGGCATGTGCGATGATTTACTAAAGGATCTATTCGGAGAATTGCGTGCCAACATGAGGCTCAAGAAGGAAACCAAGCCACGCCAGCCAGATGGAGCCAATTGCGGCGTCATGGTACTCCTCTTCTTTGAGTGCTACATTCGTGGTATTTCTATGCCCAACAAGCCAGGCCCCGCAATGTTGCGCTTTATGCGGCTGCGCTATCTACTGAAGTGTATATAGTAGCGCTCTTGCAGATGATAGCACTATGTTTACCTTTCAGTACAAAACACAATTCGTTGATATCTCACGTGTCCAGTATCATTTACAGGAATAAACTGGTAAGACGAGTTAATGACAGCTCATCAGGGTAGCCGTTTGCTCTTTGAGATAAGTAGGAGCACTGTAACTCATCGGTGGCATTTCTTCAAATTGGAAACTCCATAGTACAAGTGACGCTCGAAGCTCTTATACAAGCGGCCTAAAATCTCCCTTATAGGCGTTCCATAAAATGGGTTGGAAGCCAATGTCCAAAAAATCACTAAGCTATCTGTACATTCGATCAACATTCACAATGTGTTTTATAAACTGTGCAACCTTCGCGTAACACCTTGTATTTCAATTTACCACCACCACTCATCGCAATCTCTAAATTTTAGGATTTTTTTTAAATGTATTCTTTTATATTACCCCCCCCTTTTCTGAATTCGGTTCTTGCACCAAATAAAGTGCCTTAAGGCACGCAGGTGCCTATGGTGCCGCTCAGTGGGTAACACGACGCCCCGATTATGTACACTCGATTCAGTGCCTGCAACAACGGTCTTAATAAAATCATTTCATCTCAGAAGAAATGATTAGGTGTTTTTTTTATATTAACTGGTCAACACGTGATATTTTCACAATATTAGCCTCACCGATTTTGGAGTTATTAGTACTATTAACTCCTCAGGTTCTGTGCAATTCCTCTCGCATTTTTTGCAGCATGCTTTGCCCTGAACTATAACACTGAGACCCAAGCTCTAAGGCCGGTTCCTAACGGGATCATCATCGGATCATGATCTACAAACTCGATACCTGATTGGCTAAAAAATACATATGTTTATTTTTAGTTACAATCGATGATCCCAAATTGGGATCATAACTCGCTTTGGGATCAGGGTCACGGGCACCATTCAAGAGAAAGACAATGAAAGTATCTCGCGTTGCGGTCTGTCTCGCCGTTGTAGTTGCTGTGAGCGAATTACGTCGTCGACGTAGATCGAACGTTGTTTCACGCAAACGTTTGGAGTGGGAGCCGCATCGAGATCGACTAGTGCAAGAAGGACAATTCGATCGTTACTATAGAATGAATGTTATAGCATTCGTCATCGTTGAATGTACTGAAAGCTTCGGCCACCTGCTCCCAGAACTCCCGACCACCCTCATCTAGCTCACGCCGTGTAAGTGCGTCACCAGATGTGATAAATTTCTCGAAAAAATCTTCAGAGAAGAGTACGTTGAGCAGGCGATACAAACAGTGCTTGCTTCTGCGTTGAGTGGTCTCTGCAGAAGGCCCCCTACCACGTTTGGTCTGCCGCTGACGGTCCAGTAGCAGCTCCATGGCATTCTGGGACTCATCGTACCCCTGAAGGATAGTAACTCGATCGGCCTTGTTAGTATTCTTCGCCACAGAAAGCTTACGCGCGGTACACTCTAACTTTAGTTGATCTACCCGTCCAAGTGCTGTAGTCGTCCGACGAGGGCGGGAGGAACTGTGCGCTTGCTGCCTGCCTTCTGTACAGCAGTCCAGTGTGTGCTCACACAAGCTCCACTACTAGTGGAGG
>NW_003303744.1:3121-5809 GCF_000142945.1 Phytophthora infestans T30-4
AGCACAGGCCTCACGTCGCTGGGTTTTGGGGCGCCGTCGTGCTCGCCTACATGGCGATGCAGCTCCATATCACCACAGCCTTCTCTGTCCTCATCAACCCGGCGTTTTACATGGCGGAGTTTGTGAATCTTGGCATGCACAGACAGCGCAAGTCGACTGATGTCGAGAACGGACTCGAGTACGCTGAGTCCACGACCCCAGCGGATGAGATCATGAAACAGGCGAACGTCGTGGCCGACCACAAGTGTCATTGCACATGTCACGGTGAGACTGACGCCGAGACGACCGAGTACCGCGGCGCCAACGCCATCAAGTACATCGTACTGCGCACCTGCATCACCGTGATCCTCGTTGTGTTGTCCATCCTGTTTAAGGACCACTTCTCCGATTTTGCTGATTTCGTGGGCTCGTCGTCGTTGACCATGAGCTGCATTCTGCTGCCGGTGGCTTTCTACCTGATCAAGGCTTGGAACAACATTCCCAAGGTGGAGAAGATTGCTGCCATTGTCGTATTTGTGGTTTGCCTCGTTTTCGGACTACTCGACGTACACGGCTGGCAGGAACCTGTTCGCTCCATCTGACTCGGAGGCTTCGTTCCCGTACTGCGAGCTTGAGTACCAGAACACCGTATTTTACAACTCTACGGCTGAGCACGAGACTTGAACACACCGTGTCGAGCTCCAAGCTTCAAGATATACATATATGTAGCTGTAGCTCATAAATAAGTCCCGTATGCTCCTGGTATATTTTGGTGCCAAGAACTGCGAATCAGTTTGCATACTTGTACAAATCATCAGATGTCCATATTTCAACCAATCATATGGATCTTAAAAGCGACATTTAATTCCCTTTTAAGATCGTTTAGGTGATAGATAAATTTTATCGATCACCACACGAGGTTTCTTTCTGAAAAGCCTAACTGGTATTTCTAATCAGGACTACTTCGTACTACCGAATTCCCTTAGTTATCACGTACTACTAGCCGAGTGCCGCCGCTACGCGGCGGTAGTTTAGGTTTAGTTCTACTTGTTTTGGCCTTCCCGCCTCCGCTACGTTTCGGCGGGATAAATATTAAAGAAAGGCTAAGCCTCGATATTTTTAATTCATTAATTTGGGTCAGTATCATGCATACCTGATGAAAAATAATTATTCTAATGATCTTCACTCATGATTCTTACTACATGTACAATTTCTTTAATATTGTTGGTTATCACTGTAATCTTCATGTTCCACCCAAAACTACCTGCACTTTAAATTACATTTATACAAACGCTACACAATATGTAACGGGGTACGTAGCCCTAAGTGTACCCTGGTTACATGAAGTGTGACACTTCACACTTCAGGTGTATGACACGTCATACTCCGGGATATTTGGTACAAGGTACCAAGGTCGTTCAAAGCCAACCATTGGTCAAACGACATTGCATTTCTATAGGTAACTTATAGTTTGTATTAAACCCAAACTTAACCTACCTATAAATATACTCAGTTTACAATCTACCTTATTTAGGTCACTTCGCTCTCTTTAAATAAAGAGGGGACCTGTGAACTGCCGTTCACTGAGAGTTTGTATACTCTCGGAAGATAACTTCCTCTAGCGCAAGGTGATGTGTGACCCCGTCACACTTGGTAGCACTAGTAGTCAATCCACGCCACCGCGGGTAGACTACCTGAACCTCTCCGAAGTTTGTTGCCATGGATAGGAACGACTTCTCCCAAATGAACGACTCTCAGTTCGAGTCGGTTCGGAAGATGGCAGGCATCTTCGGGATGGAGGCCCTGCAGAGCCTGGTGGTGTCAACACCGGCTGAGCAGCTCGAGCGCGTCAATGCATTCGACGCGTACGAGCATGGCCTCATCGCGCATGTGCGGGAGAACCTGCAGGCTCCGGCGGCGGAAGCAAATCCGCCTCACCCGAAGCCAATACGGCTGAAGGTTAAGCCGTATGAAGGGAAGGAAGGCGAGAACCTTCACTTCTGGGTCCGAGAAGTAGAGCTCGCGATGGACGCGGCTCTGATCTCGACCGAGCAACTGCGTGTTGCTTTTGCACTCTCCAACCTTAGCGGCCGTGCTAAGAGTTGGGTGTACACACGGGAAGCAACATCCCCTGGATGTTTCACATCCTGGGCTCAGCTGTGCGAACAGCTCCGAGCCGCGTTCCTCCCGGCGAACTACGAGTACCGCCAGCGTTCGCGCTTCCTCTCGTGTAAACAAGGAAGGCGCGAACTGCACGAGTATGTGCAAGAGATACGGGAGCTCACGGCATCCCTAGTGGGACACCCACTCAACGAACACATCAAACTGACTGTGTTCATGGGCGGCCTTCGAGTGGGCCCTGCACGCACTCAGCAGTTCCGGGTGCAGTCAAGCACTCTTGAAGAGGCGATTCAAGTGGCTCTTCAAGAAGAGTACAGCCATCGCCAGGCGCGTACGCCGGCCTCAGCATGGCCTGGGAGTTCTTTGTCGGCTCCCGGCCGAACAAGCCCCAACGGACCAGTTCCCATGGAACTCGAATACGCTGAACAGCGTGACATCCGCGGCTTCGGCTGCGGGAAGATGGGCCACTTCAAGCGCGACTGTCCTGCGAAAAGACTCCGCAGACGGTCCTTCCCCAAGCCCGTCCTCAAGGGTCGCTGGCAGAAGCCAGGATCCCGGGGACAGGGAAAGCTAGGAACCAGTAGGGGA
>NW_003303744.1:6370-19804 GCF_000142945.1 Phytophthora infestans T30-4
TCCACCTCTGTCAGGACCCGGGGCGCCCGCAAGGCTGCCACGGTACCAAAGCATTTGGCAGATGCTTGGGAGGCGTCGACGTATATGACGACTCCGAGGATGCTTTGATGGTGGCAGCGCCCAGAAGAGGCGCTGGCAAAGTGGGTATCTTAGGTCCACAGGCGGGTAGCTTAGTTCCGCAGACAGCTGCAGCTGTCATGAACACTGAGAACAGCGTGTTCAGAGTGGGTAACAGAGTTCCACTCACGGTCGCCCAGACCATAACTGAAGAGGAAGACGTCGGATACGCTTCCTGTGTGAGTAACACAGTGCCACACGCGGTCGCCCAGACCTTAACTGAAGAGGAAGGCGTTGAACACGCTTCCTGTGTGGGTAACACAGTGCCACACGCGGTCGCCCAGACCTTAACTGAAGAGGAAGGCGTTGAACACGCTTCCTGTGTGGGTACAACAGTACCACACGAGGCCACGAGTGCCTCGGATGTCGTAGCGACGACATCCCTAGACGTAGGCAGCAAAGCCCGACGTCACGGTCGCCGTCGTCAACGACGCCGCCGCCGCCTCAAGTCGGATCCGAACTTCGTTCCGATCGACGTCGCTTTAAGCGACTCGGAGTCCAGGGCCCGGGCTCCTCCGACAAGGCCGGTGGAAGAGTGTTATCACATCTTCGATGGTGAGACCGGTTTACCCGTCAAGGCATCTGGTGTCCACTTGGAACCGTTGCCAGAGGTTGCAGAGATACTGCTCCTCGAGGAAATGACGGCTGAGTCTTTCCTGACCAACATCAAGGCTGGAGAGATTGCTGAGATGGTGCTCATAAGACCTGAGACCACTCGGGGGGAGCTGAACTCCTCCTCTGTTTTGGACGAGAATGTCCTGGAAGACCTGAACAAGCAGCGTCAGGCGCGCTTGGGTTCTGAGATTCTTAAAAACCCCAAGGATCCGGTGTATCCTTTGGTGACGGAGTATGCGGACGTGGTGAACAAACACCCACCGACCCAACTCCCACCGGATCGAGGCGTACGGCACGAGATTGATCTCGTGCCCGGCACAAAGTATTGTGTTACGAGGCAATGGCCTCTCCCGCGCGAACAGTGCGAGGTCATTGATGCCTTCTTCGCCGCGAAAGCGAAGGCAGGCATGGTGCGGGAGTCGAAATCCCCGCACTCGACGCCGACTTTCTGCGTTCGTAAGCCGAACGGAAAGTGGCGTCTGGTTCACGCTGATAACAAGCTGAACAACGCAACGGTGCCGGCCCAAACACCAATCCCACGAAAGGATGTGTTGTTGAACAACATGGCCGGGAGCGTAATGTATAGTGCGCTGGATTTGGTAGACGGATACTACCAAATCCTGATGCGAGAGAGCGACAACCCGCTCACCGCGGTAAGCACTCCAAGTGGCATGCTTTGGGAGTGGCTCGTCATGCCGCAGGGCTTGTCTAACGACCCGGCGACGTTCAATCGCCTGGTGACACAATTGTTCCGCCCTTTGCGTACCTTCGTACAGACGTACTTTGACGACATATTCGTCCATAGCCGTGCCGAAGGAGGCAAGACGGCCATGGAAGTGCACCTAGGACACCTCCGTCGAGTGTTGGACGTAATGCGAGCGAACAAGCTCTACGCCAATATCGACAAGTGCGCTTTCGCGTCACCAGAGATTAATGTTCTCGGTTGCTTCGTTTGCAACGTGGGCGTTCGGGCTGACCCAGACAAAGTCAAGGCCATAGCAGCATGGCCGATGCCCCGATCCCAGAAGGATCTTCGAAAGTGGTTAGGCTTGGCCAACTACCTTCACAAGTACAGCGCAGGGTACGCGGTCTCCGCTAAGCCCTTGTCGAGTCTCCTTGAGAAGGACGTCGACTGGCGCCGGGAGCAGGAGCAGTAGGATGCTTTTGACAGCATCAAGGCCGGTCTCCAAGAGGCCCCTGTCCTGGCCCTGCCGGACGAGACGAAGCCGTTTAGCGTCGTCTGCGATGCCTCCGATTACGCCATCGGATGTGCATTGGTGCAGGCCGACACGGCTGGACACGAACGAGTCATCTCGTTCCAGTCCAGGCAACTCAAAGCCGCCGAGCGGAACTACCCTGTCCACGACAAGGAGCTCCTGGCAATGAAATATGCCCTTGTGAAGTTTCGTGTTCACCTTCTGGGCTCTAGGCCCTTTGTGATCTACACAGACCACGCGTCCTTGAGGACGGCGACTAACACGCCTCACCTCTCCCAAAGGATGGCGAGGTGGCTGTCCTTCTTCGCGGAATATAACTTCCGCGCCGAATACAAGCCGGGCAAGCTCAACGTGCTCGCGGACGCCCTCTCTCGGCGTCCTGACTATGAGTTGCCCCACATCACGCGGGTGACAACGGATCTATATGATCGGATACGCATGGCGTATCGGGACGATGAGGCTGTCGCGCCTATCGTCAAGTTCCTTATGGCCGGAACGAGCGCGAAGTCCGACTGGCTCTCGTCGCGACAGCGCTCACGGCTCCACCAATATGAGTTTAAAGAAGGTCTCCTCTATTACCGGGTGGAGCCCACTGATCCTCCACGGGTGGTCGTACCCAATGACGAGGATCTGAAGTTCGATATCCTCGCGGAGGCGCATGACGCGCCCTCCAGCGGCCACTTGGGCCGCGAGAAGACCTTTCTGTCGGTCTCTCAGTCCTTCTGGTGGACCCACATGTACAAGTGGGTCGCCTTGTACGTTAAGACATGCGAAACATGTCAGCGGATCAAACCCGCAGGGCACTCTTCGGCTCCATTACAGAGCCTGCCCGTACCGGCTGACTGTTGGAAGTTGATGAGTCTTGACTTCATCTTTGAGCTTCCCGCCGACGGACACGGCAACACCGGAATTTTGGTGTTCGTGTGTCGGCTGAGCAAGATGGTACATCTTGCTCCAGTTCCCGTCACTGTTACGGGCGAAGAAACCGCAAGGTTGTTCGTCGATGGCGTGTTCCGCTATCACGGTCTCCCGGAGACGATTGTCTCGGACCGAGACCCGCGGTTCACTGCTGCGTTTTGGAAAACGCTGTTCCCTTTACTGGGAACTCGTCTGCAGATGTCCACTGCGGACCATCCGCAGACAGACGGTCAAACCGAGCGCGTCAATCGAGTGCTCGAGGACACTCTGCGCAGTGTGTGCGCGGCAGCACCACGTACGTGGTCGACGCAGCTTCCAGTTGTTGCGTTTGCGCTCAACAACGCGGTGCACGCGTCCACGGGGTTTACGCCATTCTACTTGAACGGCTTCCGCCACCTCAGAGTGCCTCTCACTCTTCGAGGAGACACTGACTCCTCTATTCTAAGTGGGGGAGAGGCTCGGAAAGCCCTTTCCTCCCAGGTCTCGGATGTGAGATCAGTTTCGCTGCGGAAACACGTGGAATCATTTATGGATACCAAGCTGAGCATTGTCAGCAGGGTCCGCGATGCCATGGCAGCGGCCCAAGATAAACAAAAGGAGTACTCAGACAAACATGGAAGAGGAAGCTTAAGTATATTTGAGGTTGGGGACTTAGTGTTGCTAGGCACGAGGAGCCTACCTCTTGACACTGTCAGCTCTGTCGGCAGCAACAAGCTGAAGCACCGCTTCATCGGACCTTTTGCAGTCCTGGCCAGACATAGTGCGTCGTACACCATCGACCTTCCAAAGTCAATGACGACGCACCCGACGCTCTATGTTGGACGTCTTAAGCGGTACTTTGACCCGCAGGGGGTTGCTGACTCGCAGACCCCCCTTGACCCAGCTCCTCGAAGCGAGGGCCCGGTCACAGTCGTCGACGAGGACGTCGGAGCAGGCACCCAAGCCTCGGTCGGGACGGCAAGGCACCGTACGCCGGAGGGGCTCCATTCGAACGGACCTCGGCGCCATACGCCGAGTACGCTGAGTACGCCGGGTACGCACCATACGCGTACGTCTGAAAGAGTGCCGCAGGCGGCTCCGGACGTGGCAACAAAGCCTTGATTCGTCGGATCATGCGAAAGGCCTCGTCCAGATCGGACTAAGAGGCCCGGCGATCCACCCGCAGGTGCAGGCTCGCGACCTCTCGCTCCAACAGGTCCAGGCGGCCCGCAAGACGAGCGAGCTCGCCCTGATTCCCGGCCTGGGCGGCAGCATCACCGCCAGTCCCTAGGCCAAGTGCAATCTCAAGCACGAGGACACGTTGACGGAGGCGGTCAATCTCAGGGCCCTGTGTCGGACCCGCAGTCGGAGCACTCGGACGAGAGTGGCTTTCGGGAGGCGCCGAGTACTCGTACTCGTACGAGGGCACCTCCGCCCCTGCTTGACCGGAATGGAGAGGTCCACTTCCACGTGGAGCGGATCCTCCAGGAGCAACGGCGTCGCGGTAAGCGACAGCTCCTCGTGAAGTGGAGGGGTTATGCCTACTCCAAGAACTCGTGGGAGCCGATTGAACGACTCCTGATTGACCGGCCGAAGGCTGTCGCAATCTGGAAACAGAAGCGGCGGCAGCTTCATAAGTAGTCCGGGGCTTCTTGCCCGAACGGGGTACGGACGATGAATACATTCCGTACCCGCGCTCATCGTGAGCGCTAGAAGCCGCGCGCTTCAGGATGTCCCTTGGCAGCATGCGCTTGCTGATCAAGTGGGCAAACCTCACACGAAGATCACGCTGGTCCAGGATACGGGACAGCAGCAGATCTTCATGGAGTTCCCGTAGCTCCGTGGGTGAGTACTTAAGAGTCCCCACCCATGCCCAGAACATGTCCTCACATCAACTCCACGTGGGACAGTTCTCGGGCATAGCCAGGGGTATCCCGAAAGAGGATAGAGACCACCCCGGGTCTCGGGCTTCTTACGACAAGTCGTGAAGTCCTTAAGTAGATTGCGGTGTGGCGCGAGAAGCACACACCGAGCAGCCTCCAAGTTGTCAACGAACAACTGTTCTTTCTGAACAAGGGCTCGTTCATAGATGCCCCTAGAAGTGTGGCCGCCCACAAGGCCACGAGGAGCGACGAGAATCTCTAAGAAGAGGTCTGCCCCAGAGCTCTCCTCGGGAGGCCAATACCTTCTTGAGTTGATGGCAGCTCCCTGACTGACGGGTGCCGCCACCGAACCCCCACGCACACGCTGGGCAGCTTGGAATTCCTCCTGCTGCTGGTCGAGGTCATTCGAGGCCTCCCGGGGCTCAACGATAGCACCCTCCTCCTCCTCCTCTTCTTCCTCCTTCTCCTCCTCTTCATCCGAGGAGTCGAAGATACTCTGATAGGAGCGTCGAGTCTCCTTCTCCTCGCGGAGTGGAGACTTAGAGGCTGTACGCTTCTTTGAGGGCTTGGCGCCTTCGGCTTTAGAGGCCTTAGCACGCGCAAGGCCCTCGGCAAGCGAGAGACGTTTGCGAGGATTCTCTTTCTCATCGCCACCGGCTTTAAGAGCCCTTAGCCTTGACGGCCGGACTCTCGGAGCGCACAGACGTTCTGGGACTGTGATCACCTTGATCACTAGCGAGCGACTGCACGCTATCATCTTTGTGCTCACTGGGCACTGGGCTGTGCCCTCCCACAGAGCCCGCAGGAGCATCGTGCGTGCTCTCGGACTCGGCATCGTCCTCACTGCCCGAGTTGAACTCACGTTCCACGAACCGAGGGTTCGGACGATTGTCTGAAGGAGAGGGCGACGGACTGCGGCGCTTGCTTGCTCGCTTGTCCACAGTCGCGTCATTAGAGGAACCGATCGCCTCGGAGGCCACCTGAGAAGCCTCCTTGAGTGCCGAGCCTTTGCCGTGAGGCTTAGTGCTCTTGGCTTGCGCCTTACCGGCAGCAGCCTTGGAGCGTGTCTTAGCACCACTCTTTGCAGTGCCACGAGGCATGATAACGGTCGAATTGGAGACCTAGACGAAGAGCGCACAGGTTGCTGCTCGAGGCTCTAACTGTGAAGTGAGCCTCCGCCGCGCTCGCGCGGCCAAGTCGATGGTTTTCGACTTTGAGAATGAGAATTTGTGACGAACACCTCTTCATTCTGATTGGTCGGTAAACCGAACCTAAGTGGAAGAGGATGTAACGGGGTACGTAGCCCTAAGTGTACCCTGGTTACATGAAGTGTGACACTTCACACTTCAGGTGTATGACACGTCATACTCCGGGATATTTGGTACAAGGTACCAAGGTCGTTCAAAGCCAACCATTGGTCAAACGACATTGCATTTCTATAGGTAACTTATAGTTTGTATTAAACCCAAACTTAACCTACCTATAAATATACTCAGTTTACAATCTACCTTATTTAGGTCACTTCGCTCTCTCTAAATAAAGAGGGGACCTGTGAGCTGCCGTTCACTGAGAGTTTGTATACTCTCGGAAGATAACTTCCTCTAGCGCAAGATGCTGTGTGACCCCGTCACACAATATGTTTAGTTTAACGTCGTGCTCGATTTCTTGGGCCGTTTCTGAAACTTAGCTCGAATCAATGCAAAGGATAGAAATGGCCTGTCCAGCTTGCACTAAATACCCGCTTGTACTGCCTGTTTAAGCTTGTAATTAACTGAAGAGTAATCACTTCTCAGACCAAACTCAATGGAAGCTACTTTGAAGTAAAACATATTCAAACTATAACACATTGAAGTGTGTTCATTTTGTGTTGATTCAGATATAGTCATTAGACACTCCAATCTGTGCCAGTTATGGCTCAATCATTTGGATATAGCGATGTTTACTGTTGTTGTTATTGACGGCAATGTTTTTTATTTGATACTTTAACGAAGATTCCAGGATGGTTAAACGTCAATTAGGCTCTAAGTTCTTTAACGTTTTTTTATGGGGTCTACTTAGCCAACTATAATTAACACCTCTCGTGTTTTGTTGTTGTCTTGCAGCTCCACTTAAAATCATATCCTACGCCCTTGTCGGCGACACGTCTGCCAGTTAGATAGTATCGGATTTTGCTGTCTTAGAAAACAACGGTTTTGTAACGACGCACCAACGTCACAGCCAGCGATGGACATGACGTTGGTACCAATGCGTCCTACTTTCTTCAATTATCTTCCTACTTGTCTTTGCTGACTGCAAACTGTCTTCTTAAGTTGCCAATGAGCGGCCAGGCAGACACACGCCTGACCGGAAGGCAATCACCATGTTTGGACAAGTATTGTTAAACATGGAACCTCAATGACAGTCATTTTTTTTCCTTTGAATTCACTATGGAGATTCTGACCCGGTTCAAATGAACCGCGGTTCACTACTACGCTACGCTACTTCAAGATTCGACTCAAGGACTACTTAGAATCTAGTATAGTGAAATGCATATACCTACATAGGATACCAAGGGAATGCTAACAAGCACTTCCTCGTAGCCGACAAACAACTAACCATTTCAATCTCACTTTCCAATTTACCTTCTTCGAGGCACATCAGTAGCCTCCTACGTATTACCTTCGAGTCCCCATCATTGGACTCTCGCCGCCCTCCTCCGCTTCGCTAATCGCCACGCGACTCTTCCCTCGTCGCTGTTCCTCTGCGCCGTGCTCTCACCAGTCGTCACATCTGGTAGCACTTGCTGTTTTTCGTCCGGGAGGGGTTCTTCATTCTCTATTCGATACGCGACACGTGGAAAGCCGCTCGTTGAGCGTGTGTCGTCGTTGTTCGCCTCCACATTCGTCGGATTTCTTCGTTGGGACCTCATTTCATACGGCTTGCCGTGTTGAATTGTTGCGTGTGTACTGCACTAAGCGTCTGGTCTATAAGAACCGGATCAAGTTAGTACCCGTACCTAACGTCGCATCCCTTATCAGCATTATCGTTGATTGCGTGTGTACTGTAAGCGTCTGGTCTATAAGAACCGGATCAATTAGTACATGCATCCCTCGTCGCTGTCCATCTATTCCCGGCTTCCTTTTTCGGCATTCATCGCTGAAATTTTCGACAATAAACCATGACTTCCTTAAATCCTCAAGGATGGTCTACTGACGCTATCACGCAGAAACTTACGAAATGGCTGACAAGCAGCAACAACTGTTTGAAGCAATAAGTAAGCGTGAAGTGAAAGTGGAAGGTATCCGTCTACCTGAATTTCATCGCAAGATGGGAGAATCTGTTGATTTGTACTTCGAGCAACTTGCTCAGTACTTTGGTGCCAAAAACATCGATTGGCAAAACGACAACCAACGCTCTCAAATTTTGGTCATTACTACTGCGAACTTTAAAGGCAATGCTGCCGCTTGGTACAAGCTGAACAAGCGTGATATCAAGGACATGCAGGACCTTATGGCCAGGTTGACCGATAAATTTGTGCCTCCGGATTTGCAAGAGCGTTTGCGTGATCAACTGTACGCGCTCAAGCAGAAAAATTGCTCTAGCTTGGAAGATTACATTTCTCGCTTCCGGGAAGCCATCATGCAAGTGACAGACATGAGTGAGCTGGACAAGATCACTTACTTCACACGTGGACTCGTCCGTCCTACGCGCGAAGAGATGCAATACCGTCGCTGTACAACAGTGTCGCACGCAATAAAGATTGCTTTGGAGTATGATCGATCGCATCATGTCCGCGGTAAGAACTATCGTCCACCATTCTTTTTGCAGGACCGATCACGCTCTCAGTCCAACAACAATTCGCACCAAAAGCAAGCCACGCCTATGCGTGTTCAGGAGAACGAACCCGAGCCAATGGAAATTGACTCGGGGAGTACTAGATACCGCCACAAGTCGCTCGGTTCGATGGAACTTCTACGAAAACGCGTTCTGTAAAGAAAGGTCAAGCGACTGTTGAATTTGGTCGCTACCGTTTCCGCAAACTTCAAGTTATGGAATGGTCACTTGGATCGGCCCATGCTGTCATCTTGGGAAAACCTTGGTTTACCAATTTTTAGTCATGCGTCAATTGGCGTTCGCATGAGATTTCGTTTCCAAGTGTGTCTTGTGCACCTCCATCAGCGGTTGCTAGTCAAGCAGCTGTGGAGATTGCTGCTGTTGACTTTAAACGTAACGTGAAGAAACATGTGTACAAGGAAGTGTTACAAGTCAAGATTTGTGCGGTCACGCCAGTTAGTGATTCGACTCCTGTTCCGATCACTCACTTATTGAAGCATTTTACTGACGTCTTTCCGGAGACGTTACCAGATGGCTTACCGCCTTCACGTCGTGTGGATTTCGAGCTCCACATGAAACCTGATGATGTTCCAAGTAGCCGTGCTCCGTTCTGCCTGTCTAAGGTTGAGCAGGATGCACCGGATCTCTTCGTTGCATAGAAGCTGAAGAAAGGATGGATCGAAGTTTCTGACTCTCCTTGGGTGTCCAACATCTTTGGGATTCCAAGGAAAGATCCTACGTCTGGACATCAGCTGTCTCGCTCTGAGTGGGTACCCTCTGGGAACGCGACTTTGCCTATCCGTTGGGTCATTGACTATCGCTATGTGAACTCGCGGTCGATTGTTCCAAAGATTCCACTGCCTCGCATCGACGAACGCTTCGATCAGATGTCTGGTTGGGTCATCTTTTCAGTTCTAGATTTGGCTCAAGGATATCACCAGATGCGTATCGCGCTCAAGAGTCGCAAGTATACCGCCTTTCGCACGCACGCTGAAGCTTACCAATGGTGTGTAGCTCCTATGGGATTGGCTGGTATGCTTGGTGTTTGGTCTCGCCTCATGAGGGTACTCTTTGCGAAGTACCGATTCATTAGTGTCTACTTGGATGACATTAGTGTCTTTTCACCCAGCTTGGAAGAGCATGTTGAACATCTTCAAACTCTCTTCGAGGTTCCACGTCGTGAGAATTTGATCTGCCATCTCTCGAAATCTCACTTTGGCCAGTCCGAAGTTAAGTTTCTCGGCCATACGATTTTTGCCAAAGGACTTGCTGTTGATACTCGCAAGCCTGAAGCGATTGCAAAGGGGCCTACGCCACTAAACCAAAAGCAACTACAAAGCTTCTTGGGTCTCGCAGGTTATTACCGTCGCTTTATCCTTGATTACGCCATTATTGCGTTGCCTCTTGATTCTCTTGTCAAGAAAGAACATGTCTGGAACTGGGGTCCAGAACAGACGCGTTCGTTTTAGGGAATCAAATCCGCTCTTCAAGAAGCACCCGTGTTTCAGTTACCAGATTACGAGAAACCTTTCATCGTGACAACAGATGTCTCAGGCTACTGTGTTAGTGGCGTTATCTCTCAAGTTCGTTCAGGTCAAGATCATCCGATCACCTTCTTCTCCAAGAAACTTGGTCCTCACGAGATCAATTGGCCAGCACACGAGAAAGAGCTCTTCGCTATTAAATTATCGTTGGACAAGTGGCGTAACTACCTATATGGTCGTGAATTTGATATCTACACCGACAACACTGATTGCAAATGGTTTTTGCACCACCCGAAGGTTTCAGCGAAATTAGCTCGCTATTTGACGTTTTTCGCACAGTTTACGTTCAAGTTGCATCACGTTAAGGGACACCTTAATGTGGTTGCCGATGCGTTGTCGCGTCAATCTTCGGAGCATGCGATCAAAACGGTTTCGTTTCATCAGTGTACCACGCGCTGCCATACCCTTGCAGCTCGAAACCTGACGAATCGGCGCATTAATACCGACTACCGCAGTCTTAACCAACATTTGGTTTGACCACCCTCTCGCCCTCAATTTCGTGGGGAGGATGTTGCTGCTGGTTACTACACGCGCCCTATTCCGACCTTAACTCAAGCTTACTGACATGTACCAGTGGACACTTTACGTACCGTCGCTACAGCTGTTAATATTGTTGTGGCCACCAATGTGGCCCAACATGCTCAAAATTGGAGCTCGCTCGGTTGGTCTGATTCGACTCGCAGAGAATTCGCTACTGGATATCGCAATTGCCCAGACTACGGAGATCGTTTTAAGCATCAGGAGCAACCATTTGTCCAACAAAATAGTTTACTTTTCCGCAAGTATCAGACGATGATGCGCTTGTGTGTTCCGTTTACTCGGGACAATCATCTTCGAACTTCCATCGTCGCTTGCTTCCATGACTCCAATATTGCTGCTCATTCTGAAGCTCATCGAACGTACCTTCGCCTTTCGCAATGGTATCATTGGCCCACCTTGGACCAAGACGCTCGCGATAATGTGCAAAGTTGTGAAACTTGCACTCGCTGGAAACACATCAATGCTCGCAAGAATGGCAAGATGATTCCCATTCCGATTCCTGAGGAATGCTGGTCTGTCGTCTCTATGGACTTTACCACTGGATTACATAATTCCAATGGGTTTGATGCAATCTTGACTGGTGTCGACAAGGTGTCCAAGCGGCCGAAGTATCGTGCGTGCAACCGGACTGATGATTCACAGAAGGCTGCGTATCACATCTTTGATTGCGTTGTTCGCCATCACAGCTTACCATCGATCATCATCAGCGATCGAGATTCCAAGTTCGTCTCCAAGTTTTGGTCATCCTTGGCTAAGCTAATGGGAATTCGTCTGCACATGACAACTTCCTATCGTGCCCAAGCCAATGGACAAGCTGAGCGTCAGAATCTGATTCTGGAAGACGCTCTACGCTGCATGATATCGTACCACGGACGTGATTGGCCTAATAATCTCGGAACTATTGAGTATGCTCATGCTACTCTCGTCAGTACATCTACCGGTACGTCGCCCTTTGAAGTTGATACTTGACGCAAAGAGCGCAATCCGTTGAATCCTTTAAGCAACCCCAGCACCATGACTCAAATTCAGCGTGGAGCTGTTGAACATGCGAAACAGTTCCAGGACAAACGCCAAGAGATCATTGATTTGGCAAAGAAGCATCTTCTTCAAGCCCGAAAACGTCAGAAGAAGTACTATGACAAGAAACGATCATCGATCACGTTCAAGGAAGGAGACTTAGTCATGCTGGATACACGTCGCATTCCTTCCGCCCATGTAACTCAAGACATTGATGGGAAATGAGCTAAGCTCGCTGCTCGCAAGATTGGACCATTCGAGATTGTGAAAATGATCAACCCGAATGTGGCCAAGTTGAATCTTCCGCGAAGCATGAGCCGTCTGAACTCCACGTTCAATGTGGGCGTGTTGAGTCATTACGCTGAAAACCCGTCGCGTTTTAGGACTCGTCCTATCCAAAGGCCTCAAGACTGATTATTGACGAACACACTGGTGCAACGATGCACATCATCGAGAAGCTTCTTTGCAAGCGTCAATTCAATCGCAAACCTGAATGGCTTGTGTAATGGCACGGATTGCCAGATCACGAAGCAACCTGGGAGCGCGAAAAAGACACCCGCCATGTGGAAGGTTCTCGTTTCCGACTTCAACAAGCGTCAACGAGAAGTCAAGTCCGGGAGAATGTAACGACGCACCAACGTCACAGCCAGCGATGGACATGACGTTGGTACCAATGCGTCCTACTTTCTTCAATTATCTTCCTACTTGTCTTTGCTGACTGCAAACTGTCTTCTTAAGTTGCCAATGAGCGGCCAGGCAGACACACGCCTGACCGGAAGGCAATCACCATGTTTGGACAAGTATTGTTAAACATGGAACCTCAATGACAGTCATTTTTTTTCCTTTGAATTCACTATGGAGATTCTGACCCGGTTCAAATGAACCGCGGTTCACTACTACGCTACGCTACTTCAAGATTCGACTCAAGGACTACTTAGAATCTAGTATAGTGAAATGCATATACCTACATAGGATACCAAGGGAATGCTAACAAGCACTTCCTCGTAGCCGACAAACAACTAACCATTTCAATCTCACTTTCCAATTTACCTTCTTCGAGGCACATCAGTAGCCTCCTACGTATTACCTTCGAGTCCCCATCATTGGACTCTCGCCACCCTCCTCCGCTTCGCTAATCGCCACGCGACTCTTCCCTCGTCGCTGTTCCTCTGCGCCGTGCTCTCACCAGTCGTCACAGGTTTACAGCAGTAACACATATGGGTTCATCTAAAAATATATTTCTTTATGGATCAAGTGACAACGATTATTAACACATCGTTGTTCTTACGGGCAGTTCTTACGGCCAGCTTCTGTTGTACATGTACTACGATTTGGCATCTCAGTCAGTTACCTCACACTCAGATAATAATTAATATTTAACAGTTGTAGTCATCATAATTTGCAGAAACTATTAAGTACTACGTAGTTCAGAGTATTACGTATATTATAGTATGGCCTCAAAAACACGCATTCCTACGTGTACGCTAAGCACCTTGGAGCATAGGAAACGTCTTTAGGGGCTTTTCATTTGAGAATAAGTAGCCCTGTTTAGCACTTAAATATTGAAAGCAACATGCATTATTAAAATAGTAAATATTGCGCATTTCTAATGCTTTTGTCCATTTCACTTAGCCTGACGCTCGATTTATTATAAATAAAGATCGTTTTATTAAATTGAGGTCGATAAAAATTCAAATCGATCTAGCTTGACTGGCTGATAAATGTACCCGGCACGAGGTCGATCTCGATACTACATGCCCTTGTACTGCGGAAGTTCCGCTGGGAGATGAA
>NW_003303744.1:19924-22243 GCF_000142945.1 Phytophthora infestans T30-4
ACTGCGGTATGCGCAAGCGATAATTTGGGACATCGGTGTCTAAAGATGGGCTGGAGGCCAAATCGAATGATCGGTCCATGTTAACGGATCTCGCTTTTCTGGGAGCACTTCGAGCGATGCAATCGCTCCTGGGTAGTTTGAACTACTATAGTCGTTCATTGAGGAATATTATATCTTTGCGGCTGTACTCTACGAGATTCGAGAAGTGGGCTTTGAGGCGATTGTTAAGCAAGATGTCCGGATCAAGATCGAGCTGAACTTGCCGTCCGATGTCACAGACCTGAATTCACCGGATCTGGATCAAGAGTCGGATCGGAGAAGGCCAGTCGTGAATCTGACTGATCCCGATAAAGAGACCCCCGACGACATCGAATCTCGATGGATCCGAGCGTATCGGGCGTTCGCGACGTTGAAGGACAAGATCGCGACAGCTCCGACCCTCCGCCATTTCGATTCAGACCGTTAAGCTACGGTGATTGTCTACGCCAATGATTGGGCTATTTCAGCTTCGCTAGAGCAGAAACATGATGGGATATATTATCCAGTCACTTTTGTCAGTCAAACTCTCGAGCCGAATGAGCTCAAATATGGCGTGGTGGAGAAAGAGATCCTTGAAGTTTTACGCGTTCTCGTTCTTAATTACAACTTGCTTGTGGGACGATCCATCCGGATCCTGACTCGACACTCGACTTTGGTCTGGCTGTTCAAATCAGCTGGCCTTCAAGGACGTCTAAGTCAGTGAGCATTCCTTCTCTCGCCTTGGACTTTGGAGATCATCAAGTGTACTCATGGGGAAGACGAGAGCTTAGGTTATCGTTGCGGCGAGTTTTACTCCAAGATACGAGGAGGGTGAAGTGTTGACCCAGCTCGCGCTCAGGAAGGAGCCTAGACGCCGGATCCAAACTCCGATTCCGACAGTACTACCGTATGAGGATCTGTACGTGACAAGTTTTGACGGATCCGCCCGCGTGAAACGCTGTGGGGTGCTTACAGCGCGATCTTGTAGAAACTACCAGAGTGGACGGTGGTCAAGGCCAGATCTGCGTGTGCAGAGGGTCAAACGGAAACGAGGCAGAGTACCATGGGCTATTATTGAGCATAGATCTACTTATTGAGGTAAATCGAAAGAGGTTGGTGATCTGCGGTGATTAAAAGCTGGTGATCCGGCTGGCGCAAGGAGATATCTACTGCAAGGCGCCAGAATTGACGCTACTGAAGCCGAAGGCATTGAATCGTATAAGATAGTGGCCAGATCACGATCTGGTAGATGTCAAACGTGATTGGAATGCCAGCCCAGATAACCTTGTCAGTGCAGCGTTGCAAAATCAGTACGGGGTGGAGGTTGAAGACGAATCCGACTACCAAGATCTCGTGACGGTGAATCTGTTAAAAGAAGTCACTGCGGCGCGATCTGGCGATCAAGTGACCCAAATCTCAGCTGTAACAACCCAATCTAGAGTCAGGCCAGACCCCACAACTAAGATATTTCAGGTCGAGTACGTGAAATGGGGCCGGATCGACCGCATCAGTAAGGCGCAGGATGAGGAAGCGTGGATCTCGAACATGAAGAAGCATCTGAGCGGAGATGTGTCGGATCTGAGCAGAGAAGAGGCCAAACCGTACAGTTTGATAGTAGGCGATTGCCAGGTGGATCTGAATGATCTGCTCTACTACTGCCCTCCTACGAGGCGGACAGGTGAAGATCGCGATGGATTGATGCGATTGGTGATGCCGGGGGCTATACGCCAAGACCTTCTACATCACTACCATGCCAATCTTGAAGGTGGACATCAAGGGGTAGGTAGTATATATTAGCGGATCCGGAAATGTTTCCACTGGAGAGGTCTGTAAAAGAGTGTACGAAAGTACGTCGGTGAATGCGTGAATTGTGAGACAGGCAAGGGTTGGCCCACGATCTCGGCCGATTCTTCGGGAAATGTGCATGCAGCATGGTCATTTCAGATCATCGCTATGGACCACATCTCCTCACTATCCAAATCCTACAACGGAAATACCGATGTGCTGATCTGGGTAGATCTCTTCACCGGATATGTGATCTCGAAGGCTTGTGCGTCCAGAACCGCGCGTAAAGTTCTATGAGGAGTGTGTTTTCCGCCGATTTGGAGCCCGTAAAATGATCCGGCATAATCGTGATTCAGGGACAAAGTCAGTGAGCCACAATGTCGTATCGTCCACGCGAATGGTACAGACGTTCACGAGAGCGCTGTAAATTTGTATCGAGGATCGGGTCTAAGGTATTGCGACGAATACGCAGAACATCTCACGTTCGCTATCAACACAGCCCACGATAGGATCGGG
>NW_003303744.1:40290-43306 GCF_000142945.1 Phytophthora infestans T30-4
GCCAAGCGCCGAGGGTTCGTTTCAAACGAAGCTCGTGGCAGACCGCGAAGCACCGGTAGAGACCGACCCTGTACTACAACTCGTCAACAGCCCCGTCGCTGACATGTTTACGAACGGGGAGCCAGACGAATCATCGCTGGTACCCGTGTTTGGTCGACGGTCGTTTGTGGATGACATCTGCTTCGGTGGCGAGGATTTCGACAGCTGCCTGGCGACGCTGGACCGATTGCTGGCAAGGTTTGCACAGTGTCGGATCAGCATTAGCTTCATCAAGAGCATCTTCTGCCAACCCAAGGTGGACTTTCTGTCGCATAAAATTTCGCCAGAAGGTATCAGGGCTGACCCCAAGAAGCTTGCGGCCATCACCGAGCTTTCGTTTCCAACGAGTAAGAAGGGCATGCCGTCGTTTCTTGGAGCAGTTAATTACTACAGCCGCTTCATTCAAGACTTTGCGATCTACGGAGCGGCGCTGTACCAGCTCAAGGATGAAGACTTTGCAGTTGAAGGTGGCCTTTCTGTTGCACGTCGTTCCTTCGAAAAACTGAAGACGAGTGTTTCACATTCACCCATCCTAAGGCACTTCGACCGGTCGAAGGAAGTTCATGTCATGCTCTTTGCGAATGAATGGGCGTTGAGCACTACGCTAATGCAAGAACATGAAGGCAAGTTACACCCCGTACGGTTCCTCGGTCGTGAGCTCAAGGAGTCCGAGATACTACCATCCTGCCGAGAAGGAAGTTTTGGCGTTACTTCTGCTGTTGAAGATCTGTTACGTCCAGCTGGCAGGAAAGACGCTACATGTCTATACACGATTCTCGGCGTTAGAGTGCGTGCACAAGTCGAAGTCTCTCTTCGAACGCGCGGTCCAGTTCGCCGTACTGCTTTCGCAGTGGCATTTGAAGGTGCAGCGTGTGAAGGAGAAAGATGTCGCCTTCGCGCAGCTACTGCAGTCAAGCAGCACGAGCTTCGTCGACCTGGAAGACTCGCTCGCGCCGGTGGCGCCTCCAAACAAGGGTTCCCCGACTATTCGAATGGACCCCGCGTTGCTGTACGCCAGGCTTCCCCGTAATTACAGCGGATTCGTCATGTCTTATGACGGATCAGCGAAGACAGAGAAGTACGGTGGCTACGGGAGCTGTTCATGGGTGCTGTGGAGCCTTCCTGAGTGGAAGATAGTGATCGCTGCAAATGCTTACCTCTCGGCTACCACGGTGAATGAGGCAGAGTATACAGGTACGATAAACGGTGTCAAGGCTGCTATTGCGCATGGTGCCGAGGATTTAGTCATCGTTGGTGACTCAAGGCTCGCGATTCAACAATCACAAGGGGTGATCGCATGCAGGAAGGAAACTTTGCTAGCGCTGCTGAATACTCACAAGGAACTCGCGGCCAAGCTTCGATCAGTTAAATATCTTCACGTTGTACGAGAATACAACGCTGCCGCGGATTCGTTAGCCACTGAAGCGCTGGAATCAAAGGTCAGTCGGGTCATCTTGGCTGAAACTCGCAAGTCGGAATTGGCGTCGCTGAATCGCATCCAGGAAATGATCTACGAGCCGGATGAAGACTGGGTAGATGTTTCGTCACAAGGAGCAGAGCGTCAAGTACATGTACTGTCAGGCAGCGAGTCTTCAAAGTGGAAAACTTTCGAAAATTTCGTGGTTGATTACAGCTCACCAGAGTGTGATTATGGTAATATGGCAGTGATGACTCGGCGACAGACGAAATCCAAGAAACGCGTCAGGTTTGCAGATGAACACTCGGAGGAGGTCTCAAAAGCTGAAAACAGCATGAAGAACGACGAGAGGCGTCCACCGAAGATTCAATCGGCGAAGATTTGCTAAACCATCCTCACAAGACTGTACCAGCGGCATTTCCCGATGCGGAAGATGTTGACCCGGTAGCAATACAGCGAGACCGACGCAGACGGATACTGGTGGCACAAAACGAGGAGCAGAAGTGGTTTAACATCAAGAAGGTGCTTCAGGGCCAAGCAAAAGAGCTGAGTTACAAAGAAGCTCGAGATGCCTGAAAGTACGCTGACCGGTTCGTGTTATCAGAAGACGGCGTGCTTCACTTGGATTGAATCGCCGGTACGACCACGGTTGGCAAGAGGAGACCAAGCTGCGGCTAGTAGTACCGACAACGATGATTCAAGAGGTCTTACAGAACTGTCACGACTCGCTGGAAGGAGGACATCAAGGTGTGGTGAGAACGTTCCATCGCGTTAAGTCCGATTATTATTGGACCGGCTTGTACGCTGACGTGGAGAAGCATGTGAAGTCATGTCCAAATTGCAGCTCGAGTAAAAGCCGTCCACAGCTTCGTGGATACTCGCCTGGCAACGTACTAGCCGAACGACCTTTCCAGATCGTCTCGATGGATTTTGTGATCCCACTACCGAAATCTCGCAGGGGCAACACGGCGTTGCTCCTATTTCAGTAATCGTTCACGGGATTCGTTATTGCCAAGGCTATGTCGGATACGACTGCACTGTGTGTTGCCCAAGTGTTTGAAGAATGTGTGTCCCACGGCTCGGAGCCCCATCACTGATAAGGCAAAACCGCGACCCACGCTTCATGAGCGAGGTGTTCCAAGCATTTGCAGAGATGATGCAGTCAAGATTTGAGCTATCGGCCACAGGCTAATGGACAGCAGGAACGCTCGGTGAAGTCGGTGATCGGTTCCGTACGGGTGTACGCGGAAGATCCTCTACAGCAAGATTGGGACGAGATCGCAGAGAAGCTGGTGTTCGCTATTAATACTTCTCAGGACACTACAAGGAAGGAAACACCGATCTACCTCGTTCGTGGTTGGGATGCGCAGTCGACGTTGCGGGCGATGTCGTCATCACGCAAACGAGGACTCGGCAAGCAGTCTGACGCACTAGCGTGGCGGCGTGAGATTAATCGACAACATGAGGTCGCCCTCACTATGGCCAAAGCCTATCAGGCTGTAGAAAGGAGCGAAGGGCTATAAAAGCATAATGATGCCCTGAAGTCGACTGGAAAAGGCC
>NW_003303744.1:43934-59757 GCF_000142945.1 Phytophthora infestans T30-4
GGCGATGCAGTCTGTGGTAACAGACGAAAAACGTTACTGCACACAATTGTATATGCATTGAAGAGCACATGAACATGATTACGCTGTGGAAGTGGATTAAGAATAAGAAAACATGAATGCCGACCGGGGAGCGACACTGAAAACGAAACGTCGCTGGACCCCTCAACAGGTAGCTGAGATGTTGGAGAACGTCGTAGAACATGCAGCGAGGACATCATCGAAACCAACAGCAGTCTCGAGGCGACGTTGAGTGTGCATATCGCCGTGGAGAGGAGGCGCAACGCTGAGCTGCACTTGGTGACGAGCCATTGCAGTCAAGTATGGAATTATCGAGGTCATCATGTGATCGACCGATGCCTCCGTACTTTCAGCCAGCATGGTGCGCAGCGAATCCTCGGTGAGTGGTGGTGGACCACCAGCCGGCGCAGGAGGAGCAGAAGGAGCCATCTCCGCGGATTCAGCGGCGACAGGGAGTGCCGCAGGAGCTACCGCAGGGGGTGAAGAGTCCGGGGCAGGAAGCGCCGGAGGACCGGCTGATGACGCTGCTGTCAGGGGAAGTGTAGCAGACTGAGGGGCGTTCGAACCCTCGGTCTAGCCCTCCTGAGAAACAAGTCGAGTAATGCGTGGTGATGAGCAAGGTGCCGATGATTCAAGAGAAGGATGAGCTGACGTATCTCCAGCTGTTCACGTTCGCGACGTCGGCGAGGATTGAGACGCTGAAACACGTCGGACACGGCTCGGTTCAAACGCTCGGACATACGATGACTGGATGGTGAATTGGAGAATGAAGAAGTGTCACAACGGGCACCAGTACCGTGGCTTCCATTGCGACAGGGGCAGTTGTGGTGTAGTGATTTCTCCGTAGTTGCGGATTATCAACCGTCGACAAAGACGTGACACCGCCCAAGATGTTCAAGCGACGAACCCTCGGTCATGTGATGTATGGAGACGCCAAGGTGCAAGGGACTCGACGGCGTCACTTCCGAACTTTCAACGAGTATCGGATACGGCCATATGTCACTGAATCCAGGCTGTCATTATTATTAATAATGGACTGGCCGGATTCGCATTCAGCGGAGCATCTACGGTACGAACCCTCAGCGACGGTTGTGATGAGGTTGCAGAAGACTCAGCGACCCTTGGAAGGTACGTTCACCGTCTGGGACAGGGCGCAGACCGTTAAAGATACTCATGCGACGGTGCAGACGACGCTTGGCATGCAAGAAGATCCATAACGGATCATTGTTCACTTGATATTTGTATACTTGATTAGGACTTCTTATTAGGAATAGACCCGAAAGGGTAAGCTTGAATACAGAACAGAATTTCCACTCAAGCACACAGAGCGACGTCCGGCTTCAAGGTAAGCGTCAGGTCAAGCTTGTTTGATTGTGTTATGCCTGTCGGTGAACTCGAAGCTCTGTAGCGAGGGTTCATCCGGCAAGGCCAAGAGACTTTGTGTATTGGCCGACTATTATCGGGGGGGGTTACGTGACGGCTTATTGTTGCCTATTTGCACGACTGGGAGTGCTTGGATTGCCTCCCTTTTATTCTTCCAGCCGAGTGTTGAACACTCGGTGATCTCGTAAAAGGCTTACCCGTGCCTGGTACCCTTCCGCTGTTGGGACCACGAGGATCTATAACACCTGCTAGCTAGTAGCGTGTTCTTATTTTTACTGGTTGGCCTATATAAGTAGTTTACAAGGTCTAGTTTGTCCCGGTGCAAGGGCAGAACTGGGGTCTTCAGGTCCGCCCGAACGATTGTTTACTATCCTAGTAGACGTATTGTTGTGGGAACGTCCTAACTACATTTGTAGCTAGAGTTCACGTGGGATTTCCAACACCACAGAAGGCCTGAGATCTAAAATCATCAAGATCCAGGTGTACCCAAGATCCAAAAAAATATTCCTGATGGGGGGTATCTCGGATTGGGGGTAAATCGGTGATCGACCACGATATAATGATTGCGCCCCAGCCCTTGGCTGGGGAGATGGCCCAAGGAGAGAAAGGACAGCCAGCCAGACCTGGCAGATGATTTGGTGAGTAAAGGACAGAGAGGGTAAAGATCCAGGATAGTATAGGCTTAGCTTTAAATCAGAACTCAATTTGCAAAGTATCACGCAAGTGCCTTCCTGCCCTCAAGAGTCGGAACTACATTGGCTGTACGAGCTCAGTGAAGGTTGTGAATTGCACATCTTTCGTTGGTAGTGATAACTGGATATTATATTGGCCAGATTCTACCACCTATTGAGCTTTCCTTCACGCGTGCAGATACTTACCGCTCCTATAGCGGGAGCTTGAGAGATGAGAGACTCTTAGGTATACCCGACTGAGTAGTAAATTCGAGTAACGTTATGGATTTGCACGTGTGAAGGAAAGCTCAATAGGCGGTAGGATCTGGCCAATATAATATCCAGTTATCACTACCAACAATAGATCTGCAATTCACAACCTTCACTGGCCAATTTAGTTCCGACTCTTGAGGGCAGGAAGGCACTTGCGTAGCACGAAGCAAGTGAAGTTCTGATTTAAAGTTAAGCCTATACCTGCCTGGGTTTCTATCATGTTTGTATTTTTCCTGCTAAATCCCTTACCAGCTCCGCTGCCTGTCCTTTCTCTCCTTGGTCCATCGCCCCCGCTGTACCAGCTTCAGATCCTCCGGATCCATGGCGTAATCATTGTTAGATCGCCAGATTATGGGTACATTATCCCAGATCCAAGTATCTTTGGTCCACCACTTTACCAAGGTGTCCAAACTCCGTGAATCCGATCCCCCTAGTCATCCAACACCAGGTTACGAGCGTCTATAGTCTCCATCGCTTTACAAACGCTCAAGACTCCTTGAATTCACCGCCCATCCACAATAGATCCCAGTCACTCTGAGTGAGATCCTTGATCTGTTGGATCCGGACTCGGGAGAAGGGGATCTGGAACATTTAGTGGTGGAACTTGCCTTCACGCGTGTTATACATACCAGATCCACCTTCCTATGATGTACATAATCCTCCCTCCTTAGGGTTCCCACTAGATCCACCAGTACATGGTGGATTCCATATCCCCTAGGGATACTCGGGCGAGGGTGGATTCGGGTGGATCTTAATTATACAACCATCAATCTTCTTTCTCCAGCCATTCTTCGTACGCTTAGCCTCTGTTGTTCTTCAGTTCCATCATCTGCGGCCTCTCGTTCTCCGGTCCATCCCGTCAGCACCTATAGGATGTGGATCCGGGTACTTCACCCTTGGATCGCTAGCTAACGCTATCGTTCTACGCTATCTGCGTCGTCCGGAGTTTCACCATAGTAGTCTCGACCTTTGATCCACTTCGTATAGACTAGATCCTATTCAGATCCACTTGGTACAATCCAGATCCACCTGATACCGTCAATAATTCGTGATAACGACCACTCGTCGGATCCCATCTCCTATTTCTGAGAAAGCGCTTTACCACAAACCGGTTTAACAAATTTAGGGTTTTCAGGTTCGTTCTGGAGCTCGGCTCCCGATAAAGCCGCGCAGTGTTTTCGTTAAAGGTCGCGAAGCCCACTTCGTACGAACATGTTCGGACGTTTCACACATGTTCTCGACTGTCAGCACGGTCTCAAATGACCCATTTTAACCTAAAAAACCGATTATTGAGGTTTTTACCGGTTCGCAACAATCGGGAGAACCTTGGTTCGCTTCATCTGACTTAAGTGTGAGTCCACTTTAGCACGATTAAAAGAGAACTGGAGTTTCTGGAGTTGGTGTAAGGAATATCAAAGCAAAATCCGGTTTAGCCAATATAGATTTCAGTGTGGATTTATTAAGATGCTTCATTACTTAACTCCAGTGAAGTTGTGTGTTCTACTCCAAATTGCATTGCGTGATTGGTTAAATCTTCGGTGAGCCAAATCTCCGCCAATTGCGCAAAGCACTTGTTTGACTATGGAGCCTTTCTAAGTACGAGTTTTGGCTGAGTCATATGTCAAGCAACACCAAGAGGCGCGATTGGCGTGTGACATGATGTTTGTAAGTGGAGGCTTTAAAAAATTGCCTTACCGCTCATGTTTGTGCAAAATTCACAATATGAGGGGTGATCTAGCCTATTTTTGGAGAAAGCTTCGTGGCCCTCGATTAATAATGGAAGTGAGTATTTTGCCCGAATGGGGACTGTCTTCAAACCTACACCTAGCTGATTTTTTTAACATCCGTCGAGCGTATAGCGTATACCTGGTAAATACCAAAGCCTCTCAGAACCACAAATTCCCCCTCCAGTCAAAACGCGCGGCACCAGCGGGAGGAATATGGCGGCGCAGGCACGTAGCGCGCAAAAGCGTCCACTGGGGGCTGTGTACGAGAGTGACAGCAGCTAGGGAATGAGTCAAGCGGATTCTTGAGTGAGTGCAGCCGTCTCTAGGTCCCAATGGGCCCGAGATGCTCGGCACATCTAGTAGCGCGAGTGATGGAGCTGGGGAAGCAGCTTGTTATCGCTCAGCCCCCAAAACAGATCCAATTCGAGTCGTGAAAAGCTTTTGTGGACTATCTCAGGGTGTACCAAGCGCAATCGTTCCAGGTAACTTTGCACATTTAACAGCCATCTTCAAAGCGCATTAATACTCACTATATTTTGTAAATCTTTTCGGATGCGGACAAACACCACTGCGGCTGATCGAAACGCCGAAATGGACGTTCAGAGATCAAAGGCACCTCGATTTCCCGTTGAGTGGGTGCAGTATGCTCGGACTTTTGTTTGTACTCATCATGGCAAATATTAGTCGGCAAGAAACTCGAGCCTAAGGCTGAAATACACAGGTAAGACCTTGGCTTAACGCTCCAAAACACTATCATTTTGGCTGAATCGGGCAATTTCTGTCTGAGTCGGGCAATTTCTGGCTGAGTCGGGCAAGTTTCGGCTCAGTTGGGCATGCTGGGATTGGTTGGGCACGTTTGGAATCATAATCATTTCACTAAGAACTAATGACTCATCTCGTGTCTTTAACGTCCCACAGATCGATACGATATCTTAGTTTGCTGAGTAAAAAGGAGATTCAGTATCTGCGCTACAGATATCTGTGCATGTGCATTTAACGATAACAAGTTAGTTTATTTTTCTTATGCAGGCTAGTGCTGGATGTTCGCCACGATTTCATTTGATGGATACCTGGATGCTATGCATGCTATAGTAAAATGTCAGAATGCCACACACGTGTGTTCTTCTCTCTACATGCTTCTCTGCTCTCTCAATGAGCTTCCGGCTATACGTATACTTTCGAGGACACTTCATTCGATGACCCTCCGGCTCTAGCTAAGTCGGGCATATTCGGGAATGCCTGTCAGGTCAATTCTGGCACGGATGTCCTGTCACGTGTTGCCTATTCGGGCAAAATAACGAGTGCCATTAATAATTGCCCCATAGCTCCCGAAACTACAGTTCTCTAATGTCGATTTAAGTACGATTTAGGCCGTTTCAAAATAGCAGGAAAGAAGTGACTCATACAAAAATGGTCGGAATTCACAATACCTCGTTCGAACAACACCTCGCTTCAACAACAATTTCTAAAGCACCGTTCGCCTACGTCATGTCGTCGCTACAGCAGCACAAGTGCGGGGAGGCGGTGGCACAGCTCAAGCAAGCGGAGAAGGCTCTTGCCAAGCGCTCCTTCTTTCGCGGCTCGCCAGATTACCTTACAGCGGCGCCGTTGCTTGACAAAGCCGGTGAGCTGTTCCGCCTCGGAGGTGACTTCGAATCCAGCAAACAGGCCTTCGCACGTTGCGCTGAGGCTCAACAGCACAACCAGTCGCCATTCCGAGCCGCGCAGGCATGGGAGAATGTAGCCAAGACAGCGTTGCAGCAGCTCAAAGCTGAGCGATCTGGTGCACACGCCGCACAGCAACGCACTGCCGAGGCGCGCAAAGCTTACGAGACAGCCAGCAGCCTCTACGTGGACATGGGCGAGTTTGGCAAGGCCTCAGACGCGCTAGTTAAAGGTGCACAAGCCTGCGAGAGTCACGGCTCCAATGTAGATGATGTACTGCCTCTGTATTGGCGTGCATGCGACCTATTGGAAGCACAGGACAAGCCTCACTTCGCGGTCGAGACGGTCCGCAAGACGCTGAGCTTTTTGGTGAAATATGGGAAATACCGCGAGGCCATGAAGGTGATGGACCGCCTGACAACGCTGTACGAGGCCATGGACCAGCGTCATAACGTGCACAAGATGCACTTGAGCCAAGTGATCTTAATGCTGGCATCGGGCGACGTGCCTGCTGCCGACGCCTTATACTCGCGTTGCTTGCAGGATGACTCTTTCTTGTCATCAGACGACTGCGCACTGGCTGAGGACCTTGTTCGCGCATTCAAGATGGGCAACGAAGAGCTACTCCAGGCCACAGTACGAAAGCCCGGCTTCATGGCGCTAGACAACCAGATCGGACGGATCTGCCGCAAATTGTCAGTCTACGGATCTGGAGACGCCCCACCGCCGCAGCAGCGCCAACACAGACCGGCTCCTTCCAGTGGAGGAGGCTTGCCTTCACAAGAGCAGCAGAAACAGCGTAACTTGTTAGCGCCATCAGCACGTGCAGCCCCTGCCCAGCGTAACCCGTTTGCGCCATCTGCACGAGCACCAGTTCCAGTACAAGCTCCTTCGTTAGACTCTGAGTACGATGTTCCAGCTTCTGAAGCGCCAACTTCGTCGAGTACAGACGTGCGTGACAGCGACTACGATGCCATGTTGGCCGAAGCGCTGGGGGAAGTCATCGTTTCCAAAGACACAAAGAAATCCTCAAAACTCGCTTTAGTTCAGACAGAAAAGCGGAAGCCTCAGAAACCTTCTTCGCTTACTACCCAATCGTCCTCTCTGTCACCTACGTTGGTGCATTCCCCACCTCCGGCAGCAGCTCGTGCTAGCGTTCGCATGGACTACGAGTTGGATGATCTCGAGTTCGCCATGCCAGACTCTGACTCGCTTGAGTTCTTTATGGACCCGAACGAACCGGCAGGTGCTGGTTACTCGGATTCGTTTGAGGCGGCTGCAGCACCAGCTCCGAAGGCAGAACCCTCCACTTCAGCGTCCAAACCTGCACCCAAGCCCGCAGCTCCTGTCTATGACGAGTTCGACCTCACCTAGATTGCACATCCAGAAGATCTTGTAGCTTAAGGTAATGGTGCTTGTTGCTCAAGCCCAGGTCTGGGCTAACAGCATGTAGTACTTCGAGTCGACCGCAGAAAGCTCATCAATGAAAGCATTTGTTGAATCTCAGTTAAGGTCGCGTACTAGCAAAATTTCCTCTTGTCTCGCTTCTAGTTGCTTACGTTCGCTACGAGTCCTGCCGGATTTCGTTCCTCCAGATCCTGACGAAGGCTTTAAAGGCGGAGTAGAACTCTTGTTACCGCTAGTGGGAGTTGCCGTGAGATCCGTCTTCGTTTTTGCTACGTTCACAGACGCAGTAGGTGGCGGTCTCTTGTCGCGGTGTCTGTAAGCAGAGCCGACAAGACCCACGTTACCGACGCCACTCACTACACACGACTTGACCTGAGTATGTTGACGCTTGTAAACAGCCTCGAGCTGCTCGTGTTCATGAACAAGGTCTGCAAAAACGATGGACTTGCCGACGGAGATCGCGCTGGAGTCCACACGAGATCCGTCTAATGCTGAATATTGCGGAGCGTTGGGGTCAACACGCCGGACAGATCGGATACTGTGTACCAGTGTGTCAGCCTTGGCACCCGAAATGTCGGACGTGATGTTGGTATCTCGGTAGTTGCGTCGATGGGCCATGACGATGCCTGCCACGATTGCCGTTGCTGGATCAGTGCAGCTTGCACCTTCGATATCGTCTGTCTTCAGTGCGTAGCTAGGTTTGTCTCGCTTGGGGTGCTGAGCGAGTGGTCGTGAGCGAGGATCATCGCCGACTGTCATGCCGTTGACAGTGTAGACGGGATTCAATACGTTTCTATCAAGAGTAGACTCGTTTTAGCGGTTGGGTAACGACGAATAGACACTGATATACTCACGTGATTCGACTCGATTTAAAGTCGCCGTTGGTGATATCCTGTACGTTCAAAATATCCCGCGGGGGATGCTCACGCAGTCCTCGCTTATGACGAGGTAGCCAGCCTGCTTGAGCTCCTGCAATATCATCCTGCAGTGGACATCAGTAGTCATGCGGTGAATTTGGGGTATATTTGACTACTTACCAACTTCAGGGCATCTCGCGGATGTTGGATATCACGGACCTTGATCGATGTGCCATCGATATCGGCCACATTATAGCTATCGCGCAAGAACTTTGGCTCAATCTACGGAGACGTCCATAGCATGAGAGGAATGCAAAGATCATTGCTGCAGTTTTAGAGTTAAGACGCACCGGTGGCGCGTTTGTGAAGGAAGGGAGCTTGTAGCTCGGCTCTAATGGATTCACGACGCGCTCCGTTCGAAACCCTGCTGGTCGTGATGTGGTGCCCTCGATGGGAAGCTGTCTGAATCGATCATCGCTTCCTGCACGCCAGCGCTTCGGGTGCAGCTCCATGCTCGTGGATCCCTTGATATCGTGCGCATCGTAGAAGTGCGGTTTGTTGACGTACATGTGGTTCTTGAGCAACGGTCTGGTGCCTCGGATGTCGGTCACATCGTTGGTGACTCGATCTGGACTTCGTTTGGACGGGGGGGCTCGACCACGGTCCATGAAATAGTGCAGTTGTTGTTGTTGTTGCTGCTGCTGCTGCTGATTCAAGCCTCGTGCCGACGTCGGCGGAAGCGGCTCCATGGCCATGGTTGATGTTGACGTAACAAAAGTCGCTCCCTGCATCAAGCTTTCATATTTTTAGGCTGCACTCAAATAAGTTAAGCACTATTCTATTAAGGGAACCTTCTATAATGGGTTTCCTACCAAAGAAACCAGCTCATTGATAGCTTGGGTACGTAGCCCTTAGTATACCCCCAGTTACATGAGGGATATCTGGTACGGTACCAGGGTCGTCCGAGGCCAACCATTGGCTGATGACATTGCTTTTATATAGGTGACTTATAGTTTATTTAATTAACTCAAGCTTAGCCTACCTATAAATATACTCAGTTTACAATCTACCTTAAATTGGTCACTTCGCTCCCTTTAGGCAAAGGGGACCTGTGAACTACCGTTCACTGAGAGTTTGTACACTCTCGGAAGCCAACTTCCTCTAGCGCAAGGTACTATGTGGCGTCGCACTTGGTAGTCAATCCACGCCAACGCGGGTAGACTACCTGAACCTCTCTGAAGTTCGTTGCCATGGATAGGAACGACTTCTCCCATCTGAACGACTCACAGTTCGAGTCGGTTCGGAAGATGGCTGGCATCTTCGGGATGGAGGCCCTGCAGAGCCTGGTGGCATCAACACCGGCCGAGCAGCTCGAGCGCATCAATGCGTTTGACGCTTACGAGCAGGGGCTCACGCACATATGCGGAAAACCTGCAGGCTCCGGCGGCGGAGACAAATTCGCCACACCCGAAGCCAGTACGGCTGAAGGTTAAGCCGTATGAAGGGAAAGAAGGTGAGAACCTTCAGTTCTGGGCTCGAGAAGTAGAGCTCGCGATGGACGCGGCTCTGAGCTCGACCGAGCAACTCCGTGTTGCTTTTGCACTATCCAACCTAAGCGGTCGTGCTAAGAGTTGTGTGTACACGCGGGAGACGACATCCCCTGGATGTTTCACATCCTGGGCTCCGCTGTGCGAACAGCTCCGAGCCGCGTTCCTCCCAGCGAACTACGAGTACCGGCAGCGTTCGCGCTTCCTCTCATGCAAGCAAGGAAGACGCGAGCTGCACGAGTACGTTCAAGAGATGCGAGAGCTCATGGCTTCTCTAGTGGGCAACTTACTTAACGAACACATCAAGGTGACTGTGTTCATGAACGGCGTTGGAGTGGGCCCGGAGCGCACTCAGCTGTTCCGGGTGCAGTCAAGCACCCTCAAAGAGGCGATTCCAGCAGCTCTTCAAGAAGAATACAGCCATCGCCAGGCGCGCACGCCGGCCTCAGCGTGGCCAGGAAATTCTGTGCCGAATTTCGGCCGGGCTAACCCCACCGGGCCAGTTCCCATGGAACTCGGGTCCGCCGAGCAGCGCGACATTCGCTGCTTTGGCTGCGGGAAGCTGGGCCACTTCAAGCGTGACTGTCCCGCGAAGAGACACCGCAGGCGGACGTTCCCCATGCCCGTCTTCAAGGGACGCTGGCAGAAGCCATGATCCCGGGGACAGGGGATCACCGGAAACCAGTAGGGGCGGGGCGTCCTACTGGGGAAGAACTAAGTCTTCGTGATGGGTGCGCGGGTGGCGCGCACCACGGGAGCTTATCCCCTGAGAGTCTTCGCACTCTCGAATCGGCGAAGAGCAGCGGCGGGTTGCTCGTAGTACACGGATGTGTACGGGGATACGATCATCCCTTTAGAATCTTGATCGATTCTGGGGCGTCGAAGAATTTCGCACGCCGCCAGACGGTCTCTCGTAATAGCAACAAGTTGTCGGATGCTTTGAGAGAAAGCAAAGGCAACGGGACGGTGCGACTGGCCGACGGGAAGGTCGTCACTGTCCCCAATGTCCAAGTGGATCTGGCCGTCAAGTTTGAAGACTGTGACAGTCCAGAATGGTTTACTGTTCTCGACATGGATCCCTACGATATGATCCTGGGCATGCCCTGGCTCGCGAAGCACGAGCCCTGGATCGACTGGCGAGGCAAGGCAATCGGTGCCAGTCGCCCTGCGAAGGCTGACAGAGCATTGGTGAGTCGGGTTCCCACCTCTGTCGGGACCCGGGGCGCCCGTAAGTACTCCCAGTGTACCGAAGCATCCAGCAGATGCTTGGAAGTCGTCGACGTACATGACGACTCCGAGGACGCTTCGATGGTGGCGGCGCCCAGAAGATGCGCTGGCCAAGTGGGTAACTTAGGTCCACAAGCGGGTAACATAGTTCTGCAGACAGCTTTAGCTGTCACGAACGCTGGTGATAGCGTGTCCAAGGTGGGTAACAGCGTTCCACACACGGTCGCCCAGACCTTAACTGAAGAGGAAGACGTCGGATACGCTTCCTATGTGGGTAAAACAGTGCCACACACGGTCATCCAGACCATAACTGAAGAGGAAGACGCGGGACGCGCTTCCTGTGTGGGTAACATAGTATCACACGAGGCCTCGAGTGTCTCGGATGCCGGCACCTCGACATCCCCAGACGTGGGTAACGAAGTTTCACGTCACGGTCGCCGTCGACGATAACGCCGCCGGATCTGAACCTCGTTCAGATCGCCGTCGCTTCAAGCGACACGGAGTCCAGGTCCCTGGCTCCTCCGACACGGCCGGTGGAAGAGTGTTATCACATCTTCCGGTTTACCCGTCAAAGCATCTGGTGTCCATTTGGAACCGTTGGCAGATATTGCAGAGATACTGAACCTCGAGGGAATGACGGTCGAGGCTTTCCTGGCTAACCTCAAGGCTGGGAAGGTAGCCGAGATGGTGCTCATATGACCTGAGACCACTCGGGAGGAGCTAAACTCCTCCTCTGTCTTGGACGAGGACGTCCTGGAAGACCTGAACAAGCAGCGTCAGACGCGCTTGGGCTCCGAGATCCTTAAGAGCCCCAAGGATCCGGTGTATCCTTTGGTGGCGGAGTATGCGGACGTGGTGAACAAACACCCACCGACCCAACTCCCACCAGATCGAGGTGTACGGCATGAGATTGATCTCGTGCCTGGCACAAAGTACTGTGTCACGAGACAATGGCCTCTTCCGCGCGAACAGTGCGAGGTCATCGATGCCTTCTTCGCTGCGAAAGCGAAGGCAGGCATGGTGCGGGAGTCGAAGTCCCCGCACTCGACACCAACTTTCTGCGTTCGGAAGCCGATCGGAAAGTGGCGTCTAGTTCATGCTTATAACAAGCTGAACAACGCGACGATGCCGGCCCAGACACCAATCCCACGAAAGGATGTGCTGTTGAACAACATGGAAGCGTACTGTACAGTGCGCCGGATTTGGTAGACGGATACTACCAGATCCTGATGCGTGAGAGCGATATCTCGCTCATCGCGGTGAGCACTCCAAGCGGCATGCTTTGGGAGTGGATCATCATGACGCAGGACTTGTCTAACACCCCAGCGACATTCAACCGCCTGGTGACGCAACTGTTCAGGCTATTACGTACCTTCGTACAAACGTACTTCGACGACATCATCGTGCCGAGGAAGGCAAGACGGCCATGGAGGTGCATCTAGGACACCTCCGTCGAGCGTTGGACGTAATGCGAGAGAACAAGCTCTACGCCAACATCGACAAGTGCGTTTTCGCGTCACCAGAGATTAAAGTTCTCGCTTGCTTCGTAAGCAACGTGGGCGTTCGGGCTGACCCAGACAAGGTCAAGGCCATAGCAGCATGGCCGACGCCCCGATCCCAGAAGGATCTTCGAAAGTGGTTGGGCTTGGCCAACTACCTTCACAAGTACAGCGCAGGGTACGCGGGCTTCGCTAAGCCCTTGTCAAGTTCCGTGTTCACCTTCTGGGCTCTAGGCCCTTTGTGATCTACACAGACCACGCGTCCTTGAGGACGGCGACTAACTCGCCTCACCTCTCCCAAAAGGATGGCGAGGTGGCTGTCCTTCTTCGCGGAATACAACTTCTGCGTCGAATACAAGCCGGGCAAGCTCAACGTGCTTGCGGACGCCCTCTCTCGGCGTCCCGACTATGAGTTGGCCCACATCACGCGGGTGACAACGGATCTATGTGATCGGATACGCATGGCGTATCGGGACGATGAGGCTGTCGCGCCTATCGTCAAGTTCCTTATGGCCGGAACGAGCGCGAAGTCCGACTGGCTCTCGTTGCGACAGCGCTCACGGCTCCACCGATATGAGTTGACTCTATTACCAGGTGGAGCCCAATGAACCCCCACGGGTTGTCGTACCCAACGACGAGGATATGAAGTTTGACATCCCCGCGGAGGCGCACGACTCACCCTCCAGTGGCCACTTGGGTCGCGAGAAGACCTTCTTGTCGGTCTCTCAGGTCTTCTGGTGGACCCACATGTACAAGTGGGTCGCACGATACGTGAAGACATGTGAAACATGTCAGCGGGGCAAACACGCAGGTCACGCTTCGGCTCCACTACAGAGCCTGCCGTACAGGCTGACTGTTGGAAGTCGATGAGTCTTGACTTCATCTTTAGGCTTTCCGCCGACGGACACGGCAACACCGGAATTTTGGTGTTCGTGTGTCGGCTGAGCAACATGGTACATCCCCCTCCAGTACCCGTTACCGTCACAGGCGAACAAACCGCGAGGTTGTTCGTCGATGGCGTGTTCCGCTATCACGGTCTCCCGGAGACGATTGTCTCGGACTGAGACCCGCGGTTCACGGTCGCGTTTTGGAAAATGCTGTTCCCTTTACTAGGAACTCGTCTGCAGATGTCCACTGCGGACCATCCACAGACACACTGCCAGACGGAGCGCGTTAATCGAGTGCTCGAGGACACTCTGCGCAGTGTGTGCGCGGAAGCACCACGTACGTGGTCGACGCAGCTTCCAGTAGTTGGGTTTGCGCTCAACAACGCAGTGCACGCGTCCCCGGGGTCCACACCGTTCTACTTGAACGGCTTTCGTCATCCCGGAGTGCCTCTCACTCTTCGAGGAGACACTGCATCCTCTATCTTAAATTGAGGAGAGGCTCGGAAAGCTCTTTCCTCCCAGGGGTCAGATGTGAGACCAGTTTCGCTGCGGAAACAAGTGGAATCCTTTGTGGATACTAAGCTGAGCGTTATCAGCAGGGTCCGCGATGCCATGGCAGGGGCCCAGGACAGACAAAAGGAGTACTCTGACAAACATAGAAGATGAAACTTAAGTGTATTTAAAGTGGGTGACTTTGTGTTATTAGACACGAGGAACGTACCGGCTAGCCACTGTCAGCTCTGTCGGAGCAACAAGCTGAAGCACCGCTTCATTGAACCATTTGCAGTCCCTGCCAGACATGATGGGTCGTACACCATCGACCTGCCTATGTCAATGACGACGCACCCGACCTTCTACGTTGGACGTCTTAAACGGTACTATGATCCGCAGGGGGTTGCTGACTCGCAGACCCACCTTGGCCCAACTCCTCGAAGCGAGGACCGGCCACAGACGTCGTCGAGGGCGTTGGAGCAGGCAACCAAGCCTCGGGCTGAGCAGCAAGGCTGCGGTCAAGACCGTACGCCAGAGGGGCCCCGTACGAACGGACCCAGATCCATACGCAGAGTACGACGGGTAAGCACCATACGCGTACGGCTGGGAGTGCGCCGAATGCAACTCCGGACATGTCAGCAGAGTCTCAACACGTCGTACCATGCGAAAGTCCTCGTCAAGATCGGACGAAGAGGCCCGCCGGTCCACCGGCAGATGCAGGTTCGAGGCCACCCGCCCCAACAGGTGCAGGCGGCCCGCAAGACGAGCGAGCACGCCCTGGTTCTTGGCCTGGGTGGCAGTATCACCGCCAGTCCCAAGACCAAGTGCAATCTCAAGCACGAGGACGCGTTGACGGAGGCGGTCAACCTCATAGCCCTGCGTCGGACCCGGAGAAGCACCCGGACGAAAGTAGCGCTCCGGAGGCGCCGAGTACTCGTACTCATACCCGGGAACCTCCGCCCCTGCTTGACCGGAACGGAGAAGTCCACTACCACGTAGAGCGGGTTCTCCAGGGGTAGCGGTGTTGCGGTAAGCGACGGTTCCTCGTGAAGTGGAGGGTTATGCCCACTCCGCGAACTCGTGGGAGCCGATTGAACGGCTCCTGATAGACGGCCCTAAGGCTGTCGTGATCTGAGAACAGAAGCGGCGGCATCTTCGTAAGTAGTCTGGGGCTTCTTGCCCGAACGGGGTACGGACGTTGACGACACTCTGTACCCGCGCTCGTGAGTGCTAGAAGCCGCGCGCTTCAGAATGTCCCTTAGCAGCATGCGCTTGCTGACCAAGTGGGCGAACCGGACACGAAGGTGACGCTGGTCTAGGATGCGGGACAGAAGCTGATCTTCATGGAGTACCCGTAACGCCGGGGGTGAGTACTTGAGAGACTCAACCCACGCCCAGAATCTGTCCTCACACGAGCTCCAGTTGAGACAGCTCTTGGGAAGAGTCCAGGGGTAGCCCCAGAGAGGGCAAACCAGTTCTCGGGCTTCTTACGACAAGTTGTAAAGTCCTTCAGAGGGATTAAGTGCGGCACGAGAAGCACGCACCGGGTCGCCTCCAAGTTGTCGACGAACAACTGCTCTATGTGGACTCTGGACCAGAGCACGTTCGTAAACGCACTTAGAAGTGTGGCCACCAACAATGCCACGAGGAGCGACGAGTGTATCCAGAAAGCGGTCAGCCCCAGAGCTCTCCTCGGGAGGCCAATAACCTCTTGAGTTGATGGCAGCTCTGTGGTGTAGCGGGATCAGCAAAATCTGCGAGATTGCCAGATCCAACTTACCAACTGCGCCCAGACACCGACTAACGGAGGGGGTCCCCCGATGATCCGTGTTCTGCTGAACTTTCCTCACCTTGTGTACCCGTCGGTAGGGCGGGATCTGCTCTCTCGGTAACTTCCGAAGCGTTCAAGTGGTGAAGCTTGAGTGTCTTGGCGAGACGTGGGGATGGGGTGGAGCAGCAGTGGAAAATCT
The DNA here is from genome assembly GCF_000142945.1 of Phytophthora infestans T30-4. Classification (NCBI taxonomy): domain Eukaryota; phylum Oomycota; class Peronosporomycetes; order Peronosporales; family Peronosporaceae; genus Phytophthora; species Phytophthora infestans. The sequence goes on from NW_003303744.1 coordinate 59,558, forward strand.
TCACTCTGCGTCCGTGGATGGTTCCGTATCCTAAGCGAATATTCGAGCTTATGGATCCGGGGCCTAGATCGTGGATCTGGCCGTAGGGTTGCCTTGCGGGTGTGTTCCCTTGTCTTTGCGTTCCTTTGCGTTGTACTTGCCGCCTCCTGTGACGGGATCTTGAGAGTTGAGAGCCCTAGGGTGTAACCGACCAAGTAGTA
>NW_003303744.1:60897-62399 GCF_000142945.1 Phytophthora infestans T30-4
AGCGTACCGGCAAATCGTCAGGCAAGCCCCATCCACTACCCCTCCGGTCAGTCCGTCTTCTATGTCGCCCACCGATCTGCGAGATCTAGCTCAGACTCTTTCCCGATCAGATGCAAACCCCTGACGGCGGAGCTCCAGACGGCTCAAGATGCCCAAGACCAAGCTGCGTCTCTACACACTGCCCAACTTCAGACCTTGCGGACCCAAATCCATGACCAAGCGAAGGAGATCCAGAGGTGGGAGCACCGTGCGGCCTCTCGGTCGCAGGACCTGCGACTCCTGTTGGCTGATCAGGCGGTAGAGATCCGCGACCTGACCGAACGACTGGATCGCGCCTCCCGTCAACGAGACGTTATGCGAGATGACAACGACCATCTCCTCAGGGAGATGGCACTCGCCGGATCTGAGATCCACCAACTCCAATCCCAGATCCACGACCTCGAGCGGGATCTGGAGGATTCCCAGACTGCTGGGGCAGCGGCGGATGTGAGCTTGGACCGCCTCCGTGACGAGTTGCGTTTGACCCAGGAGGAGGTGGTAACCAACGACTATGTGGGATCCCCCCAAGGCGGATCCGCCTTAGGGTCGGCGCGTGGAGGTTTGGAGAAAACACCCCACCTGGGAAGTAACGGTACGTCCAAAGGCTCAACTCTTTGAGGAGACCAAAGCACCAAGGAGTCGCTCGAAAGGGCGTCTGCCGGCCGAGATTGCGTGCTTGAAGAATTCGTGGGGATGACTCGATTGCGGGACGAGATGCAAGCGAAAGTGGCAGACAGCTAGCTCCAGCGGGACACGGCGACCACCGAGTGGGCGGATGCCGAGCGTACGCAAACGGAGCTGGAATGCACCCTTCGCCGCATGAGTACGTGGATCCTCTTTTAGCCCTTGCTAGTAACTCCATATTCACTTGTTATTGTCAATCTAGGTGACAAATTGAAGAAAGCAGATGCGACCACCGCGAAACTCCAGGATCAACTTTCCGCAGCCCAAACTCAGCAGCAACAGCTGATCCTGGAGCGCGATCGCGGCTTGTCGGAGCGCGATTTGGCACGTCGACGACTGGCGCTGGTGACAGCTGCCGTCTCGGATCCACTTCCTCCCTTGTCGGGACCCTCTCAGGCTGCTAGCGTTTCTGCTCCTCTTCCGACGGTAAGTGGGGCGGATTCGTCGACTGCGAAACGCCCGCGTAGTACATCTCCCGCTCCTAGCACCGGATCCTCCCGTCCCCATAAGCAGGCCCGAGCTTCCCCGAAAGCCAAGCCCAAAACGACTCCGGTCTCTAAATCTGCTCCGCAGGCGGGATCCACTTCTGTGTCCAAGGCAGGATCTACACCCGCGCCCAAGACTTCCGTTTCTCCCTCGAAGTCAGATGCCGGATCCAAGTCTGGATCCACCGCTAGATCCAAGTCTACCTCGGCGTCCAAGACTGGATCTGCCGCTACGTCCAAAGCGGGAGTGGGATCCAAGGCTGGATCCACTGCTGCTACGTCAAAATCTGGATC
>NW_003303744.1:76920-80486 GCF_000142945.1 Phytophthora infestans T30-4
AAAGAGTTCTTGTGATCCTCGTGTTGGCAATCCAGGACGGTTGGTGTGACGTGGATATTTTGCTGGATCCATCCTTCTTGCATCTTCCCCGACGCGGGGATAAGGTGGCTTGGTTTCCGGGATCCGTATCCCGTCAAGCCAACTTGGAGGATCCCAACCTCCATCACCCAGAACCCACGAGCCTATTGGAAGCCTTGCGAGAGATCGACGAAGCCGAGCCTTGGCGTATCCAGTTTCGCGGGGACTTGAGCCAGCACCCAGGACGCCAGATCCAGCGTCTAGTGGGCAAGTTCTTCAACGTTCAGCCCAAGACTGCCTGATCCTCATCACGCTTTGACGCCACGCCCCCAGTTTCAGTCTTCGTGGATTCATTTCGTAGCAGTAACTAGCGACTGGAAACTGGGTCGAGCTAGCCCTTTGCATAAGCTATCATAATCCACACTCTCTTACTTGAATATGTCTATAACATTCCCTCGTTGGTTGAGAAATCTAGTCCGGGCCTTTCAGTGTACACCTGGATCTGGGCAGGATCCACCCTTTCAATGTACACCTGGATCTGGGCGGGATCCACCCTTTCAGCGTACACCTGGATCTGGGCGGGATCCACCCTTTCAGTGTACACCTGGATCTGGGCGAGATCCCGGATCCAGTTGGATCCGCTGGATCTGGATTTCATCCGGATCTAGCGCCAATGATCCAGGTTCAATCGGGTCAGTATAGTTCGGGCCCTTGAAAGCTCGTGCTTGAAATCAAGCAGGACTCCTCACACGTAAAACGTCACTCTTATGCATAAACATCCACTCCTTCCTCCTAATCCACCCTGTGGATTCGTCTTCTCTTTCTTTCCGATGTGACCAACTCATATCAGCGATCCTCCTCCTCCTGGCCCACACGCTTCCTGTGGGTCCTTCTTCATCCTCCCATCGATATGACCGACTCACATCAAGGTATCCCCTCCCTACTCTTCTTCATGAGACTGCATCACGCCCGAAATCTGTTACGATTCGTACGATCCCTCAAGAAATCATAGAGTAATGCTCCGCAGTTCAGATCTGCCTTGTCTACCCAACTCGGCTCGTCATATCCGCGCCAATACACTAGAAATTCACGGTAAAATCGTCCGTATCTAGTTCGTTTCCATGACCTCATATCGGTGATCTTCTCGACTTCGAACTCGTCGTCTTCGAGATCCACATTCCAACTATCTTCCGGTAGGAGGACTTCGTCGAAATCCACCCGGTCGGATTCATCCACCGAAAGACGGATCTGCGGCCGATCCGGGTATTCTTTGACCAACTTCAGCTTGGATACGTGTACTACAGGGAACAGGCGATATTCGGTACCTGCCGTTTCCAGCTTTACCGCATGTCCTCCAATCTTCTCGCTCACCCGGAACGGTCCATGCCATAGATGGGCCAATTTGCGGGCGTATCCTTCTTTCACTCGATCCAAATAAAGCCACACCTGCGATCCCACTTGGATTAGATGTGGACGGGCATCTTCGTTGTGTCGATCCGCTCGATCCTGTATCGCACTCCGCAGTCGTTCGTTCACCTGGGATCTAGCTTGCTGGTAGTATTTCTGGACTTGGTATCGCCATCGCCTTGGATCTCGGTTTCTCTTCTTGGTGCTACATACCGGAATGGCCGCTTCTAGGGTGGATTTGGGATCCCACCCATGTACCAAGTAAAATGGTGTATCACCCCGGATCCTGTCTTGGGCGGTGTTTATCGCGAAGGGGAGCCGTTCTGCGTACTCATCCCAATCCCTCTGATCCAAATCCTGGACATACATCTTGAGTGCTCTCGTGATCGTCTGTACCATGCGTTCGGCCGACCCGTTAGCTTAATGACGATATGCCATGGTTGCTCGCTGTCGCTGCCCTAGGATCCGGTTGAATGCTCGAAAGAAATCAGACATAAAGCCTGGCTCCCGATCATGTCTAATCATTTCGCTAGCACCAAATCTTCGGAAAACACACTCCTCGTACGATTCCGCAATGGTTTGCGCAGTTCTAGACGCACTAGCTTTGGCAATCACATATCCGGTAAACAGGTCCACCCAAATCAACAATTCTGTGTTTCCTTTGAACGACTTGGGCAACGAGGGGATATGATCCATGGCTATGATCTGGAAAGGGTAAGTCGCTCGGACATTCCCAGGTGACTCCCCTTCGATCGTAGGTCTGCCCTTGCCTGTCTCACAATCCACGCATTCACCGACATATCGTTGTACACTCTTGAATAGTCTTCTCCAATGGAAACATTCCCGGATCCGTTGGTAGGTCCGACCAATGCCCTGATGTCCGCCTTCCAAGCTAGCGTGGTAGTGGTGTAGGACATCCTGTTGCAAGGTTTCTGGCATCACCAATCTCATCAATCCATCCCGATCCTCGTGGACTCTCTTCGTAGGGGGGCAATAGAAGAGCAAGTCGTTCAGATCCACTGCGTAATCCGTAGCGATAACGCTGTAGGATTTGGCATCCTCCCGACTTAAGTCTCGTACATCCCCCATCAGATACTTCTTTAGTCCCAGGATCCACGCTTCCTCATTCTGTGCTTTGAGGATCCGCTCGATGCGAACTCTCTTCACAAATGTTTCCTCGAGGATCGGGGGGCTGGATCCAATCCTTCCTCTGGACCTAGTGACAGCCATCACCTGGACTGTCCTTTTCCCGGATCCAATCACTACCACTTCGTCAAGTCGGTTCAACGTAACGAGATCCTGATGTTCGGCTTCTCCCTCCACTTCGACACCACATTGATTCCGTAAAGCGGCACTGGCCAAACTATCCGCACTGGCATTCCAATCTCGCTTGACATGTACCAACTCGTGATTCAACCAACCACGCAGGTGGATCATCACTTTCTGCCGTAACAGTGTTAGGGCCGGGGCCTTGCAGTCAATCTCACCTCGCACCTGTCTGATTACCAAATTTGAATCCCCACAAATCACCAGCCGTTTTGGATCTTGTCCCTTTAGTAAATCCAAACCCAGAAGGAGTCCGTTATACTCCGCTTCATTGACGGTGAGGCCTTCCGCGTAAGTGGATCTGGCCCGTACAACTTCCCATCCGGGCAATTTCCACAGTATTGCACTGTATGCTCCTCCTCCGCGTCGTACACGAGCGGATCCATCGAAACTCAGGACGTATAGATCCTCATCCACCTGTACCGTCGGGATCGGGATCTGGATCCGGCGTTTGGGCTCTTTCTTAGGGGCGATCTTAGTCAGCGCATCATCCATCTTAGCTCGAGGAGTGATGCTCGCGGCCAAGACTCCCAGGATCTCGTCTTCCCCTTTCGAACATTTCACAATCTCCAGCGTCCAAGGTGAGAGTAAAGCTGCCCACTGTCCCAAACGTCCTTGCAACCCGGCCGACTTGAACAGCCAGGCTAGCGTGGAGTGTCGAGTCAGGATCCGGATGGATCTTCCCACTAGCAGGTATAATTTAGATCCAACACGCGCAGGAAGCGCAAGTATCTCTTTCTCCACCGGCTCCGGAAGTCCAGTCATTCCGGCTTCGGGGGTCCGGCTGACAAAAGGGAACTGTGATTGACAGAATC
>NW_003303744.1:81483-90187 GCF_000142945.1 Phytophthora infestans T30-4
GCCCACGGGACGTTGAGAACTGATGATCTTGGCTTGCAGCAGGCCTTTAATCAGATCCGATAGTTTTCTCGGAACTGAGGCGCCACCTTCCGCACCCTCTGAGCGATCGGTTTCGCGTCGCCGACATCGATGTCACATTTGACTCCGCGGGCAGCGGGCGGTAACGCATTACCTTTACCAATCAGCAGATGTCGGCTCTGCCAGATTTTCTGACGCAGACGGTCCACTTCAGCAGATTCATTCGCCCCTGGATCCACTTGGATATCATCAATCGTGACCTCCTCTGTGGTCAGTGGTACCTCCGGGATCACCGCCATGCCTTCTCCCAGATCCTCGGCGTGTAGATCCCCGCCTTCATGGTAACAGACTTGCTCATCTTCCGTCTTCGTAGGATCCACCATTGGATCCAAACACCGCGACCCTCTTTCGCCTGGCAGTCCTTCTGTCTTCGGGGGTCAGGTACCCTGGTATCAGGGAAATCACCAGTTGGATCTAGTCGGTCCTCTAACGAGTTTAAGCCCGACGGTTCTGGTTGGACTAGTGTTGCCACTCTCGATAGGGATCCAGGCACTTTATCCAATGGAAAGCTTGGATCCACTTGTGGATCAGCGGGATCCGGCTGTTCGGCATTAGCCCTCTGCAATCCTTCATCCACCGACCCTGCGTTATCTAAGGGCCGACTCTGGGGATCGTCCCCCGTCGTGGATCCAACCTCCATTGCTTGGATCTCAACCCGTCGATCCCTCTGCAGGATCTTTCGCGGAGTTGGATATGAAGGCCGATCTACCAAGGGGCCAGTTGGCTCCGCCGGGAGCTCCACCTCTCCGAGGGATTCGATCTCGGTAGTCGCCTCGTACACCAGATTCTGCCATTCTTTGTAGCGGCGGGATCCCACTGACACATATCCAGGTCGCCTAGGGATACCGTCCTTCGTCAACCATCGTCCGATCTCCTCATAATGGTCCAGTAATAGTCTCCTGTCGCTGCCGTTCGTGACCTGGAGGTATCGTGATCGACCTGGTCCCTTGATTACGGTCGGCACCCATTTCTCGCCCCTAGTGACCCACAGTTTCTCATGTTCCACCCACCTTAACCGATCTGGCAGTTCCCAGGTTTCCCCGGGCTCGATCCAGGTTGTCTTATCCGCCCTTATGATCCTCATCTTCGCCCCATACAACGGTCGTCGTCCGCTGAGCTGGATCCGCATCTCGTCAGGGAAACACAGTGTCCCATCCGCTAGATCCAACCTCACTCCGGCGGTACCATGAAATCCATCCCGAGGATGGCGTCTTGACCAGCGAGATCTCCAACCCAAATGTTAAACCAATACACCAAACAACCTGCCAGCGTGACCTTGATTCGCGTTCTCCCGTTTGTACGGTACACGCCTTCACCAATCCCAACACAATCTTGGATCTGACTCCCATCCACTTGGCACCCAACCTTACGAGCAAAGGCGGTATCTAGTATAGACACCTCGGCACCACTATCTAGGAGTAGGATTGCTTTTTCATTGTTGATCTTGCCCCCTACCTTGGCTTGTCTGAACCACTTTCCTGGGGCATGGTACTTCCAGTATCCACGGGACTCCCCTGTCAGCAGATCCATGGATCCAACATCCTCAAATCCACGGGATCAAGTGACCTGACAGACCTTAGGTGGATCTGCAGTGACCTCACCCTTGGTAGGCTTAAACCATCGACCATGTTGGCGCTTCTCCCAATAACCACGTGCCTCTCCCCTTTGTAGATCCAGGGTTGAAGAGACATCGGATCTGGCAAACTCATCCACTTGGCGCAAACTAGAGATCTTGGCAACTGACACTTCATGTAGATCACGTGTATTATCGACTGGATCTAGGGTCCTGCTACCTGGATCTAGCGATGTCTTGTTCACAAATGCATAAATGCAGTACCTAGAACGCTCGGCTCGTACCGGATTCAAACCCGGCGAGCGTCCTAGTTTAACATCTTCTCTGCCACTTCTGGCAACATCCCTCGGTGCTTGGCTCGATCAAACCATTGGCGGATCTGGTTGTAGAATTCTTCCATCGGGCACTTGCCGACGTCGTGAATCTCGCCACACCCGCGATACACGTAGAAGCAATGATCCCCGGGATGACCTTTCTTGCCACACTTCTCACAGACCAGATGTTTCCAGCATCCAGATTCAGTGTGCTTCCGGGATCCGCACTGCGAACACCTGATTTGCGCTGTCCCGTCCATGAGATCTCGGGATCTGTACATCCCACGGTCGCCGGGTACGGTATCCCCCGATCGAGAGCTGTCTCCAGTCTTCGCCGTCCGATCGTTGGGCGCAGTGAGACAGACTCGGCAGTAATCCTCTGGGTCGGAGTCCTAACCGTCGGATCCCGATTCAGTTTCTGCGTCGGGCGCCGTGACTTGGTGGACGCGTTGAGCTGGGACCGTGGGTGTCGGAACTTTTTGTCGATAATTGCCGGATCCGAACGCCGCCTTCTTCCGGCGGTGTTTCGCGCGATCCACAGGCCGCAGCACTTCTTCGAGCTCATCTGCGTCTGGAAGACGTAACAGGGTCGGCCTGTCGGCCAGATTCACATCTCCCAACGTCTCGATGAAATGATCCACGTGTTCCCGTAGTACCTTGGATCCCCCATCCTTGATCTTCAACTTGGCCCGCAGACCGGCCACATTTAGTCGATGTAGGTATTCTAGCGGGGATTCATCCGATCTGCGGCGAGCGTGGTAGTATTGTCGTGCCACCGACACTCCCAATCCACAGTACTGGGCTTGGAAACTGTGCAGCAAATCTGGCCACTTGTTCCTGGTGGATCTGCCCAGCTGCCGATACCGAGGAAATACCATCGGTCAGTAGAAAACTACTGATCTGTCCCCAACGCGGCGCTGCCTGCACAACTACTGATTTCACAGCTACTGGGGTGCTGTTAAGTTCGCATTTGCATTTTCTTTTAGTGCTGCCTCGTTTGGTGTTAAGTTCGCATTTGCATTTTCTCTTAGTCCTGCCTCGTTTGGTCTATCAGTCTCTGACTCCGGCGCGTTGGCTGCTCGCGACGCTGGGTTCGTCTTCCCCGCGTAGATTGATAGACCCAGACGAAATTGACTGACTCGTGTTCGAACACCATCTTTAGGCGCGCTGGCACGTTGGTACTTGGCTCCCACGTCAACTCTGTGTACCCCACCCATTGAATAAGGTAGTATACGAAGTTATTGACCCACCGTTTGGCGTATATTCTTTCTACCTCGAAGAGCTAAGCATTGTCTCCTCTACGAGCTCGGCGCTCGTTTGCAAAAAGACCTCCTCCTCTACTGACAACGTCACGTAACCCACCACCTATGGACGATGCTCTCTCGGCGTCCAGCTCTCGGTCGACTTCTTTCGGTATGCTAGCTTCTCTGCTTAGACGAAGCTGCCAAAAGGAGCTGTCCAGACGTCGCTGGATCGTTCGGGCGTGACGCTGTCGGGGGTTGAGCGGAGGCATCGACCAAAATGGCGAATGCCACCGAAGTGCACTCCACAAAAACAACCATATAAATAAAGGCGTTTTGAGCAGCTAAAAAATAGTACACAGAAATAACATGTTGACGTTGAAGTAGCTGGGTACACGACGTATCCAACTGGTTACTCTCAGGGTACGTTAGTAGAGTTCTATCTACTCACAGAGATTGACTCCCCAGTCCGTTTGCTGCTGATATTTATTGAGAGTGAGGATCAGTAAGATAATCTATTGGAAAGAAATACCTTAATTATTAATCAGCATGCAACGATTGCAATTGTTTGTGTCGTTAGTTTCCTTAAAGTTTGAGCCTATTGGGTGAATTGTAAATGGAAAAGTCGTCCCTACAAAGCATTTTTTGCTTTTTTACGTGCATGTTTCGGATGTGGTCCCGGTTTCTTACCTCTTTTGCCAATTCGCTCGGGCTCCGGTGCTAGTTGTGGTATCTTTGTTTGCGGGTTGGTTACGAGGCTTTCTGTCGTTGGCCACGGGAGAAACTTAAACGTGTAGGTATCCTTGAAGTGCCCAATTGAAAGCCGTTGTGCGTCGTACAGTTCTTCAAGTCTCATACCATGTTTGGTAGCTGCACAAATCGCGTGTACACAGGGAAATTGTTCGTCCTCCCAATTTCCACAAGTGCACTCCTTCGAATTCAAATCGACCATTCGCCAAGGGTGTATGTATCCAGGTTTTGGTAAAGCCCCAACGTGCTGTACCGAAAAAAAAGCCTCGCCGTGAGCTTGAATATCACACATCTTAGCTACAACAGCTCGTTTGTCGCGTTTGGCTAGCAGCACAGGAACAAGATCCGTTTCACTCCTGCTGTCTAGCCAATCTGCTGCTTCATTTCTTTTATCAGACATCAATTGGCCGAGTTTAAAGCAATACAGGTTAAACGCATCAAGCGGTTTTGAGCTGCGCAGATCTTTCCCCATCCAATTATTGGCTTGTTCGGAGATGTTTGAAGTAATTTCATCGTATGTTGACAGGCCAAATTTCTCGAAGAACTTATACTTAACCCAGTTTTCAGTGGGAAGCACTAGTCTCTGTTCGGTACCGCTCGGTGTGATTACCTCAGTCTTCTTAGTGAGGTATTCTGCGGCTCCTGAATTCGAAATCTCCAACTCGTTCATGTACAAGTTGTAGTCATTTTCACAGTCGGAACGAGCGATAGAGCAGATTGTTGCTCTGTCTTGAGAGAGAGTCTATGGTTGGCTCTGTTGATATTATCCATGATATGGCGGAGGCAGAAGCGGTGTCCAGCGGATGGGAAAACTTCGGCAACTGCAGAAATAAGACCCTTTTGACGATCAGACAAAATCGTGATTCTCTCTACTTTAATTGCATCTTTGACTGCCCTCAAAAACCAAACCCAGTTGTCGTAATTTTCGGTTGGTACCAGAGCAAACCCAAAAGGTATGATATGATTGTTGTAGTCCTTTGTAGTGGCAACAAGAAAAACCCCTCGCTTGTTCATGTCTTCCTGTAAATGAGCGCCATCAAAACTAATCAAATTTTTAGTCATACTCACAATGTGGGCGCCTGCGTTCGGGACAATGCAAGCACGCTTGAAGGTCACGCCATCGCTCTCGCTCTCATATCGCCACAAGGAACCGGGATTCTTACTTGCCAGAAGCTCCAAGTACGACTTCAATTTTTGGTAGCTCTCGAGTAAATCTCCATGCAATTTTTCGTCCAGGTCCTGCTTGATCCTAGAAATCGAAGATTTGCTGACATTGATGCCCTTCCCTTTAAAAAACTTCTGCACAGCTTTCCCTGAAAGAGTTGAAGTTGAGTTGGCATGAGCTGGCAGAATTTCACGTGCTACTACAGCCGATAGTTGAGCTTCACGGACAGACCGGTTCCTTTTCGCCTTTTTTCACGAGGGATATTTCCCTCCGCGAGTGGTTTCTGAGTAGATCCAATGTTTTTGAGATGGTTGTGGGCGAAGTTGGCTTGAGTAATCTTCCATACCCCATTCTTTCCGTGTACATTGATGAAGAATGGGCAGCTTAGATCTTTTGCCGGGGTAACTTTATCAAAGAACTCCATGCCATTTAGTTTTTTGCAGACGTACTTCGCGTTTCCTGAGTTGTTTGGCTTCACACTCGAAGATTGTACAATCAACTGGAATCCACATACCGTTGCAAAATCGTCACATGTTGCCCTTGCTGCTTTTTGTGTTGGAAACTCAGTGTCTGCAATATTGGTTCGCGTCGCGTATACTCCCCCATACTTTTGGCTGGAGCGGTCTGAGGTATCAACTTTTGCGTCTTCCCTCAAAACACCCATGCTTATAGCTGTAGCGATGTCAGAAAGATCTACCACGAAGGGAGAACTCCCATAATTCGGAGGCGGCTTTCGAGGCATGGTACGCTTAGGGCAAAAGCGGATTTGCTGAAGGCAGCAGAAATGTAGCTATGATTAGAGTTAGGTACGGATCGAACTTAATCATTTTCTACTGATTGCCGTCTTTTCTGCGCCGCGTTGGGGACAGATCAGTAGTTTTCTACTGACCGATGGTATTTCCTCGCCGATACCAGTTCCTGGCTGGCCCCGCTAGCAGATCCGCAAAGGTCAAACACTTCTCAGCATCCGACGCTTGATCTCTCGGGAGGGCCGACTTGACTTTGCTGATCCATGTTCTCGCTCGGTCCTCATCTTGATCCTTGCCCGTGAACTCCTTCAGATCCGATATGGCTGAGATCCGTACCCTCTGGATCATGGACGATCCACCTGCCCCGGCTGTGGCTGTTGCTACCACTGCTGACGAAGTGGATGGGCCATCCAGATCATCTGGGTCGAACTCATCATGGGAGTTGTCTCCCTCCACGGACTCCATCTCCACGTCTCGTGCTCCATGTTCGTGGAGCACTTGCGCTTGTGGCTTGGGCGCTCTCATGCCTTGTTCGGCCAGAAAACGACTCATCGCAGCTTCGAAGTGTCGCTGCAGGGTGCCCGAGGAAGTGTCGGAATTGCCTGTGGCCGTCTGGCCCACTGGCGAGACAGGATCCGTGAGACGATTACCTTGAGCCCGATCTGACGATAGTCCCACTGGCTTCTTGCCGGATCTGGCTCGATCCTGGCTGGATTGTGTCAGATCACGCGTAGGGCCTACTGGATCCCGAGCCTTTCACGTTCACAGTGACTTCCTGTCCTCGGATCGTCGCCCGCGCTTCCAGCATGGATGCCCCGGAGGGTCCTAAAGTCATGCGTCGTGGTTCGGACGACGTGTCTGACTCATCCTTAGCGGCGGATTCGTAGTTCGAGGACGCAGCTTGGCTGACCCTCGGCGACGACACTGGATCCATAGTGCGCGACCTTTCTCCGGTGATGGACTTAACTCTGGCAAAGAGGTCCCGCGTCGCGGATACTATGAGATCCAGGTCTAGCTCGAAGATATCCTCTGCGTCGAACACACCAGCTACGATGCCTGACTCCGTAAACAAACGTAATAGATCCTTGACTGCCACCAACTTGTTCGCCGTTTTCGTTGGTGCTCTCACCGGTTCTCTTGGATCTTCGATCTGTCGTGGATTCAGGATCTGCATGACCAGATCTTGATGCAGGAAGTCGCGCAAAGCTTGGTGGCGATACACAAACTTAAGATCCTTGTCTGACCAGCCTGACCTGGATCCAGCTTGGTCTTCTTCCGACTCTGGAGCTTGCATCTTCTTCCGCGTAGTCTTACTCGTGTTCGTCTTCTCTCTCGTTTCTTCGACTAGCGGGGTTGGGTTTAGGTACAGTGCTGGCTTAACCGGTGAATCTGCAAATGCATACCGTTTCGCCTTCACTTTTCCTTGTTTTGTTAGCGGATCTTGACTTGCGTCAAGATCCGCAGGGGTCCCCGAGGGGACCTGGGGAGGATAGAGAGGTTTTTCTTCTAGATCCGGATCCGGATCCACCTCTCTTCCGTCGACAGAGTTCCTCCCAGCACTCCATCGATCCGCGGATCTTGTTTCATTCAGCAGCGTCTTCGTCGATCCGACTTCCGACGACGCCTCTTCCCCTGGCTCAATCTTCACTTGAGCATCTTCTTGGGACTCACGGTGAAATCCCGAGTCACCAAAAGATCCGGGCACGCGCACCATTGTGGTGTAGCAGGATCAGCAAAATCTGCGAGATTGCCAGATCCAACTTACCAACTGCGCCCAGACACCGACTAACGGAGGGGGTCCCCCGATGATCCGTGTTCTGCTGAACTTTCCTCACCTTGTGTACCCGTCGGTAGGGCGGGATCTTGCTCTCTCGGTAACTTCCGAAGAGTTCAAGTGGTGAAGCTTGAGTGTCTTGGCGAGACGTGGGGATGGTGTGGAGCAGCAGTGGAAAATCTTCACTCTGCGTCCGTGGATTGTTCCGAATCCTAAGCGAATATTCGAGCTTATGGATCCGGGGCCTAGATCGTGGATCTGGCCGTAGGGTTGCCTTACGGGTGTGTTCCCTTGCCTTTGTAGTTCCTTTGCGTCGTACTTGCCGCCTCCTGTGACGGGATCTTGAAAGTTGAGAGCCTCTAGGGTGTAACCGACCAAATAGTAAATTCGGTTAACCTGTCGGATCTGCACAAGTAAAGGAAAAGCTCACTAGGTTGTAGGATCTGGCCAATGTATTATCCAGTTATCACTACCAACACTAGATTCGCCAACCTTCTCCGAGCTCGTACGGCCAATGTAATTCCGGTTCTTGAGGGCAGGAAGGCACTTGCGTGATACTGTGCAAATTGAGGTCTTTATTTATTTGAGTGAGTCCTTAGGAAACGAAGATATACACGAAACTGGTCCGGGCCAATGCTCATCTCCGCTACGAATGTTTCTGCGAGGCCAAATCCAATCCCGGTCGAAACGCTATACGTAGTTGATCTCCACTTGATGATCCCGTTACGATTCCGTGTCCACTTGTTCTCTACTTCGTGATCTTGTTTACTCCATAATGAGACCTGATGCTTGGCGGGCGAAGTAGACGCTGTCCTTGTCCAGGGCCAATGTTCTCTCCTGTTACGGCGATCGCCCGAGGCCAAATCCAACCCCCGAGACGACTACAGGTCACTTGCCCTCCACAGTGCAAATTGAGAACTGTACTGATATTTAAGCCTATACCTGCCTGGATTTCTACCTTCTATGTCTTTCATCTGCTAAATCCCTTACCAGGCTCGGCTGCATGTCCCTTCTTCCCTTGACCCATCATCCCAGCTGTGTTATCTCAGATCCACCGGAT
>NW_003303744.1:90644-91998 GCF_000142945.1 Phytophthora infestans T30-4
TTTTCGCACTTCTCCAATCTCTATGCGTGTCGGGCTTTAGAGGTTGGTGTGCCCCGCGGGGAGTGCAACATCCCCTGGACTGTTGCCCTCCCCGTGCTCAGGTGTGCGAAACAGCTCTTGTGGTGAACTGCTCCCTCAGAAATAAGCGAATTGCATCTCGCAAGGGATCAATATCCCTGATTTAGTGCCCAGCACTAAGTGATTAGGGAGGATTTGGATCGCCCGACATGGATCCACGCTTCTCGAAGTGGATTGGCCAAGATCAAAGTGGCATCCTGTATCATCGAAGACGCTGCTGAATGAAACAAGATCCGCGGATCGATGGAGTCCTGTGAGGAACTCTGTCGACGGTAGAGAGGTGGATCCGGATCTAGAAGTGAAACCTCTCTATCCTCCCCAGGTCCCCTCGGGGACCCCTGCGGGTCTTGGCACAAATCATGATCCGCTAACAAAATAAGGGAAAGTGAAGGTGAGACGGTATGTATTTGCAGATTCACCGGTTAATCCAACACCGTACCTAAGCCCAAGCCCGATAGTAGCAAAAACGAGAGAGAAGACGAACACGAGTAAGACTACGCGGAAGAAGATGCAAGCTCCAGAGTCGGAAGAAGACCAAGCTGGAACCAAGTCAAGCTGGTCCGACAAGATCTCGAGTTTGTGTATCGCCACCAAGCTTTACGCGACTTCCTGCATCAAGATCCTGTCATGCAGATCCTGAATCCACGACAGATCGACGATCCAAGGGAACTGGTGAGAGCACCAACAAAAACGGCGAACAAGTTGGTGGCAGTCAAGGATCTATTACGTTTGTTTACGGAGTCAGGCATCGTAGCTGGTGTGTTCGACGCAGAGGATATCTTCGAGCTAGACCTGGATCTCATAGTATCCGCGATGCGGGACCTCTTTGCCAGAGTTAAGTCCATCACCGGGAGAAAGGTCGCGCACTATGGATCCCAGTGTCGTGGCCGAGGGTCAGCCAAGCTGCGTCCTCGAACTACGAATCCGCCGCTAAGGATGAGTCAGACACGTCGTCCGAACCACGACGCATGACTTTAGGGAACCTCCGGGGCATCCCATGCTGGAAGCGCGGGCGACGATCCGAGGACAGGAAGTCACTGTGAACCTGTAGTTTTTTGTGTCAAATAGCCCCTACGCGTGATCTGACACAATCTTCCTTTATTAGATACACACCCGATCCACTCTTGTATAGTATATCCCATATCCATTTAGGTGAATCCAAGTAAGGGTGGATCCGAGGTAAGTCTTGGTGGATCTTGCCTTCTCGTACATCGCTCATACCAGATCCATCGTCACTTCATACGAAGCGCTGCTCGTCATGGCTAATCCACCACCG
>NW_003303744.1:94501-95863 GCF_000142945.1 Phytophthora infestans T30-4
CCACGCGTGCGACGCGGAGGAGGAGCTTACAGCGCAATCCTGTGGAAACTGCCCGGATGGGAAGTGGTAAGGGCCAGATCCACTTACGCGGAAGGTCGCACCGTCAATGAAGCGGAGTACAACGGACTCCTGCTGGGGTTGGATCTATTAAAGGAAGATGATCCGAAAAGGCTGATGATATGTGGAGATTTGAATTTGGTGAACAGACAAGTGCGAAGTGAAATTGACTGCAAGGCCCCGACATTAACTCTGCTACGGCAGAAGGTGATGACTCACCTGCGTGGTTGGATGAATCACGAGCTGGTACATGTCAAGCGAGATTGGAATGCGAGTGCGGACAGCTTGGTAAGTGCCGCTTTACGGAATCAATGTGGGGTTGAGGTGGAGAGAAAGACCGAACGTCAAGCTCTTGTCACACTAAACCGACTAGACGAAGTGGTGGTAGTTGGGTCCCTGAAGCAGACGGTCCAGGTTATGGCGGTCACTAGATCCAGAGGAAGGTTTGGATCTAGTCCCCAGATTCTCGATGAAGCATTTGTGAAGGGAGTCCGTATTGAGCGGATTCTCAAAGCACAGAACGAAGAAGTGTGGATCCTAGGACTTAAGAAGTATCTGGTGGGGGATGTATGAGACCTGAGTCGGGAGGACGCCTAATCCTACAGTATTATCGCTACGGATTATGCAGTGGATCTGAATGATTTGCTCTTCTATTATCCCCCTACGAAACGAGTCAGCGGGGATCGAGACGGACTGATAAGATTGGTGATGCCGGAATCCTTGCAACAGGATGTCCTACATCACTATCACGCTAGCTTAGAAGGAGGACATCTGTAAATTGGTCGAACCTACCAACGGATCCGGAAATGTTTCCACTGGAGGGGACTATTCAAGAGTGTGCAGCGAGATTTCGGTGAATGCGTGGATTGTGATACAGGCAAGGGCAGACCCACAAACGAAGGGGAATCACCTGGGAACGTCCAAGCGACTTACCCGTTCCAAATCATAGCCTTGGATCACATCCCCTCGCTACCCCATGTCATTCAAAGGCAACACAGAATTGTTGATCTGGGTGGATCTGTTTACCGGATACGTGATAGCCAAAACCGGCGCGTCCAGAACTGCACAAACCATCACCGGATCGTACGAGGAGTGTGTTTTTCGGAGATTTGGAGCTAGTGAGATGATTCGGCATGATCGGGTAGCCAGGGCTTTATGTCTGATTTCTTTCGAGCTTTCACTGGGGCAGAGGCAGGCGGGGCAAACCATGGCATATCGTCCCCAAGCCAGCGGGATCGGGCCGGAGCGCATCGGTGCAGACGATCACGAGGGCGCCTCAAGATGTATGTACAGGGATTTGGATCA
>NW_003303744.1:98409-99825 GCF_000142945.1 Phytophthora infestans T30-4
CGGAGCCTGCTGAGCGCGGAGAACAAGCGACCGGGGGCTATCCAGCAAGGGGACAGAGTGGATCCGAGGATCCAGTGGGAGGAAAAAGTAGATCCGAGATAGCAGCGGCCACCAAAGTCAGTCGTCCATGCGCCAATTCCCGCTCGGACAACCTGCGATCACGCTCCAGAACCAGCCGCTGGTGCTGAGTACGAGCAGTAGCGAGATGATCACGTAGCTGTGTCGAAGTTGCCTCGTCATCTTTCAATTTGTCATCTGGATCAACATAACGAGAGAATATGGGATTACAAAAGGGGAACAAAAGAGGATACACGTACTCATGCGACGGATCTTGGATTCCAGCTCCGTTTGCGTTCGCTTGGCATCTGCCCACTCGGTGGCTGCCTTGTCCCGCTGAAGATCGGTATCCGTTAGCTTGTCTTGCATCTCGTCACGGGCTTGAGTCATGCGTACGAATTCCTTAAGCGCGTAGTCACGCCCAGCCGATAATTTCTCGATCGACTCTTTGGCGTCCTTTAGCTCCTCGGAAAGATGAGCCAGAGCCATGTTTGGCGGCGGGGGAGGTGGATTCGGTGCGGGGGGCCCTCCGCGCGCTGACCCTAATGCGGATCCGCCATAAGCGCACCCCACATAGTCGTTCGTAACCACCTCTTCGTGAGTCAGGCGCAACTCGTCGCGTAGCCAATCCAAGCTCTCGTCAGCAGCCACGCAAGCAGATTGGGCATCTTCCAGATCCCCCTCGAGATCGTGGATCAGCGATTGGAGCTGGTGGATCTCGGATCCAGCGAGCGCCAACTCCCGAAGGAGATGGTCGTTGTCGTCTCGAAAGTCATGCCGTTGACGGGAGGCGCGATCCAGTCGTCCAGTCAAGTCGGATTTCCACTGGTTGGTCGGCCAACAGGAGTCGCAGATCCTGCGAGCGAGAGGCCACACGGTGCTCCCATCCTTGTATCTCCATGGCCAGATCGTGGACCTGAGCTTGCAAACTTTGGAGCCGTATGGTGTACGAAGACGTGTATAACGACTTGTATGTCTGCTGACCCGCCGCCGCTGCGTGTTGAGCTCGGTCCCGAGCATCTTGGGCCGTCTGGAGCTCCGCCATCAAGTGTTGCACTTGATCGAAAAGAGCTTGGGCCAAAGCCCGCAAATCCGTAGGCGACATAGAGGGACTGACCGGCGGAGGGGTTGATGGGGCTTTTCCCGACGATTTGCTCGTGCGTTTGGTGGGAGACATGTGTCACGTGGAGGAGGAAGCTGTTGGAGAAGCGGTGACGTTGGTAGTGAACGCTGTTGTGCAGCGCCGACCACGTACACGAGGCGATTGTGGTGAAGTGCTTTCTCAGAAATAAGAGAATAGATCTAGCAAGGGGTCACTATCCTGAATTAGTGACATAACTAAGTGGTTAGGGAGGATTT
>NW_003303744.1:100543-109422 GCF_000142945.1 Phytophthora infestans T30-4
CACACCTAGTGAGCTTTCCTTTACACGTGCAGAGCCGAAGGGTTAACCGTATTTACGACTTGGCCTAGAGTCTCTCAACTCTCAAGATCCCGTCACAGGAGGCGGCAAGTACGATGCAAAGGAAAACAAAGGCAAGAGGATACACCTGCAAGGCAACCCTACGGCCAGATCCACGATCTAGGCCCTGGACCTACCAAGATCGAATATTCGCTTAGGATCCAGCAACAACTACGGACGCAGAGTGAAGATGTTACCACTGCTGCTCCACCCCATCCCCACGTCTCGCCAAGACACTCAAGCTTCACCACTTGACCTCTTTGGATATTACCGAGAGAGCATGATCCCGCCCTACCGACGGGTACACAAGGTGAGGAAAGTTCAGCAGATCACGGATCTTCTGTTAGTCGGTGTCTGGGCGTAAGTTGGATCCAGCAATCTTGCCGTTTTTGCTGATCCCGCTACACCACACTCCGAGCCGCGTTCCTCCCGGCGAACAACGGTTATTCGCGCTTCCTCTCGTGCAAACAAGGGAGGCATGAACTGCACGAGTACGTCCAAGATATACGGGAGCTCACGGCGTCCCTAGTGGGAAACCTACTTAACGAACACATTAAGATGACTGTGTTCATGGACGGCCTTCGAGTGGGCCCAGCGCGCATTCAGCTGTTCCGGGTGCAGTCAGCACCCTTGAAGAGGCGATTCAAGTGGCCCTTCAGGAAGAATACAGCAATCGCCAGGCGCATAAGCCGGCCCAAGCATGGCCTGGGACTTCTTTGTTGACTCTCGGTCGAGCGAGCCCCAACGGACCTGTTCCCTTGAAACTCGGGTCCGCCGAGCAGCGTGACATTCGCTGCTTCGGCCGGAGGAAGATGGGCCACTTAACGCCCGACTACCCCGCGGAAAGACTCCGCAGACGGACTTTCCACAAGCCCGTCCTCAAGGGTCGCTGGCAGAAGCCAGGATCCCGGGTATAGGGGAACGCCGGAAACCAGTAGGGATGGGGCGCCCTAATGGGGAAGTACTAAGTCTTCGTGAAGGGTGCGGGGGTGGCGCGTACCACGGGGACTTAGCCCGTGAGAGTCTTCGCACGCTCATATCGGCGAAGGGTTGAGGCGGGTTGCTCGTAGTACACGGGTGTGTATGGGAATACGATCACCCCTTTAGAATCTTGATCGATTCTGGGGCGTCGAAGAATTTCGCACGCCGCCAGACGGTTGCTCGTAATAGCAACAAGTTGTCTGATGCTTTGAGAGAAAGCAAGGGCAACGGGGCGGTTGCAGTGCAACTGGCTGACGGGAAGGTCGTCACTGTCCTCAACGTCCAAGTGGATCTGGCCGTCAAG
Source organism: Phytophthora infestans T30-4 (assembly GCF_000142945.1). NCBI lineage: Eukaryota > Oomycota > Peronosporomycetes > Peronosporales > Peronosporaceae > Phytophthora > Phytophthora infestans. Next base: position 101,886 of record NW_003303744.1, read on the forward strand.
TTTGAAAACTTTGACAGCCTCGAACGGTTCACTGTTCTCGACATGAATCCATACGATACGATCCTGGGTATGCCCTGACGTGAAGAGCACGAGCTCTGGATCGACTGGCGAAGCAAGGCAATTGGTGCCAGCCGCCCTGCGCAGTCCGACAGAGCATCGGTGAGTCATGTTCCAACCTCTGTCAGGACCCGGGGCGCCCGCAAGGGTTATCAGGGTACCAAAGCATTCGGCAGATGCTTGGGAGTCGTCGACGTATATGACGACTCCGAGGATGCTTTGATGGTGGCAGCGCCCAGAAGAGGCGCTGGCCAAGTGGGTAACTTAGGTCCACAGGCGGGTAACTTAGTTCCGCGGACAGCTGCAGCTGTCACGAACACTGAGAACAGCGTGTTCAGAGTGGGTAACAGAGCTCCACTCACGGTCGCCCAGACCTTAACTGAAGAGGAAGACGTCGGATACGCTTCCTGTGTGGGTAACACAGTACCACACGAGGCCTCGAGTGCCTCGGATGTCGGCGCTCCGACATCCGCAGACGTGAGTAACAACGTTCCACGTCACGGTCGCCGTCGTCAACGACGCCGCCGCCGCCTCAAGTCGGATCCGAGCTTCGTTCCGACCGACGTCGCTTCAAGCGACTCGGAGTCCAGGGCCCGGGATCCTTCGACAAGGCCGGTGGAAGCGGGTTATCACATCTACGATGGCGAGACCGGTTTACCCGTCAAGGCATCTGGTGTCCAATTGGAACCGTTGCCAGAGGTTGCTGAGATACTGAACCTTGCGGAAATGGCGGTCGAGTCTTTCTTGGCCAACCTCAAGGCCAGGAAGGTTGACGAGATGGTGCTCATAAGACCTGAGACCACTCGGGAGGAGCTGAACGCCTCCTCTGTCTTGGACGAGGACGTCCTGGAAGACCTGAACAAGCAGCGTCAGACGCGCTTGGGTTCCAAGATCCTTAAGAACCTCAAGGATCCGGTGTATCCTTTGGTGACGTAGTATGCGGACGTGGTGAGCAAACACCCACCGACCCAACTCCCACCAGATCGAGGTGTACGGCATGAGATAGATCTCATGACTGTCACAAAGTACTGTGTCACAAGACAATGACCTCTTCCGCGCGAACCGTGCGAGGTCATTGATGCCTGCTTCGCTGCGAAGGCAGGCATGGTGCGGGAGTCGAAGTCCCCGCACTCGACGCCAACTGTCTGCGTTCGGAAGCCGAACGGAAAGTAGCGTCTAGTTCATGCTTATAACAAGCTGAACAACGCGACGGTGCCGGCCCAAACACCAATCCCACGAAAGGATGTGTTGTTGAACAACATGGCCGGAAGCGTACAGTACAGTGCGCTGGATTTGGTAGACGGATACTACCAGATCCTGATGCGCGAGAGTGAATCCCGCTTACCGCGGTGAGCACTCCGAGCGGCATGCTTTGGGAGTGGCTCGTCATGCCACAGGGCTTGTCTAGTGCCCTGGCGAAGTTCAACCGCCTGGTGACGCAATTGTTCCGACCACTGCGTGCCTTCGTACATACGTACTTCGACGCCATCTTCGTCCGTAGCCGTGCCTAGGGAGGCAAGACGGCCATGGAGATGCATCTGGCGTCGAGTGTTGGACGTGATGCGAGCGAACAAGCTCTACGCCAACATTGACAAGTGTCACCACAGATTAAAGTTCTCGGTTGCTTCGTAAGCAACGTGGGCGTTCGGGCTGACCCAGACAAGGTCAATGCCATAGCAGCATGGCCAACGCCCCGAACCCAGAAGGATCTTCGAAAGTGGTTGGGCTTGCCCAGCTACCTTCACAAGTACAGCGCAGGGTACGCGGGGCTTAGCTAAGCCCTTGCCGGGCCTCCTTCTGAAGGACGTCGACTGGCGCTGGGTGCAAGAGCACCAGGATGCCTTTGACACAGCCAGTCTCCAAGAGACATCTGTCCTGGTCCTGCCGGACGAGACGAAGCCGTTTAGCGTCGTCTGCGATGCCTCCGACTACAACATCGGGTGTGCAATGCTGCAGGCCGATACGGCTCGCCATGAACGAGTCATCTCGTTTCAGACCAGGCAGCTTAAGGCCGCCGAACGGAACTACCCTGTCCACGACAAGGAGCTCCTGGCAATGAAGTATGCCCTTGTGAAGTTTCGGGCTCACCTTCTGGGCTCACGGCCCTTCGTGATCTACACAGACCACGCATCCTTGAGGACAGCGACAAATTCGCCTCACCTCTCCCAACGGATGGTGAGGTGGCTGTTCTTCTTCGCGGAGTACAACGCCCACGTCGATTACAGGCCGGGCAAGCTCAACGTGCTTGCGGACGCCCTCTCTCGGCGTCCAGACTACGAGCTAGCCCACATCACACGGGTGACAACGGATCTATATCATCGGATACGCATGGCGTATCGGGACCATGAGGCTGTTGCGCCTATCGTCAAATTCCTCACAGCAGGAACGAGCGCAGAGTCCGACTGGCTTTCGTCGGGACAGCGCTCCCGGCTCCTCCGATATGAGTTGAAGGATGACCTCCTCTATTACCGGGTGGAGCCCAATGAACCTCCACGGGTGGTCGTACCCAGCGATGAGGACCTGAAGTTCGACATTCTCGCGGAGGCGCACGACGTGCCCTCCAGCGGCCACTTGGGCCGCAAGAAGACCTTCCTGTTGGTCTCTCAGGCCTTCTGGAGGACTCACTTGCACAAGTAGGTCGTGAAGACATGAGAAAAATGTCAGCGGGTCAAACCCGCAGGACACTCTTGCTCCACTACAGAGCCTGCCCGTACCGGCTGACTGCTGGAAGTCGATGAGTCTTGACTTCAACTTTGCGCTTCCCGCCGACGGACACGGCAACACCGGGATTTTGGTGCTCGTGTGTCGGCTGAACAAGATGGTACATCTTGCTCCAGTTCCCGTTATCGTTACGGGCGAACAAACCGCAAGGTTGTTCGTCGATGGCGTGTTCCGCTACCACGGTCTCCCGGGGATGATTGTCTCGGACCGAGACCCGCGGTTCACGGCTGCGTTTAGGAAAACGCTGTTTTCTTTACTGGGAACTCGTCTGCAGATGTCCACTGCGGACCATCCACACACCGACGGCCAGACAGAGCGCGTCAATCGAGTGCTCGAGGGCATGTGTGCGCGGTCGCACCACGTACGTGGTCGGCGCAGCTTCCAGCTGCTGTGTTTGCACTCAACAACGCTGTACACGCGTCCACGAGGTCCACGTCATTATACTTGAACTGCTTCCGTCACCCCAGAGTGCCTCTCACCCTTCGAGGAGACACTGACTCCTCTATTCTAAGTGGGGGAGAGGCTCGGAAAGCTCTTTCCCCCCAGGTCTCAGATGAGAGACCAGTTTCGCTGCGGAAACAAGGAAAATCCTTTGTGGATACCAAGCGGAGCGTTATCAGCAGGGTCCGCGATGATATGGCAGCGGCCCAGGACAGACAAAAGGAGTACTCTGACAAACATGGAAGAGCAAACTTAAGTGCATATAAAGTGGGGGACTTAGTGCTATTAGACACGAGGAACCTACCGCTAGACACTGTCAGCTCTGTCGGCAGCAACAAGCTGAAGCACCGCTTCATCGGACCATTCGTAGTCCTGGTCAGACATGGTGCGTCGTACACCATCGACCTGCCTAAGTCAATGCCGACGCAACCGACGTTCTATGTTGGTCATCTTAAGCGGTACTTTGTTCCGCAGGGGGTTGCTGACTCGCAGACCCACCTTGGCCCAGCTCCTCGAAGCGAGGGCCGGCCACAGACGTCGACGAGGGCGGCGGAGCAGGCACTCAAGACTTGGTCTGAAAGGCAAGGCTGCGGTCAAGACCGTACGCAGGAGGGACCCCGTACGAACGGACCCCGGAGCCATACGCCGGTAACGTCGAGTACGACGGGTACGCACCATACGCACTATACGCGTACGACTGGGTGTGCGCCAAAGGCGGCTCCGGACGTGGCAGCAGAGCCTTGATACGTCGGATCATGCGGAAGGCCTCGTCCAGATCGGACGAAGAGGCCCGCCGGTCCACCCGCAGATGCAGGTTCGCGACCTCACGCTCCAACAGGCCCATGCGGCCATCAAGACGAGCGATCTCGCCCTGATTATCGGTCTGGGCGGCAGCATCACCGCCAGTCCCAAGGCCAAGTGCAATCTCAAGCACGAGGACACGTTGACGGAGGCGGTCAACCTCAGGGTCCTGTGTCGGACCCGCAGTCGGAGCACTCGGACGAGAGTGGCTCTCGGGAGACACCGAGTACTCGTACTCGTACGAGGGCACCTCCGCCCCTGCTTGACCGGAATGGAGAAGTCCACTTCCACGTGGAGCGGATCCTCCAGGAGCAACGGCGTCGCGGTAAGCGACAGCTCCTCGTGAAGTGGAGGGGTTATGCCCACTCCGAGAACTCGTGGGAGCCGAGTGAACGGCTCCTGATTGACTACCCGAAGACTGTCGAAATCTGGGAACAGAAGCGGCGGCAGCTTCATAAGTAGTCCGCGGCTTCTTGCCGGAACGGGGTACGGACGTTGTCGACACTCCGGACACGCGCGCATCGTAAGCGCTAGCATCCGCGCGATTCAGAATGTTCCTTGGCAGCATACGCTTACTGACCAAGTGGGCGAACCGAACACGAAGATCACGCTGGCCCGGGATGCGGGACAGCAGCTGATCTTTATGGAGTTCCCGTAACTCCGAGTGTGAGTACTGGAGAGACTCCACCCAAGCCCCGAACATGCCCTGAGTTCCAGTCGGGACGGTTCTCGGGAAGAACCCAGGGGTAGCCCCAGGGAGGGTAGAGACCACCCCGGTTCTCGGGCTCCTCACGATAAGTCGTGAAGTCCTTAAGAGGGGTACGTGTGGCGCGAGGAGCACACACCGAGCCACCTCCAAGTTGTCAACAAACAACCGCTCCTTCTGGACAAGGGTACGTCGTAAACGCCCCTAGAGGGGTGGCCGCTAACAAGGCCACGAGGAGCGACGAAAAAAACCAGGAAGAGGTCAACCCCAGAGCTATCCTCGGGAGGCCAATACCCTCTTGAGTTGATGACAGCTCCCTGGCTGACGGGCGCCACCGCCGAACCCCCACATGTACGCTGGGCAGCTTGGAAGTCCTCCTGCTGCTGGTCGAGGTCGTTTGGGATCTCCCGGGACTCAGGGATAGCACACTCTACCTCTTCCTCCTCCTTGGCCTCTTCATCCGAGGGGCCGAAGAGGCTCCGATGGGAGTACCCAGTCTCCTTCGCCTCGTGGAGTGGAGACTTCGAAGCCGTACGCTTCTTAGAGGGCTTGGCGCCTTCGGCTTTCGCGGCCTTAGCACGCGCAAGACCCTCGGCAAGCGAGAGACGTTTGCGGGGTTTCTTCTCCTCGTCGTCGCCAGCTGTGGGAGAGCCCTTAGCCTTGACGGTCGGCCTCTCATAGCGCACAGACGTCCTGGGACTGGGATCACCGTGATCACTAGTGAGTGACTGCACGCTGTCGTCCTTGTGCTTGCTGGGCTCTGGGCTGAGCCCTCCCGTAGAGCCCACCGGACTTAGCTTCGTCCTTACTGCAGGAGTCGAACTCACGTTCAGCGAACCGAGGGTTCGGACAGTTGTCTTTGGAGGCCGAGGGTGCCGGACTGCGGAGCTTGCTCGTACGCTTGCCCACAGCCACGTCACCAGTTGAGCCGATCGCCTCGGAGGCCACCTTAGTAGCCTCCTGGAGTGCCGAGCTTTGCCGTGAGGCTTAGTGCTGTTGGCTTGCGCCTTTCCGGCAGCAGCCCTGGAGCGTGTCTTCGCACTGCTCTTCACAGTGTCACGGGGCATGGTAACGGTCGATGTAGAGACCAAGAAGAGGAGCGCTCAAACTGCTGCTCGAGGCTCTAACTGTAAAGTGAGCCTCCGCCGCGCTCGCGCGGCCAAGTCGATGTATTTCGACTTTGAGAATGAAAGTTTTTTACGTACACTTCTTCATTCTGATTGGGCGGTAAACCGAACCTAAGTGGGGGGGATGTAACGGGGTACGTATCCCTAAGTGTACCCCTAGTCACATGAAGTGTGACACGTCATACTTCTGGATATTTGGTACAAGGTACCAAGGTCGTCCGAGGCCAACCATTGGCTAATGACAATGCTTTTCATTAGGTGGTTTTTAGCTTGTATATTTAGCTCAAGCTTTGCCTACCTATAAATATACTCAGTTTAGAGCCTACATTAAATTGGTCAACCCTCTCCCTTTAGGTAAAAAGGGACCTGTGAACTGCCATTCACTGAGAGTTTGTATACTCTCGGAAGCCAACTTCCTCTAGCGCAAGGTGCTGTGTGACACCGTCACACACCCCACACTATGTTGATACGTTCATGGACACTAGACACATTCATTATGATACATCTTACCTGAGTTCATTATACAAAGATGTGCATGATTAATGTGTCGCGGTGCCAAAATCAATTGTTTGTATTGGAGACCTGGTGTAAACTGCAAAAGCGCAATCGTTAGCACGTGTAGCCTATTTTGTGTGATAACAGGAACAACATATCTAAAAAGCACGCTCTAACTCTAACATTTGAGTGAGCTACAGCCACCGACGTAGGTGCGTGATCTAATGTGGCGTGGAGTGTAGGGCCGGTCTTACTGTATATCTCCCCGCTGCAGGCGGTGGCGGTAGCGAGACGAGTTGACCACATCGCCGACCTCCGTTCTTTGTGTTATACATGTAGACGTGCACTATTAACTGAACGGTCTGGTGGTCATCACTCCTCGTCTTGGTTGTCTGGAAAGTTGAAAATGAAACGAGGACATTTCGACATCAGCGGTTTACGTGCAGGCCTGCTAACCGTGGCAACAGCGTGAGCTCAGTGTCACAAAAGACGGCAGAACTCAGAGGGAACCAGACTAAGAGAGTGGATGCTATGTTGGAACAATGGCGAAGCGGTGCTGTGGAGCGAGATGGCGCAAGGGCCGCTATCTACGTGTCGACGGTGAGACCCAGCGATGGCCTCAGCACGATACGAATACGAATACGCTGCGCCTGCGGATTAACAACAGAACGAGGGCTGTAGACTCGACGGCGAACTTCAAACTGGGGAAGGCGCGTACTTATCAGCACTACAGTCGGAAGTCAACGATGACAATGAGGATGGTGTCAGAGAGGTGTTGGTGTGCACGATCATGACAAGGGAAACGATAGCTGAGGTGGAGGACACGACGGGAGATGCGAAAGACAGCGGAACAAGTATCGCGGAGAATGTAGACGAACAGCCAAGCGATGGTATTGCACAAATAATGCTTGCCCGTCGAAGAGCACGGAAAGAAGCGAAACGCGAGAAAATGAAGAAAACACGAGAACGACAGGGTCGTGCCGAGCGCCAAAATACAGAAGAAATACAGCGTGTTATCGTCGAACAGTTGACCAAGCGAAAACGAGTTGCAGAAGTCGCTTTGAACGAAGTCGAGGAGCGGAAACATCGGCGAAATGAGAGTGTGGTGAAGTGCTTTCTCAAAAATAAGAAAATGGACCTAACACGGGGTCACTACCCCGAATCAGTGACAATGCAAGTGATAGAGAGG
>NW_003303744.1:112068-115745 GCF_000142945.1 Phytophthora infestans T30-4
ATGGATCAGCAAGGTCAAGTCGGCCCTCATGAGAGATCAAGCGTCGGATGCTGAGAAGTGTTTGACCTTTGCGGATCTGCTAGCGGGGCCAGCCAGGAACTGGTATCGGCAGCTGGGCAGATCCACCAGGAACAAGTGGCCAGATTTGCTGCGAAGTTTCCAGACCCAGTACTGTGGATTGGGAGTGTCGGTGGCACGACAATACTACCATGCTCGCCGCAGATCGGATGAATCCCCGCTAGAATACCTACATCGACTAAATGTGGCCGGTCTACGGGCCAAGTTGAAGATCAAAGGATGGGGGATCCAAGGTACTGCGGGAACACGTGGATCATTTCATCGAAACGGTGGGAGACGTGGATCTGGCCGACAGGCTGACCCTGTTACGACTTCCCGACGCAGACGAGCTTGAGGAAGTGCTGCGGGCGGTGGATCGCGCGAAACACCGCCAGAAGAAGGCGGCGGTCGGATCCGGCAGGTATCGCCAAAAAGCTCCGACGCTCACGGCCCCAGCTCGACGTGTCCACCAAGTCACGGCGCCTGACTCAGGAACTGAATCGGGATCCGACGGTTCGGACTCCGACCCTGAAGATTACCGTCGGGTCTGTCTCACTGCGTCCAACGATCGAACGGCGAAGACAGGAGACAACTCTCGACCGGGGGATACCGTACCCGGGGACCGTGGGATGTACAGATCCCGAGATCTCATGGACGGGGCAGCACAAGTCAGGTGTTCACAGTGCGGATCCCGGAAGCACACTGAATCTGGATGCTGGAAACATCTGGTCTGTGAGAAGTGTGGCAAGAAAGGTCATCCCGGGGATCATTGCTTCTACGTGTGTCGCGGGTGTGGCGAGATTCACGACGTCGGCAAATGCCCGATGGAAGAATTCTACAACCAGATCCGCCAATGGTTTGATCCAGCCAAGCACCGAGGGATGTTGCCAGAAGTGGCCGAGAAGATGTTAAACTAGGACGCTCGCCGGGTTTGAATCCGGTACGAGCCGAGCGTTATAGGTACTGCATTTATGCATTTGTGAACAAGACATCGCTAGATCCAGGTAGCAGGACCCTAGATCCAGTCGATAATACACGTGATCTACATGAAGTGTCAGTTGCCAAGATCTCTAGTTTGCGCCAAGTGGATGAGTTTGCCAGATCCGAAGTCTCTTCAACCCTGGATCTACAAAGGGGAAAGGTATGTGGTTATTGGGAGAAGCGCCAACATGGTCGATGGTTTGAGCCTACCAAGGGTGAGGTCACTGCAGATCCACCTAAGGTCTGTCAGGTCACTGGATCCCGTGGATCTGAGGATGTTGGATCCATGGATCTGCTGACAGGGGAGTCCCGTGGATACTGGAAGTACCATGCCCCAGGAAAGTGGTTCAGACAAGCCAAGGTAGGGGGCAAGATCAACAATGAAAAAGCAATCCTACTCCTAGATAGTGGTGCCGAGGTGTCTATACTAGATACCGCCTTTGCTCGTAAGGTTGGGTGCCAAGTGGATGGGAGTCGGATCGAAGATTGTGTTGGGATTGGTGAAGGCGTGTACCGTACGAATGGGAGAACGCGGATCAAGATCACGCTGGCAGGTCGCTTGCTATATTGGTTCGATATTTGGGTTGGAGACCTCGCTGGTCAAGACGCCATCCTCGGGATGGATTTCATGGTACCAGCCGGAGTGAGGTTGGATCTGGCAGATGGGACACTGTGTTTCCCCGACAAGATGCGGATCCAGCTCAGGTGGGGTACCTACCTAGAGGTAGGACCCCAGGCGTAGTGACCGCGAAGTGCAATCACAACAGCTAGGGGGACGGCGACCGTTGTACGGAGCGAAGATGAGGATCATAAGGGCGGATAAGACAACCTGGATCGAGCCCGGAGAAACCTGGGAACTGCCAGATCGGTTGAAGTAGGTGGAACATGAGAAACGGTGGGTCACTCGGGGTGAGAAGTGGGTGCCTACAGTAATCCAAGGACCAGGTCGGTCACAATACCTCCAGGTCACGAGCGGCAGCGACAAGAGACTATTACTGGACCATTATGAGGAGATCGGGCGATGGTTGGCGAAGGACGGTATCCCCAGGCGACCTGGACATGTGTCAGTGGGATCCCGTCGTTACAGAGAATGGCAGAATCTGGCGTACGAGGCGACTACCGAGATCGAATCTCTCGGGGAGGGGGAGCTCCCGGTGGAGCCAACTGGCCCCTTGGTGGATCGGCCTTCATACCCAACTCCGCGAAAGATCCTGCAGAGGGATCGTCGGATTGAGATCCAAGCGATAGAGGTGGGATCCAAGACAGGAGATGATCCCCCGAGCAAGCCCCTAGATAACTCAGGGTCGGTGGATGAAGGATCGCAGAGAGCTGAAGCCGAGTCGCCAGATCCCGCTGACCCCAGAGTGAATCCTAGCTTTTCATGGGACAAAGTGCCTGGATCCTTATCGAGAATGGCAACACTAGTCAAACAAGAACCGTCGTGTTTAAACTCGTTAGTTGATCAAGTCTATCCAACTGGTGGCTTCCCCGGTACCAGGGTACCGGATCCCACGAAGGCAGAAGGACTGACATGTGAAAAGGGGTCGCGGTGCTTGGATCCAATGGTAGATCCAATGAAGACGGAAGATGAACAAGTCGGTTACCATGAAGGCGGGGATCTACACGCCGAGGATCTCGGAGAAGGCCTGGCGGTGATCCCGGAGGTACCACTGACCACAGAGGAGGTCACGATTGACGATATCCAAGTGGATCCAGGGGCGAACGAGCCCGCGGAAGTGGATCAGTTACGTCGGATCTGGGAAAGCCGGCATCTGCTGATTGGCAAAGGGAATGCATTACCACCAGCTGCACGCGTAGTCAAATGTGACATCGATGTTGGTGACCCGAAGCCGATCGCTCAAAGGGTGCGGAAGGTGGCGCCTCAGTTCCGAGAAAAGCTATCGGATCTGATTAAGGGTCTGCTGCAAGCCAAAATCATCAATTTCTCAACGTCTCCGTGGGCGTCTCCTGTGGTGATCATCGTTAAGAAGAACGGAGTTGATATACGTTTGTGTACTGATCACCGGATGGTTAATGGTCTGACCAGATTGATGGTGTATCCGATGCCGCTAATCAATGAGCTACTGGAGGATTTGGAAACGGTACTCTGATATTGTTCTCTAGATATGGCAAGTGGATTTTGGGTGGTGACTATGATGGATCGAGCTCGCGCAATATCCGCATTCGTCACACCATTCGGACTGTTCGAATGGAGCCGGATGCCGTTTGGATTGAAGAATGCACCTCAGATCTATAAGCGCCTGATCGATAATGCCCTCTACGGATTTTCCCGAATACCGGAACCCGAAAGGGATGGATCCGGAGAAGGTCGTGTGGAAGTGGATCCATTCGAAGCATGAGAGCTAGGTGATCTGGCAACCCCATCCGGGTTAGGCGCAGATCCTATATCGACGACATTCTAATCCCGGCAGAATCAGCTGTGCGAGAGAGTAACATTCCTACTGGAGGCATGTACTAAGTGGAATATCTCTATCAGCGTGGTGAAGGATTATTGGGGGATGGGCAAGGTGGATTACTTAGGCCATCAAGTCTCCAAGGAGGGATTGGAGGCGAATCCTAAGAACCTGTCTTCGTTGGCACACTTGTCCTTCCCAAAGTCGTTACGGGCGATGCAATCC
>NW_003303744.1:118646-119616 GCF_000142945.1 Phytophthora infestans T30-4
GACAGCGTACGCTTCGACGACGATCGGATAGGAGGCCCCGAGCCGTCGGAACAGTCCGATACCTCATCCTCGTCATCCTCCGAGCTGCCAAGTCCACAACCAGTGGGAATAACACGTTTGGCTTTCCCTTTCCCGGATCCAGTGCTGGCTGGCGGAGGGCCGGTGGAAGCTGGCTGGGCAACGGCAGGCGTCGTCACCGAAGGGCCAGCGGTGGATCCCGACTGTGACGAGCCGGATTGGGCCGTGGACGCGACTAACCCCATCGTAGAAGGGGCAATCGCCGCAGATCCGGCCGAAACCACGGCCTGGGACGACGGCGCGGTGGTGGATCCAGTCTTGGACGAAGATCCCGTATTAGGCGTAACGGCGGATCCGGTTTTAGACGTCTTGGATCCAGTCTTGGGCGTTGATCCCGATTTTGAGACCGCGACGGATCCAGTTTTGGACGCCTTGGATCCGGCCTCGGATGCCGATCCCGACTTGGATGCCGCGGATCCAGCCTTGGCAGACGATCCGGACTTGGATGATGTGGATCCCGGTTAAGGTGCAACAGCGGATCCAGTCTTGGGCCCAGACCCAGATGTTGACGTGGCAGCAGTGGATCCAGCCTTGGATCCCGTACCCGCCTTGGACGTAGCTACGGAGCCGGCTTTAGATGTGGCAACGGACCCAGCCTTGGATTCGGCACCAGACTTCGAGGGGGAGGCGGAAGGTTTGGACGTGGATGTGGATCCCGCCTTGGACGAGGATGTGGATCTCGCCTTGGACGTGGATGTGGATCCCGCCTGAGAGGCTACCTTGGAGGGCGAACTGGTTTTGGGCTTGGCCTTTGGGGAAGCTCGGGCATGCTTGTGAGGACGGGGGGATCCAGTGCTAGGAGCGGAAGATGCACTACGCGGTCGTTTCGCAGCCGACGGATCCGCTCCACTTACAGACGGTAGAGAAGCAGAAACACTGGTAGCAGGAGAGG
>NW_003303744.1:120633-199382 GCF_000142945.1 Phytophthora infestans T30-4
GTCAGGTCGCGGATCTCGACCGCCTGATCAGCCAACAAGAGTCGCAGGTCTGCGACCGAGAGTCGCACGTGCTCCCACCCCTGGATCTCCATAGCCTGGTCATGGACTTGGGCTCGCAAGGTCTGAAGTTGGGTAGTGTGCAGAGACGCAGCTTGGTCTTGGGCATCTTGAGCCGTCTGGAGCTCCGCCGTCAAGGTTTGCACCTGATCGGAAAGAGCCTGGGCTAGAACCCGCAGATCGGTGGGCGACATGGAAGACGGACTGACCGGAGGGGTGGTGGATGGGGCCTTGCCCGGCGATTTGCCGGTACGCTTGGCGGGAGACATGTGTCACGGAGAGGAGAAAGCGGTTGTGGATGCTGGTAATGCACGCCGTGAACGCTGTTGTGCAGCGCCGACAACGTACAGGAGGCGATTGTGGTGAAGTGCTTTCTCAGAAATAAGAGAATGGGCCTGACGCGGGGTCACTATCCCGAATCAGCGACAATTTCAAGTGATTAGAGAGGGTTCGGATCGTCCGGCGCGGATGCAAGTTGCCTGAGGTGGATTAGCCATGACGAGCAGCACCCCGTATGAGACGACGATGGATCTGGTATGAGTGATGTACGAGAAGGCAAGATCCACCAAGACCTATCTCGGATCCACCCTTACCTGGATTTACTTAGATGGATATGGGATATACTATGTACCAGTGAATCGAGTGTGGATCCTATGAAGGAATGGTGGTAGGTGTCATCTGAAGGTGGATCTAGTAGCCACGACTAACGAGAAGTCAAGATCCACCGCGAGGTGTCCCAGATCCCATACTTCCAAGTCCGGATTCAAAGGGGTGAGGATCCCATACGGAGTGACCTGGATCCAGGATATGGGGACGGTGGATGCAGTGGATCTCGAACTTTCGTGGGACAATGGAGATCACAGACGGTCGCAAGACAATGTTGGATGATTGGAGAGCTCAGACCCATGACGAGTGTACACTTACAGTGAAGTGGATCCAAGCAACCTGGATCCGGATGAGTGTACCCATAATAGGGTGACCATAATGATTATGCCATGGATCCAGTGGATCTGAAGATAATACAGCTGGGATGATGGGTCAAGGAAAGAAAGGACATGCAGCCGAGCCTGGTAAGGGATTCAACAAGTAAACGACATAGAAGGTAGAAATCCAGGCAGGTATAGGTTTAAGTATCAATACAGTCTTCAATTTGCAAAGTAACACGCAAGTGCCTTCCTGTCCTCAAGAATCGGAACTACATTGGCCGTACGAGCTCCGTGAAGGAATTGCGAATCTAGTGTTGGTAGTGATAACTGGATAATACATTGACCAGATCCTACAACCTAGTGAGCTTTCCTGTACACGTGCAGATCCGACAGGTTAACCGAATTTACTACTTGGTCGGCTACACCCTAGAGGCTCTCAACTCTCAAGATCTCGTCACAGGAGGCGGCAAGTCCGACGCAAAGGAAACGCAAAGGCAAGGGACACACCCGCAAGGCAACCCTACGGCCAGATCCACGATCTAGGCCCTGGATCCATAAGCTCGAATATTCGCTTAGGACTCGGAACCAACCACGGACGCAGAGTGAAGATTTTCCACTGCTGCTCCACCCCATCCCCACGTCTCGCCAAGACACTCACGCTTCACCACTTGAACACTTCGGAAGTTACCGAGAGAGCAAGATCCCGCCCTACCGACGGGTACACAAGATGAGGAAAGGTCAGCAGAACACGGATCATCGGGGGACCCCCTCCGTTAGTCGGTGTCTGGGCGCAGTTGGTAAGTTGAATCCAGCAATCTCGCAGATTTTACTTGTCCCGCTACACCACAAAAGGGCGGATCTAGCCCATATCCAGGTGCACGCTGAAAGGGTGGATTCAGCCCAGATCCAGGTGTACGCTGAAAGGGCGGATCCAGCCCAGATCCAGGTGTACACTGAAAGGGTGGGTCTAGCCCAGATCCAGATGTACGCCGGTAGACTCTGACTGGATTCTTCAACCAACAAGAGAATGTTACAGACATATTCAAGTAAGGAAGCGTGGATTAAAATAGCTTATGCAAAAAGGCTAGCTCGACCCAGTTTCCAGTCGCTAGTTACTACTACGAAACGAATCCATGAAGACTGAAACTGGGGGCGTGGCGTGAAAGAACGATATGGATCAAGTGGTCTTGGGCTGAACATTGAAGAACTTGCCCACCAGACGCTGGATCTGGTGTCCTGGGTGTTGGCTCAGATCTCCCCGAAACTGGATGCGCCAAGGCTCAGCTTCATCAATCGCTTGCAGGGCCTCCAGCAGGTTCGTGGGCTCTGGGCGGTGAAGGTTGGGATCCTCCAAGTTGGCTTGACGGGATACAGATCCCGGAAACCAAGTTACCTTATCCCCGCGTCGGAAAAGGTGCAAGAAGGATGGATCCAATAAAACATCCACGTCACACCAACCGTCCTGGATCGCCAACACGAGGATCACGAGAACTTTCTTCCAAGCGCGACCGGCATGGCTACGTCTGTTACCACGCTGCTTGTTGAAGTTAAACAACCAGGTCGAACCCCGCAGTTGGGTGCGCGAGATAGGGAACCGGTGGGTGCCTTGGTCCCGCTACACCACAAGAGCCAGCAGTGAGTGAACCTAGAACTGCTAGAGCGAGTCTAGTACAACGGCAAAAACATGCGAAGCGTGACGAGGAGCTGCCTAGTACGGACAATGCGGTGGAGTACGTGGAAGCAAACGACGGGTGTTGGCAGCTACGATGGCAGTGGCAGGAGCTCGCAAATGTATCAAGTTGGACAGTTGTGCAAGGTTCACCATCGCAGGGACACAATGGATGCAGTATGATGACAAATTGGTAGACAACGCACCCGTTGACTAAGGCAAGGGCATTGGCGGCTTCCTCTTGGATATCATCGGAGTCTGGCGATTTAAGATGAACAGCGCCTTTGGCGAGAAGGTCACACTAGACGCGTGTATTGTGTCGGGTCGTGTGGAGGAATTCCTCCTCGGCGTCGCCTTTATGAAGAAGTACGGTGCGGTTATGGACTTCGTGAACAGTGAGCTACGCTATCGAGATGAAGGGCAATCCGTGATCATTCCGTTCAGGACCTGTGACGACATCGATGGAGCACGAGTGACAATCGTACGAATGGCACGAAAGACGCAGATCGAAAATAATTCAGTAACGCCGGTGGAAGTGGCGGTGTCCGCAAAAGACGGAGAACAGGGCATATTCATTCCGACGGTATACACAGGATCGGTGTTGCTGGCAGCGACAGTAACGACGATATGCAGTGGACGTGCATGAGTTTCCGCTGTTAATACGAATATGAAGCCAACGAGGCTGCCGAATAAGAAGCAATTCGGCGCGTGGATACCTATCAGTAGCGAGATGACAATATTAGCGATGGACGGTGCACTGGATGCGAAGAAGATGAGAGTGTAGCTCGACGAGGTGGGTGACACGGAGACACCGTTGGATGATGAAAGCCAAGTGAGCTGTGGATCCGAGGAGCCAGCAGCATGAGAACTAATAATGACGTTACAACGTGCCTACCGTCAATTAGCGAAAAATACAGGTGATTGTCCACCTGCAACTGCATTGGAAATGTACCGTCACATTGACACGGGGGACTCCGCACAGATTATGCTGAAGATAGGGCGTCAGGCGCAAACAGAGGACGCGGTTGTAGAAGAAAACGTGCATAAAATGCTGGGTGCAGGTGTTATTGAGGAAGGAAACTGTGCTAGGGGTTTTTCGGTGGTGCTTGTCCGAAAGAAAGATGGCAAAGTGAGGCTCTGTGTGGATTACTGGGCTCTCAATAAAGTCGCTTAGAAAGGCGTGTACCCTCTTCCAAGAATCGACGAAACGTTGGAAGCCTTGTGTGGTGCATTACTCTTCACTACTCTTGACCTGTGAGCTGGGTACTGGCAGATCTTAGCTGCGCCGGAGGATCGTGACAAAACTGCCTTCACGACCAAAAGAGGACTGTATAGGTTTGTTCGTATGCCATTTGGCTTAACGAATGCTCCTTCAGCATTTCAGCGAATGATGAACGGTGTTCTGCGTGGGTTGACGTGGGTAACATGCTTAGTTTACTTCGACGACATAGTAATTTTCACACGCGGGGGGATAGAGCAATATGTGCTGGGGTTGGCATGTGTCTTCGAGCGATTGTCAGCTGCGGGATTGACGATCAAACTGAAGAAGTGCAAGTTTGCGGCCAAAACAATGGAATATTTGGGCCGTCAATTGAGTTGTGACGGGGTACGACCACTATAGAGGCTAGTGATGGTCGTACAGGAGTTTCCTACACCTACAGATACAATAGAAGCGAAGCGATTTGTCCACTTAGCGGGGTATTTCAGAAGGTTTGTGCAAGGGTTTGGGACTCTCATGGCTACAATTACTAAGTTATTGAGGAAGAATGCGGAATGGGAATGGTATGGGGTCACGCACAAGAATCGGCGTACGGAAGGCTGGAGAAGATGCTTACGACAAGACCCTAACTCCTATATCCTGACTTCAGTCAACCATTCAGGGTAACAACAGATGCAAGCCAAACAGGACTTGGTGCGTGTCTTATGCAAGACCGTGGAGACGGCTGGCAGTCAGTTGGGTATGCAAGCAAAGTGAACAATGTAGCGGAAAGCAAGTATGGTATTACGGAGCTGGAGTGCTTAGCGTTGGTATGGGCAATAAAACTGTTTCGACCTTATCTCTACGAAAGACGGTTCACAATTATTACAGATCACTCAGCTTTGAAATGGCTGATGACCAGTCCAAACCTGACCGGCAAGTTACATCGCTGGGCACTCACTCTACATGAATTCGACTTCGAAGTTCAGTACCGACCTGGCAGCACGAATGTGGTTGCTGGCGCGCTTTCGAGAGCGCCTTTGGCTAAAAGGGTATTAGCGGTAGTAGGAAGAAGACGACGGTCGCGGCGACGTGCCGATGCCCACATGACAGATGCAACAAGGCACCGACCAGTCAAAGCAGCAGAGGAAGTTCAAGCAAAGAAACGCCGTCAGAATCAACAGGGGTGACAGATGCCACAACGACCTCAAATATCGAGTCCTTGCCAGTTGCAGAAACGCATAAGGGCCAGACAGACAAAGGCGACGGCGGGAACAACAATGCAAAGAAAGCGGTAGACGCGAACCAAGCTGCTACGGAGACGAGTAGTGTGGTGTCAGGAGCTGATGTCGACAAAAGGGGTGGAACGACCAGCGTAGGGGCGACTTATGGTGCTAGTATGATGACTACGGGTGGTACGTCGATACTGGCAACTAGGACGTCGTGGCGCAGTATACAGAGACGAATACTATAGCGCCAGTGACCCCGTGCAGTAGCACGACGAAGTGAGGAAGCCAGACGCCAAAGTGATGCGAATGATGTTGCGGACGTCGTGAAAGCGAGTGACACGATGTGTATTCCGAAGGACGTGACAGTAGATGAAGCACGACGATGTACAGTGAGGGCCATGAATAAAGAAGTCGACAATGGCGGCGGCGTAACTACGGGAACCAAAATCAACGGTGGTATTGCACAGGAATTACCAGTAGCTAGAGCGGTGAGTGAACCGAAAGCCGTAAGGACGCGAAGGAGAGGGCCAACGAATGAACGGGGAGTTGAGGTCGGCAGTGAACGACCGGCACTCGAATCACCATTAAATACCAGGAAGACCAAGGGGGAGACGACAACAGTATCTGCTAGAGACGGGTAAGGAAGAAAAGAAGTGGTGGGTTAAAGAAGCTAACCCCCTCAAATGCGGCCTCCTGGAAAGGAGCAAACCAAGCCAGCAACGATATCCAGCACATGTGGCAGCAGGCCTACAAATAACGTTAAGAGCGATAGCCCGAGCGTGTTCTGTGAGTACTGCAAAAAGAAGAATCACACCAAGGATGTGTGCCGCAAGAAAGCCCGCGACATCATGGCACCAGATGCTGATTCGTAAAAAACGGCCAGGCTCGGTAGGTTGGCAACCTACCGGGCAGCAAACTGTGGGAGATTTCGGCAGTCAGTCTTCTGCAGTGCCATCTTCTGCTGGTAGGCGAAAGTCAAGCAAACGAGAGCGGCTGGCTTACCAAACAGGCAAACTATACTGCTACTTGGACCAAGCGGCGCAGATTGGTTCGCGGTCCGTCCGATACGTCATTGACAGTGGATCATCCTTCAACGCTATTTCACCGTGGCTCGCACAAAACCTGAGCCTGGAAGTCACGTTGTGCTAGAAGCAATTGTCGGTGACCGTAGGCAATAACAAGCGCGTCAAGATATATCCGCGAAAAGCGACGCTGTCTATCAATATGGATTTTTTTTACCGTACAAGACACCTATGTACATCATGCCTATCCCAGAAGGAAAGGACGTACTCCTGGGTGGTCATGTATAGAAGAAGTTAACCCGGACATAGATTGGCCCACACGAACGATCTCTTCTTGGGGTCCGAGGTAGCCTCCAATCGCCTTCCGACAGTGCGTTCGAAATACGCCCGCGCGAGAGATGGGCGATTTCGCTCTCGCACTTCCAGACCCAACCAAACGCGCCGCGACGACTCGATTAAGTACTTCTACATATATAAAGATTACGTCCCTAGGTGTGGACCTACGCGTGTTGTGTCGGGGAAGTGGCTAAAGCGGCTGCTGCGTGCATCCGACAACGAGTTCTGCTTCATCATACAGCACGAAGCTACCGACAAAGCTGAGCGACAAAATACAGGACTGAGATGCGTTGAAAGGGCATCCCGCTGAAACACTTCTGCTCAAATACAAGGACCATGTAGTTCATGCTCAACTTCCCGAAGTTCCTCCGACGCGCGAAAATGCCATCAAGGCTGAAATCGAGCTCGTTGACGACGCTCCTGTGACCCAGAAGCAGTTTCGTCTAAGCAAAGACATGAAAGCGGTTATTTGTGGCTGAACTCAAGAGATGCTCGACGCAGGCATATTTCGCAGGTCGAAATTACCGCTCTCAGCGCCTACCTTCTGTGTGAAGAAGGCCGTAGGCTGGCGTATCGTCCACGATTTTCGCGGGATTAAGGCTAAGATTCGGTTGCCTGCTACTCTCCTTCCCCGGAAGAGAGATATTTACGCCGCCATGCGAGCCCGCAAAATGTTATCAGCAATGCATTTATTGTGGTGTTACTTTCAAGCTCAACTCCGCAAGCAAGACGCTCTCTACTCAGCATTTTTCACGCCCGATGGGCTGTTCGAGTACTTGGTGACGCCAATGGGTCTCTCCTGTAGCCCCGCAACGTTCAATCGGCTTATTCAAAACGTCTTTGCTAACCAACGTGCTTTCTGCAAAGATGATTTGTTTGTTTTTACGCCTTTCGACGACGTGGACGAGCACTTGGTAGCGTTGGAACAACCTCGAGCGATGCAACAAATACTGATATCTGCCGAGCTCGACGTGCCATCAACACAGCCCAGAAACCACTGGCAGCGTCCAAACAACAAAACCAATAGTAACTCTTCCGATCCGTGAGTAAATCATCCACGAGAGCCATTGCGTACTCCAGCAAGGTCGTAATAGCATTTACTGACTTGTAACCAATGCATAATCGAATATCCACTCCGAGTACAATCACGACCGGTGAAGTCCACGGACTGCTCGAACACGCAAATAAGCCTGCTCGAAGCAATCCCTTTAGCAACTTTTACAACTGTTCAAGGGAACGTACATGAGGTATCCGACGAGCATTTTGTTTGATCAGTACATGCCCTTGCGCATGCATGTCACATACTCCACCATACGCAGGAGGCGGCAGCGCGTTTCCACTCAAAATCCTTATTGACTCGTAGCTGCGCAGTATCTTCACCAACCTGGATGACTGATCTGCTGTATGACACCTTGCGCTCATGTTAGAAGCATCGTAGTTGAGATCCGTCGGGTCCACTTCAGTGAGATCGGGTAAAACGGCGAGTTAAGGGCGTTAATGCTGTAAAAGCCCCACCACCAAGAATGTCGAAATCGGCTCCGTTACGTTCAAATTCATCTGGCTCATTGAACTCAATATCATTACCTTCTTCGTCTCTCACCGATACTACAGCTAAATAACGCATGCTTCACGTTTCCACCTAGGTGTTAACCATAAAGGTCGATTCGAAGCTGACATCGACTTCGGCGGACGGTGGTTTATCCGATATCGCCGAGCTCATATTGTCGTCTGTGGAGGTATTGTCTTCGTCAGAGCGCTCGTGCACTCCATCGATGCCCAACACATCCGATCCAGCTCCAGCGATACCACCCCTCGGGTTCGTTTGGTTCAAAGCTGAGTTCGCCAATTTAGTCAACTCAGCGGTATCGACCGCTGCGTTCGGATTGACCAAATGTGGGTTCCCGACTTCATTTGTTGCGGTGCTGTACACGCGGACACAACCTTCTGTCGGTACCATATTGTGACAGCTCGATTACGCCCCGTTGCCGGCGGATCGTATATTGTCCGTGCTTCCTGCGGTGGACTACCAGTAGTTCAATCTGTAGAGTAGCTCGTCTCAATGCAACTCATACATTCTGTGGGGCCCTCGCAAAGGTGTCGGAGCTCTCGTTCCTATTTTATTTACTTCTCTCCTCAATTCATGTGACTCTGGCCTGTTGTGACTAGCCGTCGCGAACTCGCTCTCGGTGGCGTGCTGTCACTCACCTGACGCACCCTCTCAGCTTTAGCCCTATTGCCACGGTTCTTCCCTGGGCCTTCTTTCCCGGAATACACCGCTACTCAGTCTTATTCTTACACTCCTGCCTCGCCACGTGTCCGTAGCTTGTCGAGTGTCCACTCTTCGTGCTCCTGTCCTTCTAATCCGCCACCCGTGCAACTCTGTCCACGCAAAGCACCGACGGTTCGGGTCCCACTAAACCTTGCTAACTAAAGCCATTTGGGGTTCACGCCTCTGACGTCTATCCTACGGCTCGCAGCCACACAGTAACTCGGAGGGTCCTCTCCTCCTCGTCTAGTCGCCCTTCGCTGTCGCTGATACCCGCGTCCACCAGTGCACCGACCGATGATCGCCCGTCCAGTCGCACCTCTCCCGTCTCCTTCTTTCTTCTTGTGTGGATCCTCTGACCGCTTCGTGCACCCCACTCACTGCCTCGCACTTCTCCGTACTCACCGTTGTTTCGTTTCTGTGCTCGACTGCACAAATCTCAAAGTGAGTGTCAATCTGGCTCTGCTCTCCGTCCTCACGTCGCTTTCCTTCTGCACGTCGGGTTCCTGTTGCGATCTTTGGTCGCTCCGGATTGGCTCGTAACTCCCACGCTTCGCTTCTGGATACAAGATCGCGTTTGTGCGGTCTCCGCTCGCCACACCCACTGACGCCATGTAGTCGCTCACTTCACTGTCGCACCCACTATCTGTCGCGTGCTCTCTACTGCTTGACACCTCGGTAATCAACGTTAATGCCCTAGTACACGTCTTCCCCGTCCACAGAGTCTTCCACGACTCTGTCGCGGCTAAACAGCTCCTTGTATTGCTGTAGAACTAGGTCCGGCATCAACTTCTTGTCGTTCATCAAGCCCACCCGCCGATCGTGCTGGTCGCAACTCGTACTCAAGGACGTACTGTCCAGCTCTGTTCCTTCTCCACCAAGACGCCACTCGACTGCTCTTCTGCCGCTTGGTCGTCCACTGCGCTTCGGTCTCTTTGCTTACTTGGTACTGCAACGCTTGCTTGCCCAGATGCCGGCGCTGCTCATACTGCTTTATCTGCCACCGCGGCATCTCCCCCTTGCTCCCCATCATCTTCGTATGTCAGTTGGTCTTCGATATCCTCAGCCACTCGCCTGAGTAGTGTTGTAGGGAAGTGATAGGTCACTAGGGACGATACGTGGGCAATGTACCGCTCTTTCTCATCAGCTGTGTCTTCTCTTTCGATCAGGAAGTTGTCGTATCCTGCCGACTCAATAACTCGCATTGGCCTATTCACTAGTGTATGAATTTAGACGCGTTTGGTCCGCTTGGAGACCGAAACATCCAAACCCGGTCTCCTGGTTTTATCGTTCGTTTCGTTCGAGTTTTCCTATTGTAGTACTCTGCCTGCCGTTGCTGCTCCTTCGTTCTTGGCCGCTCAGCACACTCACTACTGTGTTTCATCGCTGCCTACAGTCTCCTGAGTTACGCTGTAAGCTCTCCCGCTCTCGTACGTCTGTGCTGCGTTAGTAATTCGTTCGGACTGCGAAGTTTTCTGCCCATCATTAACTCATTCGGCGACGGTTTGACTGTCGTGTGTTGCGCAGAGTTATACGCGTACGTCATTAAGTCGACCCATGTGTCCCAGTCACGTTGGGCTTCACTGCTCAGGTACGTAGTGACTCCGTGCGATGAAAGCTCTTAGCGAATCCTACCATCTGCGGTCTGTACGACACGGGGTTGATCTGTTGCGCCTGTAGAAGTTCTATCAGCTGCTCAATCACCAAGCCTGCTAGCGCTGGGGCTCCGTCTGTCAACAGCTCACGAAATGGTCCGAACTTGAGTAATACTTGTTGCATAATAAACTTGGCCACATTTTCTGCCGTGTGTTGCTTTACTGTAGCTGCCACCGCGGACCGAGTCACATACTCGACTGCAGCTATGACATAACGGTGCCCTCCGTCAGCGTGGGTAGTGGGCCTGGTACATCTAGCGCCCACCGATCTCCAACGTCACCTCCGTTAATACTTCTCATAGGCAGGATTACCTCACTTGGTCTTTTTTTTCTGCTGCCGCATTCTTGACAGCATCTCACTCATTTTTGCACCTCTTGCATTAGGTCAGACCACCAATATACTTCTGCAATTTTTGCGTAAGTATGTGTTGCTCAAAGGTGCCCAGCCCACAAACGGACTTCGATCCAGTCCAAGACCTAGTCAACGGCCTCGACGGTGACGTGTTTGCTAATGGAGAACCTGACCAATCTAATCGGGTCCCAGTATTCAAGCGGAGGTCATTCTTCGATGATATTTGTTTCGGGGGAGAGGCGTTTGACGCCTGCTTGGAGACGCTGACCGACTACTAACCCGGTTCACTGAGTGTCGGATTTGCGCCAGCTTTACCAATAGTATTTTCGTCCAACCCAAGGTCGTTTTTCTGTCGCACAAGATTACGCCGAGTGGCATACGCGCCGATACGAAGAAGATGGCTGCGATCGCCGAGTTCTCCTTCCCGAAATCAGAGACAGGGATGCAAGCCTTACTCGGTGCACTCAACTACTACGGTCGATTCATCCAGAACTTGGCTGTTTATGGAGCGGTACTCTACCAACCTAAGGAGACGGGCTTTGGTCCTGGGGGTGACTTGACGTCAGCAGAAGCGTTCTTCGCCGAGCTCAAAAATCGGGTAGCGGATGCTCCAATTCTTCGTCATTTCGACTCGGCGAAAGAAGTCCATATAATGTTGTACGCTAAAGACTAGGCACTGATCAGCACTATGATGCAGCCGCACGACGACAAGCTACACCCAGTTTGCTTTTGCGGGCGTGTACTCAAGGAGAACGAGCTCAGCTATCATCCTGCTGAGAAAGAAGTGGTCGCGCTGTTGCAGCTACGCAAGATATGCTACACTCTCTTGGCAGGGAAGACGCTTCACGTCTACACCCGCTTTTCAACGCTGGAGTGAGTGTTTAAGGCTAAATCGTTATAGGGTCGCGCAGTCGGTTTCGCAGTGATGCTGTCATTCCACGATTTGAAGGTGAAGCGGGTACGCGAACGTGATGTAGACTTCGCCCGGCTGCTCCAAGCGTCGATAACACCGTTTATCGATCTCGATGAGTCCTTAAGGCACCTCGTGTCTCCCTCCAAGAACTCTACGACAGTCAGAATGGACCCGGAGCTGCTGTACGCCCGGATACCAGCCGACTTCGCGGGATATGTATTTTCCTTCGATGGATCGGCGAAGACAGCCAAGTGTGGCGGGTAGAAAAGTTATTCGTGAATCCTGTGGCGCCTTCCGAATTGGGACATTGAGATCGCTGCGAGTGCGTACCTGTCGTCCACCACGGTCAACATCGCCGAGTATACCGGCATGAACAATGGGGTCTTGGCGGCGATTGGCCGAGGGATAACTGACTTAATTATCGTGGGAGACTCCCGGCTTGCAATCCAGCAATCCATGGGGGTGATAGCATGCAAGAAGGAGACGTTGCAAGTGGAGTTAGCACGACACATGGATCACACTAAGCGACTCAACTCGGTCCGGTATCGACACATAGCGCGACACTCTAACACAGCGGCTGATTCTCTCGCTACAGAAGCACTCGAAGCAAAGGCCGGACGGGTAATTCTCGGGACGGATCGGAAGACAGAGCTGAGAACTATTAACCGGGTGGCTGAAGTGCTGTATGCCACAGAAAACCCAGTGGAAGCCCCGATCGCCCACGGCAGTCACTCGTAGCCGAGTACGCCGAATTCGCTTTGAGGACGCGCTTGATGAAGGCTCAACGAGAGCTCGAACGGGAAGCCGGGATCATGAAGCTATATCATCTGAACCCGGAGAATCTGCATTTGAAAAGCGGTGGAGATGAATTCGGACAGGGCAACAGGGCGTCGACTCGGCGGACCGACCGTACGACTTCGAACGCTGAAGCAGGGTTACAAGATGAGTCAGCTCAGGCAGCTCCAAACGCCAACGACATGGATTCAGGGATAGTACAGACTGAGCGGAGACGACGAATCGCGAAGGCACAAGACGAAGAACTCGGGTGGGCCGATCTGAAGGCATACCTGAGAGGTGAATTTGAGGACCTTACGCACCGCCGAGCTCAGAATGCCGGCAAGGTTGCCGAAGTCTTCGTACTCAGTGAAGACGGTCTGATATACCGCCGAGATGAGATGCGCCGACGAGGCTATCTCGACGAACCGGACCTCTCATTGAGATTGGTGATCCCGTCAGCTATGATCGACGAAATATTACACAGCTGTCATAATTCAATCGAAGGAGGTCATCAAGGTATCGTCAGAACGTATCACAGGGTCAAGTCTGACTATTGCTGGATCGGTCTTTACGGTGACGTGGTGAAACATGTTAGGGCCTACGAAGACTGCAGTACCAGTAAGAGTAAGTCACAGCTGAGAGGTTACTCGCCTAAGAATATGGTGTCAGACCGTCCATTTCAGGTCGTGTCAATGGATTACGTGATTCCCCTACATCGAACTCGGCGGGGCAATACTGCGCTACTGATGTTCCAGGATCACTTCACGGGGTTCGTTATTGCTGAAGCTATGAGCGACACCGGGGCACTCGAAGCGACCAAGGTGTTTGAGGAATGTGTCTTCAGGCGGTTCAGAGCTCTATCACTGATACGACATGATCGAGATCCAAGGTTCATGAGCGAAGTGTTCCAAAAGTTCTCCGAGATGATGCAGTCCAGATCGAGGGCTGCGCTTAGTTACCGACCAAGCCAACGGTCAACAAGAGAGGTCGGTGAAGACAATGGTTCAGACTATACGGGTCTACGTAGAAGACCCTCTCCAGGTCGACTGATCCGACATCGCCGTGAAGATGGTACACGCTATCAACAATTCAAGAGACTCGACTCGGCGAGAGCCTCCTTTCTATCTAATGCATGGCTGGGATGCCAGGTCTACGCTCAAGGCTATGACGAGCTCAATACGACAGGGACAGGGACGCTCGGGTAACGCGGCGGATGCCGTCGAGTGGCGCCGAGAAGAAAAATGACAATGAAGTAGCCCTACGTCTAGCAGCCGAGTTCCAAGTGCGAGAAACAGCTAAGCGAGCTCGAGAACACAATGAAACACTGAGCAAGAAGGAGAAAAGATCCATTCCCAACGCAGCAAACGACAAGGCCGGAGTTGTAGAACCAGGCGATGAATCCGCTGAATCCTTGTTCAAAGAAGGAGACCAAGTCTGGTTGTTTATGGAGTGAGTCAAGTCGGGTCTGCAAAGAAGTAATCGCATTGATGACATGGACCATTCAAAGTGAAGAAGAAGGTGGAAGAATCTGCTTATGAACTGGAGCTGCCCGACAAGAGCGGATTTAGGTTCTACCCAGTGGTCCATGTATCGCGTTCACCGAGCTCGAAGAGACTCAGCGGTTTGATTTTGACGAGGAATAGCTGGAGCCCGACGCAAGTGCGAACCAATATGAAGTCGAAGTCAATCTCGACGATGCGTTGCCACTATCCACGAGTACGTCACGGTCACAGCGCAAGTTTAAGGCTAAGTAAGTCGGGTACGATGAGCCTACATGGGAGCCACTGTCGAATTTGTCCTGTGGAGGTCTCCTGTTTGACTATCTACGACAGAAGAAACGTGAAAACCGTCTGCAAATGGTGCAAGCTGTAGATGAGGATTAACAGTTATTGCACCAAATGTTACACCAACTTGCCGGACGACACAGGTTGAGCTGAGATGGAATGCTACTGCGTCGAACTTGCGTATACTGAATAAATTACGAGATGGATTCATGAACGATACCTACGGTGACGCTCAGTCGAAAATCTACAAAGAAGGCGACCCAGATTCCAATTGAGGCGAAATCGACGGAGACAACTGCGGGGAATTCGACGGACGCGACGATTGAAGGGTTGCGGCGGAATCGGTGTAGAAATCGCTCCCTGGGAAACCGGTGGAGGAGATGCAACATCTGCGGTCGTAGCGAGGATTATCATCGCCGAGCTCGCCAAGGCGACTGACGCCGAGGAAGACGGAGTCGGAACCTGCGCACCAAAACCCGACTCAGCTGACTTAGGGTGAGGCGGATCTACCCCACCTGGAAGAGGGGTGCAGAACAAAGACATACTCGGGGACGCACCGCGTAGGTTGGGACCATCGTCCGCCGAGTCGTCATCGGACGCGCTTTCGCTCTCCGAGCCGAGCTCACCCATGGTAGATCCCGCGAAGATGTGAATACCTTGGCGATTCAACCGAGGTGGGGCGCCCTGGGCGAATTGTGGAGGTGCTTGCTCAACCAAGTCGAAGTGTTCTTCGATAGCATCATCAACAACCTGGGGGTCCATACCGCGCGGAGTGAAATCCAAGAAGTACACGTTCCGAGCACGGAAACACGTATTGTACGGGTGAACAGCTGGGTTCGTCAGCTACCAACTAATCTCACCAGGGCTCGGCTAGATCCACGTCGTGCGCACACGGAATCCAATCACAGCTGACCGGGACTCACAAGCGGTTAACCGGAGAATAGTGAGGAATGGACGGATCAAAGTAAACCTCAGCATCCACAAGAGGAGCAGGCTGACCGCTGAGTTTCTGAGTGACCGCCGAGTAGAGCTGGTCGTAGACAGCGACAATCAATGACCGTATCGTGTCACTACGGCGCTTGCGCTTGAGTTTGTACACCATCCATAGCTCGTGCACTTCTGCGAGCTGAGCTGTCGTAGCTGTCGGATTCAAATCAGGGTGGATTCCCATCAACACGCTTGACTCGACGATCCAGTGGCGACGCTCGTAGAGGGCGACGAAGAAACGTGTCACTTGTTCAGACAAAGTGACTGCCCCGCCGAGTCCAAAGGACTGTCGCTACGAAGCTTCACCCACATATCTCCAAGAACCTGCATCACGGTACGAGGTCGAGCCTGCGAAGCCAGGCACCGCCTAGCTTCCTCCAGTACCGACGGGGAAAAGAAGAAGGGAAGCTCGGGAAACATCCGACGAAGGCGCTGACAGGGATGACTCGGATCGAAGACAGCCATGAAAGCTCGAATTCCTTTAAGAGAGCACGGTGTAGGCGGTACCCGACGCTTACCACCGACGAGTTCCAGCTGAGCCCCGCCGGTCAATGTGGCCAGTAACGTGTTCCAACAACGTGTGGGGTCGACATGCATAAACGGCACTTCGAGGATTTTGGCCATGTGAAGCGTCAAGCGAGAATCCGTGAAAACTCCTTGCGAAGCCCGGATCCGCAACGTCGCCAATGGGAGAGTGAGAGCGCGTGGTAGAGTAGCTCGAGCTAGTCGTTTGATACGCAACACAGGCGAGCTCGGCCGAGACGGAGCAGATACCACAAGGGCGACACTCGGCGAAGAAGCATCCAACGGAGATTGAGCCGGAGCCATGTCGGGTGTTGGCACTGACTGTCGATGCTTGTGGGGTCGGTGCTTCTTGTGATGTTTCTTGGGCTCCTTCGACTGGGAACCAGTATGACTCGACGAGGCATGACGCCTGCGGTGCTGGTGTTTCCCAGAAGCCGACGCTGGGGTGGAAGGTACCGCTCCGTCATCAGAACCAATTGATCGATGTTGCGAAGTACGACGATAACTCGGCGGCGAAGATTTATCACTCATCTCATCGTCGGAGCCGAATATTTTCGCATGATAGCTTCTCTGCTTGGCAGCAAAATTGACACCCTCTTCCGCCAAGTCAGAACCTGAAAGGCTACCCGTCGAGCTCTCCGACAGAGAACTGGGATCCGAGCGCAACCCAGCTGCAAAACACGCCGAGCCGGCGGACGGTGCAGAGCCTTTATCAGGCCCAAGGACCTCGTCGTCAGAAGCGTCAAGGTCCTCAAACAGCTGGGCGGTCATCGTGCTGGCAGTCGCAGCAGACCTCTGGACGAGGCGCCCAGAAGGTGACGTCAGCGCAGCCGAGCTCGCAGGGGAAGACGGTCTGGGAATACTGGCAGCCGAAGTCACAAGGTCCGTCGGTGTGGTAGACACACTAATACCTCGGGACAGAGCGACCTCAGCCGCGACGTGGGTGACCAAGAACCCGACGACAACCGAGTGTGCACAGCTCCCGTTGACGCGAAGCTTGGAGGAGCCCTCGACTGGGGAAACCCGGCTGAGCTGGGAGACTTCGAGACATGCATACGAACCCTCGCAACCGTGACAGGTCGAACAGCCAATCCATCTGAGGTCGGACTCGGCGCTCGGGTCACCTTAGGACAGGGCAGATCCGGAAGAAGATAGACCAAAACTCAACGGCAGTGAAGCCGTGACGTTGGAAGAGGCCACCGACGATGGTTGAGTGGCCGTGACTGATGACGTCGACAGATTACCAGAAGGCGGAAGCTCTGTGAGAGTCGACGAACCAGACGCAGGGACCGTGTCGTCATCAGGCATAGGCATGTCAAACTCAGCCTCGCTCGAAGCTTCAGCCTCACCTTCCGAGCGAGTGGAGACGGCTGGTTGTGTAGGAGAACTCAACTGAAGACGACGAACCTTCTTCTGCCGAGTCCGGCGTCGAGACTTAGCAGAACGAGATCTCTCTCCGTCGGACACGGCCTCCTGAGGAGAGCTCGAGCATAAGAGAGCACCGACGGCGTCGTGTCCCTCATCCCCTGGAAGTGGACAAGCATACGGCTGAGGCGGAGGCGGAGGCGGTGTCGGCGAACGGTGACGAGGACCAGCAGCAGTGGGAGAGTTCGGGTTCGCGTAACACCGAAGGCGCTGCGTAGGTGTCACGTCGGCCGACGGAGCACGACGAAGCTGAGCGAGTGTTGGCGTGGGCTGACTCACAACCGTCGCTGAGCTCGCAAGAACCGCAGCCGAGTTCACCGAAGGAGTCATAGAAGAAGCCGGAAGCTCTGAAGACGCAGAGCTCAGTGGTTGAACACTGGGGGCAACAGCCGGCCCAGCAGCATAAACCGGAAGCACCGCTGGGAAGTTCCGACGAGGATGGACTATCACCTCTAGATGTCAGGACTCGCCAGCAGGGATGCTGAGAACTTCGGAGAAGCGAGACTCCAAGATGCGACACAACCGGTGTAATGGGCCCAACTCCAATTACATAAGTAGGTAGATATTTCTTTAGTTATTACATAAGTAGGTAAAGTGGCACACGGGTAGCGTGTGCTAAGGTGTCATGATCTGATTGGTTGATAGTGAGGAGCCAGACTCACTTATTGACCAATCAGGTATAGACATGTGTTTGAGTGGTTCACACGAGGCCAGGGGTAGCCGCCCTGGTCCTAAATAAATCAGAGTTGAATTTGACACAAACCTAAGACTTGGTTTTACTATTGCAAGCTTCCTCCACACTATAGTGTAAGCTAGTGACGGTATCTCTTACCCCGTTACAGCCGGGCGTTCAGACGAAGGTGGGACGGATCGAGTCCAGGAACGTCCAACCCGATGCCAGCAGCAGCAGCCGTGCGAGGGTCATGCATCGGAAGAGTACCGTTTTGCCGGGTGATCCGCTTCTGCCGCAAAATCACTGCTCGCGGGCCAGCGAACCAAGTGAGCGTGCCGCAATGTTTGATTGCCGGTCGAGCTGTACATCTGCTCCGACTCCCGCAGCTGCTCAAAATGTTTAACAGCAATGCTCTGAAGAGTTGTATACGCTGCGTCCTTCTCGGTGATAGTCTAGAGGAGAGTTGCGATCTCGGCGTTTCGATCCAAGACTTACTGATGGTGGCGCCGGGCCTGATTCAACGCAGCCTCAACCTTGCCTTGATCCGCTTCGACAGCCCGAGCGAGTTTTGCTTCACTTAGAGCTACGGCCTTTTGTAGTGAGGCGAGGTGATTAACAGACTGCGTGGCAGCGACCTCCAGCCGAGACACCTGCAGCCTTGCCGACGATATTTGCGTTGACAGGTCAACGTTGTCAAGAGCTAGGGTGTCCAATCGCCGAGTCAACGCGCGATTCTCGACTCTGGCGGTCTGAAGGTCATCTCTGAGGTCCCCGATGACCTGAGAGTAATCAAGAGCAGTGTAGTGACCGCTCAAGCGTTCCAGCAGCTCATCAGCTGTAGAAGCGTGCAGGACCGCTCGTAGCTGTGCAAGATCAGAGGGTCCCACGGGGCGAGTGAACCCGTAGGCCATGAGCCTCGCCAAGAAGGTCAATTCTTCTCGGCATTCGTTCCCTTGCTGATTGACCAGTGTCGCGAGGGAGTCAAGACTCACTGGGGCAGCCGAGCTCGACTGATTACTGGCGTCCGAAGTGGTGTCGCCCGGCAAGATCGACGGACCAGGAAGGCGCGCGCGAGAAGACCCCGCCGACTCCACATCAGACTCATGGGAAGTTGTCAGGTCGACCAACCCGGCATCGTGCCGGCCGCTGACCCCACGAGTACCAACGTG
Organism: Phytophthora infestans T30-4; assembly: GCF_000142945.1. Taxonomy (NCBI): domain Eukaryota; phylum Oomycota; class Peronosporomycetes; order Peronosporales; family Peronosporaceae; genus Phytophthora; species Phytophthora infestans. The sequence continues at coordinate 139,597 of NW_003303744.1, forward strand.
GTGAGGAATCGACTCAGCGAACGCGCCTTCACCTCGACGGGGACTCGATGGAGAAGAGTTATGCCGTGGGATGTCCTGAAGAAGCAGACGAGGAGTGTGAGGAGCAGCCAGGTGAGCAATAACACAGCCGGCGTAAGTACCGAAGAAGGTGGTGGAGGACCGCGAGACCTCATTAGCCGAGTATGGACCAACGGTGCAGATCCAAATGAAGGAGTAAAACACTCACCAGCTCGGCTCGTATCATAACCGGGGCAGTTGTGGTGTAGGGATTTTCAGATTCGGCCATACATCAACCTACTTTAGACCAAGAATCGGATTGGCCTGGTAACCCAGAGCTTAGGAACAAAGGATCACGGTAAGTACTCGGCGATCTGTCCGGATGCTGATATCCGGATAGCCACTGAGGTCAACGGTCGCCGGAAGGGTCGGTAGGGATCCGAAACGACCACATTTCACTAGATATTGTATTGGAAGCGTATGATTTAATAGGGGGACCGAAAGGGGCCCACCCCGAAGATAACGGAGCAGAATTTTCTAGTCCAAGGCACGTGTACACTCTTCCGGTAAGTCCCTGCATAAGGCTGGATTATGCCTGCCGTTGATACCATAGCTTGTAGGATATTGACTGGTAGCGCCAAGAGATTATGTCGGTCCGGGTAGGACAAAAGTCTTGCTACGCGCGAAAGAAAGCCCCGCGAACTTGGCGGGCCGGTACGTCGGATAGCCCGGGTGCCGTGACACTAGCTGAGCAGCCTCTGCGCTCGATGACCTGTAAAAGCGCTCGCGCGATGTCGTCCATCATTTAGTGGAGGCACAGGGTTTCTGAACGAGCTCTGCCGAGCCAAACTCGGCGGAGCCTCGGAAGTACTCTGGCTTGGTTAGTCGGAGCTCAGTGGAAGCGAGCTACTCGTCTGTCCCGGCTGGGCCGAACCGCGAGGGGGCCACCCTCTGCGCAGGTCATACAAGCGCCGACCTAACTCGGCTATTTGTTGTGGTTTGTGTAAGGAATCCACATCTGACGGTATTTGTGTGTTCTACTATATCACATTCTGTTGAAATAACCATCGCTTGACCACCTCAGGCAGCTCGATGTCGACTTGAGACAAAAGATGTAGGAACTTTGAGGTGTACTCCTGCTGCGACTTTTTAGGATTAAGCTCGTACATCTTCGTGAGCGTCTTGAGCTTGAAATCCTTGTCACGATAGCGTGAGCGGGTACGCTCCTTGAAGACTTGCCAAGTTAGAGGGGTTGTCCCTTGCAAAAGCTTGACATTTCTGTACCAGGCTGGCGCATCAACGCCAAGATTGTCGGAGACCATGTCCGCGAAATTCGATGAGTTATTATGCATTTCTTCTTGGAACTCCGTATAATATCTCTACCTTCTACGTGTATACCTGCTAAATCCCCTATTGAAGATCCACAGCTCAAGGTCGTCGTCGTCACTACTCTCGTAGCGCGGGGGATCCGATTTCTTCCGTGTCGGCCTGGGGCGTGACTGAGCTTGTAAGATTTGTTCTTGAGTTTACGCCGTCTGGGCCAGCATTTGGCTCATTTGCGTTGACTGCTGCTGCGTGGTTTGGAGTGCAAACTGCAGCATCTGCGCCAGCATGTCTGGTGTAACGGTAGATTGCACCGTCGAACCTTGCGTCGCGGGCCCTGGTGCTTGTGGAGCGGACTATGCGGCTCCTGCTGTCGTCTGGGGAGGAGCTTGGGCAGTCGGTGGCACGTCCCATCTGGTTCCTTAGGGATTAGTTCGCGGGTGTTGATGCGGGCGGTCTTCAGAAGTTTCCGAATCCATCACTGACGGCAGTGTTCGCCTAATAGTTAATTACTGTCATGAACTCCGCCGATTTTGGAGCTCGGTTGATCCTTAGGTGGCGAGTTTAAGGACTAATAGATTCAATGGCCTTGCTCGCATCTTGCTAGTTGCGGCTACTATTAGGAGTTCCTTGGAACTTGGGTGAAGAGACTGGCTGATGTTGCGGATACTGGCTGGAAGTTGCAGGTAGCCGCTGACTCAGAAATAATTCACTATGGCTGAGTCATAGGTGCTGTCACACTTTAAGAACGATACCTTAGCCGATGCAAAGGTTTAACCTTTTTGATCCCCATGCATTCCCTATTAAAACTTTCGATACTTAAAGCGATGCATAGCGATTCCAATCTATACTTTCACGGACGTTTCTAGTGGTTATCCTGATCTCCTCATACAAGATTCCTTAGACTGGCTACCGTCGACGACATCCAGTAGCTTCCCTACGAGCGAAAACCTTAACAACTCAGCCCCTGGATACAATAACCTGTTCGCAAGATCAAATGTGAAGGCTGCTAAGATAGAAAAGAAACGCAGCTGATAAGCCAGGTATTACCTATTGAAATTTATATTCAATTTTAAAAATTTGGCAGTCTCTATAGTACTATTTACTGCTGGTTTGACTGTGGTGAGTGAATGGTCCATTTTTATGGTACATCCAGCGATAGGAATCCCCTTAAATAGGCATAAATAGCAGTCTCCCGACGCTATGACTACCGAGGGGGTTGTCTGCTTATAAGCACCGTACTACGTAATCCTTCTGGTGAGGTGCTTGGCTCGGACATGTTAGTAAGGACGCAAATAGCTCACTAGATGCACGAGATGCTAAGGAACATTTACGTAGGCTCCTTGTTCTCTTTTGGTGCCAACTCGAGGAGTTTCGCCAATTTAAATGGCATGTTAAAATAATCTGGTCCAACGTTCAATGACGAGTACTTAAGTACATGTACTGTACATGTACAGTAGTAAGTTGTGTGTGACCCAGCGTGGGAAGGCCAGTTGAAGCGAAAGCCAGATAATCAGGCGATATATTGTCTAAGCTCGCCACAGCAGCTGGACTCGGCACGTCGACCATGATCTGCTGCGGATTCCTGACTCAATTCGAGTCTTTCATCTCGCGAGCTGACCTGGCTAAAGTGCCGATTTATGCGCGAGGAAGCATGTCCACCAAGAGCGATGGCGGTTGAGACCTACGTGGCTGAATTTTCGTCTCTCCACAGTCGATTCCGAGCACTGCTGAGTATGCACCACCGGCGTACGGAAGCAAGCATAGTTCTGAGTGACGCGAGTCGGACGTCACACGTCAGTGAGCGCTTCTCGAACCCTTTTGCGTCGCTGTCGCTGTCTACCGAGGCGGTGGCGGGGCTCGAGACATTGGCACAAACGCTCGTGGCACGGAACATCGAGGCGTACGAACGACATTTGCATGATAATGGCCACAGTAACAATGTGGACAAGGCGCGTTGGAAACTTATGTACGAACAGGGGGGACTGCGGTCGTACGCAGAACGCAGCACCACTCAGTCATTTGGTTTCGGAGCAGCAATGGGAGCGGCTGCGGGGCATTTAGACCGACGAGCTCCCGTCTTCACACAGTCGTCGACGAGCACTATACCGTCGGTTTTAGTGGTCGGAGCGATCGAAGGAGAACTGGACGATACGATGTACGGATTCATGTGTCCGACACTGGATCAGATGCGCGTCAAGACTTCTTACGTGCAAGACGGTCTTGTGCGTGGCAGTGTGCTGGCTACACTTGTATCTCCAACTGTGGACGACCCGTTCACTTCGGTGGTCGTCAAGTGGATGGAAAAAGGTCAATCGAAACATGCTCGAGCGATGGTCAAGAACCGAGACTACGTTTATCTCGAGGCTACAGGTGTCGACTACCTTCGCAACGGAGAGCGAGTGGGCTACCAGATTGTGCACTCGATCCAATTCCCGGAGACCCCAGAGCGTTCATCAGCAATACGAGGCAATATGTCCATCTGCGCCTTCTACAGACAGAAGAACAGCGACGAAACGGATGTCTACGTCAAAGGATTCCTCAATCCTCTTTCTGGACTGGAGAACTCGATTATCACGCGGTCTATCGCTCGGACGCTGCTCTCCGTGTCCAGAAATGCTTATTGCTGCCACATGAAGAAGATCAAATGGGCAATAAGACAGCGACATCGATCCGACAGACGACCACAGGCGGTGGACATCGCGGTTGACGGCCCTTGTGTGACTTGTGGGAAAAAGCGCTCTGCTGTCTCCACTTTCCTCTCTGCTACCGCAAGTCGGATAACTGGGGGCAGAAATTTCCGCTGGCGACGTCGGTGTAAACTCTGCGAATGCTACGTGTGTCCGGACTGTCGCAGCTTGCATAAACTCACGTTCGTTCTCCCCGACCATCGCTTGGTGCAGCAGCAGATTGCGCTTTGTTACACGTGTCTGGAAATCGCCCTCAGTGTAAAAGCTGTCGATGTTGCTCGTGACGAACTGAAGCGAAGCCGCTGGTCGCTTTACGAATGGAGAGATACGTACGCCACCTCAACAAGCTCGAATCCAATCACGATCAACGAGCTCAACTAGCACCAAAACGTTGGTATCAAAATGCTTCACGGCAATAATAATAAACTCAAGTGCAAATCTATCAGTCGCTCCTCTGGATACGAAATGAGAGCGTAGAATTTTCCAAGTTGAGTTACCAAAACCAGCCCTGCTGCTGCTTGCGTTTCTCCTACATGACAACAACAAGAGATAGCAACATGCACGTCAGAAGCGCGGTACTTGTGCAGCTAGAATGCACGCCTACACACCTGAATGGCAGTGATTTCCGCTGGCGTAAAGTTGAGAACGGTCGCAATTGCCTTCTCCATGTGCTCCTTAGCCTGCATACACACGCAGTATTAGCTCAGGGTATCTCGACAGCGACGTTGTGTACTTGACTTACCTCGTCCTGGTCCGAGGCCATGTACTTGTACACTATATTCTTCAAGTACTCGTTTGTCTTGGTGGCGTTGGGCGTTTCGAATCCCGACAGGCTGCTATTGGACTCCATGCTCATGCGACGAACGCGAACTTCCTTGAAAGTGTTCGTGCGGCTCGCATCGCTGCTGCCAACACCGTTTTCTAGGTACTGCGCTTGGATGTCGTTCAACTCTTTCTCCTTCTGCTCCACGGCATTCAGAGCACGCTTTCGGTACTGCGCAAACTCTTGTCGCAGAGACTGCAGGTCTCCGTTGCCATTGTCGCCACCGCTACCAAACGCCCCCGTCATCAGCTTCAGTTCCTCCATATATTTTTCCAGCTCTTGTTTCTCCCGAACTGATTGCTCATATCTGCATTAAAGAACAAACAGAAACGTCAGGCGTGCCTTATCCGCACGCAATCATAACCAACAGCGCACCTCTCTCTCCACTCCATCGCTAGAACCGTTTCGCCCATCGTGCCGCTGAGCTTCTCATAGTCTTTCATCAGCTTCTCAAACTTCCGTCGCCAGTCGGATTCCTTGCAAACCAATACGGAAATTACGACACAAACATAAATCACTTGACACAAACTTTATTACGTACCCGCTTCTCAGCTTCCGCTTGAGCCTTTGTCAGCCGGCGGATCTGCGCCTTTGACGACTGCAGCTCTCCAGAAAGATCAGCCTCTGATATCTGTTCTGTCTGCTTCGCCATCACGTTCATACTCATCTGCAGATTCGGCGCAAATTCATGAGTACTGCATTAATTGGTTATATACGGACGGCCACAATAGCAAACCAACCTTGCGGATCTCTGCGTCCTTCTGCTTTCGCGTGATCTCCGAGCGCACTCGATAGCGACGAAATTCCTCCTGTACACGGTCCATCTCCTCCTTCAGACTCTTTTTCTACAGATGGACGAAACACAGTCACCCAGTATCAAAAACACGTTAGTATCACCAGTACAGCCACCAATCCAATCCAATATTAATATGGCAGCGACATACCACACGCTCCACTTCATACGGTGTCATGGAGAAATCTGGTAATGTCAGGGGTTCTCCCGTCGCACGGCTCGCGTATGTCTGGATGTCTTCTTCACTATGGAAACAGTGCCACGCAAACTCCTTCGAGTCGTCAAGATCGTTCTCGTTCGCGTACTCCACCAGGCACCAGAGCAGATTCCCATGAGCCACTTTGTGCAGCAATTGTCTTGGATCACGTGTGGATGCGTCCACAAACCAAGAGTGTCTGGCCTGTTGGCTCTTAACCAGCTCCTCCTGTAGCTTTTGTATCGTGCCGTCCTTCTCCGCCAGTTCCTGTTTGCTATTGTCAATGCTGCGCTTAGCCATCGCCAACAAGCGTTTTAACTTGTTCTCCTGTGTAAATGCACCAGTCAATAACACGTCAGTCAATTCTCAGGCCCTTCTTGAGTCTCTTGCTGCTCACCGTCTCCTCCATTTCCTGCATTTTAGCGTTCTTTTTTGCCAACAGCTGCTCAATACGGGCACCGCGTTCCTGCCATGCGCGTAGCTGCGTCACGACGTCCACTCCGCCATTGGAGTGCGGTGGGGAAGGCTGTTGTTGCGGAGGCGCCTCGGGTTCTTCAACTTGAGGGTCTGTCACAGCGTCGTACGGAGGTCACAAGAAGCCATATTCCCACCTTAGTGGCCATATAGATGCGTATACACAATTCCCCTTTACACTCTTACCTTCAACTGGCACCTCGGCCAGCGGCGACGCGTCTACGGCTTCCACGTCCATCGCGTGCGGTCAACGTGGCTTCTTGCGCTTCAATCCGCATCTGGTGTTACACAATCGATACATCAATAGCCCATCATATTTCATATGCAACAAAAATGTAGCCATTTGGAAAGTTTCATGGACGTAAAGACCATTGCAGCCAAGTATGGCGGACTACCAGCGCGTGTGGTGGCTCGGGCGGAGGAAAACTGGCGCGTAACGAGTGCAAAGAAGTCAGCAGCACTGGACGCGTTTGCTGGTCCTGTCGCGTGCATCTTGGTGGCGGCACGGGCGCTGGAGGAACGTGTGGACAAGAAGCGACTGGCAAAATGCGCAGGTGCCAATAGTAGACTGGTAGAGCCCACAGTGCGTAAGGTGGTGGACGCAGTGGGCGTTCGTACGGTGGTCAAGGCGTCACCTCCCGCGCTATGTATCAAGTTCGGCTGTGAGGCGCTGACAGAGATCGTACAACGAGTGCTGGATGAATATCGAGCGTATCTCGCGAAGCTTGCGGCTGCAAACCGGAAGAAGAGGAGCAAGCACCCTCTCGGGCCAGTGGTGGCTACGATGAACGGGCAGGATCCAGTGTTTGCAGCCGCATGTTTATTTGCAGTCAGTAAGCAGGCAAAAGTGAGCGATTGAGTGTGACGTTAGGACGATTTTGAAGAGCTACTGACGAAAATGTTTGTGATGTTTTAGATGAATGTGAACCAAGACAAGTTGCTGGAAGCTGTGTGTGGTAACGCAAAGGAGTTTGACGCTATCGTGTCTTCTATCGAGGTGCGGATAGATTTGGCTTGTTGGATGTGTGGGTCAACGACTTATTTATCTTCTGCTAACAGGCCCAATGCCAGGCTTCGTTGAGTGGCGCAATTTTAGATCGAAAAAAACGTCGTAACCTCGCAGGAGAGAGAGCAGCTAGAAAACTCACTGAACAGCATCGCACGGAGCAACTGGAAGAGGAGGAGCGTGCAAAACGACAGAGGACAAGCCTTGACGGTGGCGTGGCATCACCACCTAAGACATTGGCGCAACAGCGTGTTTTGCAACGAGTACGAGAGTCTCGTGCGGATGCAACAACGTCACGAGGTTCTGTGTTATCCAGGGACGGAGTTGCGGCTGCCACTCCTGCAGAGTATGCTGACTGGAGGGCAATGGCGCTGGAGTTTATGCGCAACAAAAAGGAGAAGGAGACGGAGCGGATGGGTGAAGCACAAGCAGAGAAGCTCGCGGTCGCGACCTAGTAACAAAAGACTTAGCCTCAAGACTGATGTAAACTTGCGGTTGCAAAACTATTCAAACACGCTAAATGCAGCCTTTGTCTATAGACGCTCTAAAGTTTAATTGCCTTTCCGACGGCAGGGAATCGCTTTGTAAACGAGTTGTCGGGGCCCAGGCGGAAGCTCCACTTACGCGTTGTCGAGTCCAACACAGCAAACTCTATAGTCATCAATAACGCAGGCAATAGGTTATAGCTATGATCAACAACCAAAGCAGCTAAAGATTGTGAGCCGGTACCGCTCAGGATCGTTTTGGTGACGTCTGCGTCAAGCGAGAAATCCTCTACAAGTTCCGTACGAGATACACCGGTGGTCGCCTTCGACAGCTGGAGAGTAAACGAGCAACAATTCGTCATTTCGCTACACCCATACACCACTCAGCAAGACAATTAAACGCACTGCTTTGATAATTTCATTGCGGCCGCGCACCGTCGTCTCTCCGCGGCACACGAAGGCACTGTATAGTAAAATAACACCGTACAAGTGTGAATCTCTGCCATGTGCCGATGCCGTTAACTTAATCAACAACGTACCTGGAGGGGAGAAGCCGTCCTCGCACATGTACAGCGACGTGCTTGAGAGCATCCAGCAGTTCTTCCTCATTACGACTGGGAAGAAGCTTCGCCAGCGTGTCGAAGTGCATGATCTGGTCGGTAGCGAGCAGTCGTAGCACGTCTGAAAATTTGGCGTCAACGGCATCAAGAAGACGACCAGTAACAGGGTTCATCGTTTCATCCTTGTCCTCCTCATCGTCGAGGTTCGTTCTGTTCGTTTGCAATAAAAACGATAAGTTTCTTATCGGTTCAAACAAAAACAAAAAACAGAAAATGGCACGTACTGTGCAGGGTTGGACGGAGCTGCTAGTTTCTCCACTGTGGCCATTGCACGGTACTGCAACGCCTTGATATATTCGTCGGGCGTCATAGTCGACATCACTTCCGCTTCCTTCTCGCTAAACAAGTTCTCAAACTCATCGTCAGCGCCAGCACTCTACAGCCATAGACACAGCACGTCAATACAACGATCCACTCCTTTAACCTAATCGAACATACGCTCTTGTCCTGTACTTGGAGCTCAATCCAGTTCTCGGCGTCGATCTGCTGCTTCTTGTACGCGTACGAGTTTTGAATAGCTGACATGGCACGTTCCGACTGCTTCTTCTTGAACTGGAACTGCACTTCCTTCATCTCGACAGGCGGTGGCTCCATTTTCTCCTCCACTTCCATGTCTTCCTCCTCCTCGTTAGCAGCGTCGTCGATGTGTGAGAGACTGGGGCGCATTTGCATAATTGCTGAAAGTGGCGTGAGGTGCAGTTGGCCCTGGCGAAAGACGCCCACGACGTAATTGGACAGCGCCGGCACACTGGACGAATGCAGCCGCAGGTGTTTTTGCTTAAGATATTCCTCCGCGTCCTGATCGAAGTGTTCGCTGCGTTGATCAACGGGAAAATCGATCTGCATCAACTGGTTATTGGGCTTGATACGCGCGCGACGCGGCGGCTCCGGCATCGGGCGGTACGTCGGCCGTAGTGGGAACTGCACCATGTAGCTGCTCGCCAGTCATTTCCGTCAGAATACAATTAATTAGAAAACACCAGTATGAAGACAGTGACAGCACTAATGGGCGCACAGGTTTTGACGCAGTTCATCGGCGAGATGCACAGGTATCTCGCGCACCACCGGGTCGTCGTCCATGGCCACCTTTCACTAACGTCCAATGGCTTTTGGTGTGGGTCAAGAACTGTTACAATTTTACCTCATTTTAGTAACAAAGACCAAAGACGGCCATTTTATTTGTTGCCACCGACGCTGAGGATGAGTGCGATTCCGTCCATTCCGCGCATTATCGACAGGTATAGCTCTCTGTGGATAGTCATATTGATAAAAGAAGGACTGCAATACGTCGTCATCGTGCTATTGTATCTTCAAGTTATCGGTAGCCGTCGCTATAGCGTGGGGAAGTCGGAAGATCTCACGCCACGGTTTCTTTCTTTGCCGCAGTGATAGCGACAGTGACGACGATGTCCCGCTCTCAGCTTTACGAGCTAAAGCTCTGAAGGTGAAGGAAGAGGTGAAGGAAGAGGTGAAAGTTAAAGTGAAGGCTGAAGTGAAGGCGGAGGTGCCGTCAGTGGCTAATGGAGTGAGCAGCACCAAGCGGCAGCCAGCATCCGACAGCGACAGCGACGATGACATTCCCATCATCGGCCTAGCTAAGCGCAAGAAGTTGAAGGTAGAAACGAAGGTCAAGACGGAGAGGGCGTCAGTATCGACTCCCAGTTCCCGCTCCACGCCGCGCAAGACCAAGAAGCGAGTAATAAAGGTGGGAGCTGGCAATATCTTCGTGACGAGGATGTTGAATTATAAACTGATTGAATATGGCCATTACAGATTAAGATCCGGCAGCAGGAGTGCACAGAGGAACTGTACGAGACGCTCAAGGGCCGACTGGTGCAGGAGCTGCTGTGTCGTTGGTGGTACGCTTTGGAGTGGCCTCCTGCACAAACTTCGTCATCAGTAGGTGAATTGACAGCAGTTGGAGCTCTCATTCTGGTGTACTGACATGGGTATTGGCTGCGTAGAAATTGCATGGCGTTCAAGAGCTTGATGGATATCCTGGTGCCTTCATCCGCGTAAAGGTCAGGCTTCTTCTGCTGCGACCTGTGAGATGTGGGTGACTTTTTATTTACAGCGCTCTTTGTCTTTATGTAGGGTGATGATTTAGGTTCAATCATAGACACTCGGTCGTCTGTCGGGAAGCCGTCGTTCCTGCACTTCTTCGCCATGTCTTCGGACGACTTGTTGAATCTGCTTCTCCAAGCATACGACAAGCAAATGGAAGTGTTAGTGGAGCACGAGGTTCGTCTAACGAAGTGCGTTTGTCTTAACGTTTTTGTGATAATACGCTAACATGTGTGTGTTGTTATTCCATACCGCAGGGTCCCAAAACTCCTCTCCTTAAGGAGCTACAGAAAGCGCGTGCATCTGCTGCCCGCATCAACCCTGAGAAGGCAGAACGAGGCGTACGGAAAGTGCTAAAAAATTTCGCTGAGCTGGAGCGGGAGATCAAAGAGGTAGCGCTGAAGGAGGCCGAAGAAGAAGAAGAGGACGACGATGACAGCGACGACGACGACACTGTCGAAGACTAGAAACGGTGCTGCAAAGAGGCAACTAGTAGTGCACTTGAACGCGTGGATAAACTATTAGTGCGAGGCACGCAGAACCTTAAAACAAAGCTTCAACAGTAAACAAAAGGCTACTACTGTACAGTAAAACCAGTACAGTACCATACTGGTACTACCAGTACAGGTAATTACTACTACTACAGATAAATACTACTTGAAGTAAGTACCGTACTACCGGAATATTTAATCACGACATGTAGTAGCATCTCACAAGTCCTACCGGTAGTAGTACATGTCAGAGCTACGTAGTAGTAGCTGATGATAAACGATCATGCAATGGCTTTATAATATACTACTACAGTACTACGTTGTACTACATGTAGATAGCAAGGTATCCTCCAGAACAACATTACATAATTGTATCTCCTGTATTCACTGGTCGGTGCTGGTGGTGTACTTGGTGACTTGCGCTTCTCGCATGCTAGAACCCTGTAGTCGCTTTATGATTCCATGATAAAAGCTAATCCAACTTGGCGCGGAGCGTGTTCCGGAAGTAGGCGTTGCCCACACCGCCGATACCGAAGGCAGGTCCGATACGGCCGACACGGGCTAGCACAGATTTGACGTATTCACGCTGGATGAAGCCCACACGTTGCGACATAGCGTGGCCGTTGTTGTTGTACAGATCAAGACCCAGCAGGTGCAGCGGTGTGGACAAGAATTGCACGGCTGCGGGACAGACGAGCTGCGCGAAGGTGTTGGCGCCAGACTTTTCCATTAGACCCTTGTCCTCGATCTTCTTGGCCAGCACCTTGGGGGCGTTAAATGACGCGCCGCAAGTCATGGAGTCGCGCACGGCAAAAAGGCCGATAGATGTGAGCGGAAAAGCTGCGGGTGCGATGACACCGAACATACGGGCGAAGGCGCGATCCTTGGCAATGCAGAGCGACATGTTGACGGCCGTGGTGCCGATAAATTTGGGCATCTGGTTGTCCGTCTCGGCGTACTCGCACACAGAGTCGACGACGTTGGCGGCGACGTACGTGGCTGTGTAAAGACCGAAGATGAGGTGGAACTCTCGCTTGCCAATAAAGCGCAGTGGGTGCTTAACAAAGTCAGCGCTGAGCTCTTTAAGGCCACGACCAAGTGGGCGGGCGCCGCTGGCGTTCTCGATAATGGCACGGTCCACGATGGTGATGAAGGGGGCCACGCCGAGCGACGCAGCCATGGCGGCGGCCGCGTCCACAACGAGCTGCTTGGCGAGCTTTACGGGAGTCTGAGGCTGGTCACTGGATGTCTCCGCCATTATGTCTCTCTGCAGGAAAATAGCAAGTGGAGTGCGACGATCTCACCGTGTGATTGCCTGTCCACCCGTAGTGCCGAAGTCTAACGTAGCTGCTCGAAGTCGTGAATGGTTTGTGGCACAAAGTTTGTTTTGTGTGACGTGGTGAGGGAGATGAGCAATCCTTACAAAAACCAAGTATAAACGTAAGCGACTGCCATCGTCACTGCGAGAATTTTCGGGACGTGAAAAACCTCGACTGGCTGTGTAGTACGATACCAGTAATTATATAATTGGTGCAGCACTATTTTTGCTGGCTTTCACAAAATCAAAAAGATAATATTTTAATGTTTTATTAGTGCTATTTGCGAAAATTAAATCCTGTAATACTAACAGGCAAAATTTCTTTATTTTTTGTTTTTTAGAAGGTAAAAATCAATTAAAATCAAACACAAATAAGAAACAAAAATATTACCATAATTGTTAAAAAGAATCGAAGTTGTGCTTGTCATTGCTTTTGTCGTTGGCACTCATTATTTTGCGGAGTGGTACCCGCAACCTTACTATAGTGCTTTAGACGATCTGAGACATGTAAGGTTGCGAAAACTGAAATTCAAAATTTTTAACGGGAGTATATTTTCTAAATTAACGTGTGATTCAGACCCATTTAAGTGCGATTCTCAGATAAATACGATTTCAAACTAAGTACGATTGCTTTGGGCCTCTCATTTCCAAAAATCGCGCGGCAGACTTTACGGCGCAGCGCGGACAGCGTGGAAGGACGAGTGGTCCAGCAGTGGGCAGGGAGCGGAAACTCAGTGAGGCAACGCGCAAAAGAGTGCCAGGATGGATGGCGCAAAGAACCTCGTCGAAAGGTGCGAAACAAACTCATACGCGAAGGTATCGCATGAATTATCTAATATTATTATGTGTTGTATTTCTATTAAAGCGCGGGGCCTGCGAGTACATAAGTTTGAGCTGAACTATATGTATGCCACCCTTGGCATGGAGCAGGACGACAGCAGCGAGGACGACTACAACGTCGACACGGAAGACTCTGAAGATGATGAGGAGATTTCCGGCGACACAGACGACCCCTTAAACCTCGGCGCGTTTGTTCAGCTTACTCGCAGTACATACTTGTTGAGACTAATACCGCGTGTTAATCGATTAAGTCGTAATGCACGAGCTGCAAACGCCAAGGACGGAAGGCTGCGCGGAAATCTATCCGGTATGTGTATGGTTGCTTTAAATAAATGTTGCTGTTTTAGTAAGGTTGCTTTCTTCAACTATGACTTATAGTTGTTATTTTTTAATTTTACAGATGGGAAGAAACGACGACAGTCTCCTCAGCAACGCTTCGTTAATCGACGGTATTCTTCGCATGAGTCGGTGCCCTCAAAGAAGAAACGTAAGGTGATGGTGGATGCAGGGTCATAGGCGCGAAGTGACGAGAAGGTGAAACAAGGCGACGCGCAAGTCATGCCCTACTCCAAACAAGACAAGCAAGACAATGGGCACGACGAGCAGGACGAATATCATTCGTATGGCGAGGGTCGTAACCAACCTTATGACCTTGTGAGTGCATCACGTCGAGGGTATAGGTCTCGAAAGCGTATCAGTAGGCCATTGAAAGAGATGAAGACCATGTTTCCGGACCGCAACGATATTGCAAATGTGGTAGCTCCGTTTCCATCCGGTCCCATTGTAACTTTCATAAATTTTTTCATGCAATACAAGAAGAACAATATGAAGTTTCGTATTCGGAGCTCTGAGTCTACAGTTCTACACAACAGGTATGTAAACACCGATTTTATCCTGCTCGAATCCCTAATAGGACTAAGCTACGTCTTTGGCGATATGCAGAACTAACGAAAATCAGATTCCAACGGAGTTTCATTGGAATCACAAGATCTATTGGTGTACTCATGATGTTTCTCAAGGCTCTCGCTCAAAAGGTCATCTCAATCGCAAAAGTCGCTTCTGGGGTGCTTGGCTGGGTTCACAGCAACTGTACCTTGTGCGGCTAACGGTGACTACGAAATCCATATTCAGAATGAGGTTCGCAAGTTTTAATATTTGGTGTGTACAAGAGAAGCGCACTAAAATTGTTGCACAACTCCAGACCCACACACACCCTCGACCACAGCAACTCAAGCTTCTACTTACTTGACAACAAGGACGCTATGTGGTGTTGGAATTCCCACGTGAACTCTAGCTACAAATGTAGTTAGGACGTTCCCACAACAATACGTCTACTAGGATAGTAAACGATCATTCGGGCGGACCTGAAGACCCCAGTTCTGCCCTTGCACGGGACAAACTGGACCTTGTAAACTACTTATATAGGCCAACCAGTAAAAATAAGAACACGCTACTAGCACGAGCAAAGCTAGCAGGTGTTTTGAATCCTCGTGGTCCCAACAGCGGAAGGGTACCAGGCACGGGTAAGCCTTTTACGAGATCACCGAGTGCTCAACACTCGGCTGGAAGAATAAAAAGGAGGCAATTCAAGCACTCCCAGTCGTGCAAATAGGCAACAATAAGCCGTCACGTAAAACCTCCCGATAATAATCGGCCAATACACAAAGTCTCTTGGCCTTGCCGGAGGAACCCTCGCTACAGAGCTTCGAGTTCACCGACAGGCATAACACACTCAAACAAGCTTGACCTGACGCTTACCTTGAAGCCGGACGTCGCTCTGTGTGCTTGAGTGGAAATTCTGTTCTGTATTTAAGCTTACCCTTTCGGGTCTATTCCTAATAAGAAGTCCTAATCAAGTATACAAATATCAAGTGAACAATGATCCGTTATGGATCTTCTTGCATGCCAAGCGTCGTCTGCGCCGTCGCATGAGCATCTTTAACGGTCCGCGCCCTGTCCCAGGCGGTGAACGTACCTTCCAAGGGTCGCTGGGTCTTCCGCGAACTCATCCCAACGCCACTGAGGTTTCGTACCGTAGATGGTCCGCTGAATGCGAATCCGGCCAGTCCATTATTAATAATAAGGACAGCCTGGATTCAGTGACGTATGGCCGTATCCGATACTTGTTGAAAGCTCGGGAGTGACGCCGTCGAGTCCCTTGCACCTTGGCGTCTCCGTACATCACCTGACCGAGGGTTCGTCGCTTGAACAACTTGGGCGGTGTCACGTCTTTGTCGACGGGTGATAATCCGCAACTACGGAGAAATCACTACACCACAACTGCCCCTGTCGCAATGGAAGCCACGGTACTGGTGCCCGTTGTGACATTTCTTCATTCTTCAATTTACCATCTCGCCACCGTATGTCCAAGCGTCTGAATCGAGCCGTGTCCGACGCTTTTCAGCGTCTCAATCCTCGTAGACGTCGCGAACGTGAACAGCTGGAGGTACGTCAGCTCATCCTTCTCTTGAATCATCGGCACCTTGCTCATCACCTCGCGTTACTCGACTTGTTTCTCAGGAGGGCAAGGCCGAGGGTTCGAACACCCCTCAGTCTGCTACACTTCCTCCGACAGCAGCGTCATCAACCGGTCCTCCGGCGCTTCCTGCCCCGGACCCTTCACTCCCTGCGGTAGCTCCTGCAGCACTTCCCGTCGTCGCTGAATCCGCGAAGATGGCTCCTGCTGCTCCTCCTGCGCCTGCTGGTGGTACACCACCACTCACCGAAGATTCGCTGCGCGCCATGCTGGCTGCAAGTACGGAGACATCGGTCGATCACATGATGACCTCGATAATTCCGTACTTGACTGCAATGGCTCGTCATCAAGTGCAGCTCAGCGTTGCGCCTCCTCTCCACTGCGATGTACACACTCAACGTCGCCTCGAGGCTGCTGTTGGTTTCGATGATGTCCTCGCTGCGGTACAACCTCTTCCTGACGCGCTGTCGGCATTACCCGAACGAGTCGCCGACTTGGAGCCTCAGTTGCGGTTTGCTCAGTCCGAGGCTGCTGCCGCCGTACGTTCGGTGGCACCCGAAATCATGACTCGTGAGAACGCGGAGGCGTTCCTCAAGGCTGCCAACGCTGAGATTGAAGCCCTTCACCACAACGTCAAGTTTCGCCGCGAGTCGAATGCCAAGAACGACGCCATGCTCGCCACTGTTCAAGCCACTATGGATCGACACGCAGAAGACTTGAAACGTCTGCACTGCGAGGTCCAAGCTCGGGACGTGTTTATCAGTACATTGCAGAAGAAGCTGGCTCGCGAACGCGAGGTGTACAAGTCTTTTATTGGAGCGAATACCGAGCAAACTCGGAAGCTCCACCTCCTTCTGGTAAAGCTTGCCCAGGGCAAGTATGCTGATAACGACACGCTCAAAGTCCTCGAGAACCAGCAAGACCGTAACACTCGCCTCCTCCAAGCGAAATGCACCCTCCGTGCACACGTGAGTCTGGCCGGGATGGATCCCGAGGTACTTCGTCTGGCTGTTGATGGTACGTTCCTAATGTCGCTCCTTCCACCGTGTGTTCAGCAACTAACGTTCGTTCACAATCTTTCGTGATAGGTCTGACTGCGGGTGAGCAGGACCTGGACGCGCTGGACTTGGATAAGGAGACGTTAGTCGCTTTGCGGCGCATCCAGTCTGCCACCGCGTCTTCGGACGATCCTCAAGCCCTTCCTGCAGCTTTGGCCAAGGCCGCTCACCAAGTGGCCCATAGGAAGTCCCATAAGCGTTTTAAACCAGGTGGCGAGGATTCAGACGACGAGATGGACGACTCTGACGAGGACAAGGCCATAATCCCAACGGACAAGGCCAGTACTTCGATGGCAGCTGCTGGTCTCGGTGATGCGCCACCTGCCGATACTTCAACTCCCAAGTCTGCTCGTAGATCGCTGTTCGGCCCGAAGGCGTGGAAGAAGGCGGCCCAGAAGAAGCGCAAGAAATCTCGTCCTCATTCTCCTGCCAAGTCGCCCCGACGTCATATGAAGACTCGGTCCAAGTCTGTACCGTCTTCTCCGAGCTCATGGTCGCCACCTCCTACACCAACGTCTTCTTCTAGTCCCGCCGTAGTCGACCTCAGCGGCGACCAGAGTGACGTGGACATGGGGAACGCTGATCCAAGCAGCATCCCTTCGGTTCATGAAACTGCCACAGAGCCTTCGGGTAAAGATGTGGAGTCTGGGGATCACAACGATGTTTCTGATTCTCCTGACGCGCCTTCGCCCCCGCCTCAGGGTCCTCCCAATGTGGCCAAGCCACCAGCTTCAACGATTTCTCCTTCTCCAGCCGACATACGTGCTGCTGAAGAAGCTCTGCGCGAGGCCGAGCAAATGCGACTCATGTTCGGCTCAAGTGATGAAGGTGAAGAGTCGGACCACACTGTCCCACAAGGCAAGTCTGCTTCGGCGTCTGTTGCGACGTCCAAGACAGTTGAAGTCTCGGGAGTTGTTTCTACAGCAGGGTCTGCCCCTGTTGAAGCTGCTCCACTAGCCTCCGTGTCTTCGAAGCCGGCTCCGACTATTCCGACGGCTGTCGTACCAAGCGTGTCTTCGCCCGACTTTTCGATGGAGATTGATGACGATGGAAATGCTGATGACGATCGTGGAAATGACGTGGATGAAAATGAACCTTCGGTGGATGATTCTCCTGATGCTCCCAGTGGTGGTGGTGATGTTCCGCCATTCAAGCACACTCGATGACGAAGATATTGAAGTTCCGAGATAAATTGGAGCAATCTTGGTCCAGCTCGTCCTCCGACTCCACCTCGGCCAAATCCTTCGCCGATGATGACTTCCCCCATCATAGTTGCCGGTCCGCCTCCTTCGCCACCGGCAAGTCACCCAGCACCAGCATCTTCTCCTCCTGTTCCGGTGTCTCCTCGTCCGCCTATTTGGACTCTCGATGCTGGACCTGGGCGCGTGGTTACGGCCACCTACACTTCGGTGCCGCGTCGTGGTGGTGCACCGTCGGTTGAGCCGTTGCCTCACCGAGTGTTGTCTGGTGGTAGCCCTACGGTACCGACTTCGTCCACCTTGCCACCGTGGGTTCTTCCGTACGTGGACATGGAGTTTACTGACGCAGGCGCCAAGAAGTGTTTCGAGCGACTCTTGAGCTTAACCCTTACCGAACCAGCTGGTGAGGTGACCGTGCGTACAACGTTGGAGGGTCTCCAAGCGTACTCGCATCCTGATCACCCGTACCAGCAGCTTCGGCAGCTCTATCATCTTCAAGCCTGTCTCTTCGACACTGTCGACTTCCATCCAAGCGTTCCCATCTCCAAGCGTGCTCCGATTGAGACCCGTCTCAAGATGATCTGGGCGAACCTTCGGGGTGACGGCGGTAAGCAAGGTGACCTCGGGTTCGCGTTGTGGGAGCGTCTCCACTGGCTTCCGTTGGCTGGTATTGAACGAGGTCTCGCTGAAGAAGCGAAAAAGGTTGGCCACGACAAGGAGCGCTTGAAGGAACTGAGAGCTCTGTTGAAGAAGCTCTTCAGTGAGCGCGACCGTCGTGCCGATCGTCTTCGTAACAAGTACCGTGAGCAGTACATGGCGTGGAGTCGTGACTCGGTTTCCTCTGGTACTTCTGGCGCGCCGTTCATTCGTCCCGAGTTGCTTTTGGAGCCGTCGAACCGTGGTACCCCATTGAAAACTTGTCGTTCGCACCTCGGACATCTGACTGGCTTTCCGAGGTTCCGGCTCTCGACGCTCGTCAGCCCTGGCGTACTGGATGGATGAATGCGCCGCATCAGCACCCGTACAACACCACGTACTTCCCGTGCCAGCGTAATCCGGAGCTCTTCAATCCTCGTGGTACGCGTTTCGTGAATGTGTACCGAAGCGTGGTCGTTGACCCGTCTCTCGATTCAACTGAACTTATTCCGACCTGGCGCTCGTTGTTTGACTCGCCACCGGCTACTCCACGTCCCGCTCTGACTGCTGCTCCTGTTGAAGCTGGTACCGAGGATTCGCAGGGTTCGGCTGCAGCTCCAGCTGCCGAGGCTCAGGCTCCTGATGAAGAGGAGAAGGAGAGTGGTGGCTCGACTTCGTTGGCACTCTTGGCCACCGCGGCCAGGCAATTGGAATCGATTTGAATCCTCGCTGCACGCTCCACGACATTCTCCAGCATCTCAGCTAGCTGTTGAGGTTTCCCGCGTGACTTCGTTTTCAGTGGTCGCTCCCCGGTCGGCATTCATGTTTTCTTTTTCTTAACCCACTTCCACAGCGTAATCATGTTCATGTTGTTCTTTAAATGCATATACAATTTGTTGTTGCAGTTACGTTTTTCGTCTGTTACCACAGGCTGCATCGCCCTGTGGACAGTTCACACGTGATCCAGTCACGCTAGTCTTCGTCCGCCACTTGCGCCATCTGCAGCCGATTCTCGCTCTTCTTGGCTCGCAAATAGTCGTACAGCAGACCTCCACATGACAAGTTGGATGCTGGTTCCCAAGTTGGATCTTCATAACCAACCCACTTGACTTTGAACTCGCGTACAGCACGCTCCGTGCTCGTCGACAGTGGTGTTCTGTCGTCGAGGATGGCCTCGACTTCATATTCACCGGCAACTTGATCTGGTTCCCAGCTGTCCTCAGGCAATAGTTCCTCATCGAAGTCGAGTCTTGCTTCATTAGTCGCGTCTAGTACCAACCGAGTGTTCGGCCGACTGTTGAATTCGTTGACGGCCTTGAGTCTTGACACATGCACTACTGGGTAAAAGCGATACCCACTTCGGTCAGGCAGTTCCAGCTCGTACGCAAACTCTTCCACCTTGCGCTTGATCCGAAAAGGTCCATGCCATCGGTGAGCTAATTTCTTCGTCAAGCCCGGTTTGACGCGTTCCATGTACAACCACGCCCGGCTCCCAATCTCAAAAAGAGATCTCGGTGGAGCTCTTGCAGGATCTTCCATCTCTTCCGAAGCTTCTGGAGGGTTCGCCGAGTGTTCGTTTCCACTTGGTTGAGGTACAACAGCTTATTACAGTCGACTCAGGGCCTCATTATGCTTTTTAGCCCTTCGCTCCTTTTCTACAGCCTGATAATCTTTGGCCATAGTGAGGGCGACCTCATGTTGTCGATTGATCTCGCGCCGCCACGCCAGTGCGTCAGACTGCTTGCCGAGTCCTCGTTTGAGTGATGACGACATTGCCCGCAACGTCGACTGCGCATCCCCACCGTGAACGAGGTAGAGCGGTGTTTCCTTCCTTGTAGTGTCTTGAGAAGTATTAATAGCAAATACCAGCTTCTCTGCGATTTCGTCCCAATCTTTCTGTAGAGGGTCTTCCGCGTACACCCGTACGGAACCCATCACCGACTTCACCGAGCGTTCCTGCTGTCCATTAGCCTGTGGCCGATAGCTCAAAGTCGCCCGTGATCTTGACTGCATCATCTCTGCAAATGCTTGGAAAACCTCGCTCATGAAGCGTTGGTCGCGGTCGTGCCTTATTAATGATGGGGCTCCGAACCATCGTTACATTCTTCGAGCACTTGGGCAACACTCAGTGCAGTCGTATCCGACATAGCCTTGGCAATAACGAATCCCGTGAACGAGCACTGAAATAGGAGCAACGCAGTGTTGCCCCTGCGAGATTTCGGTAGTGGGATCACAAAATCCATCGAGACGATCTGGAAAGGTCGTTCGGCTAGTACGTTGCCAGGCGAGTATCCACGAAGCTGCGGACGGCTTTTACTCGAGCTACAATCTGGACATGACTTCGCATGCTTCTTCACGTCAGCGTACAAGCCGATCCAATAATAATCGGACTTAACGCGATGGAACGTTCTCACCACACCTTGATGTCCTCCTTCCAGCGAGTCGTGACAGTTCTGCAAGACCTCTTGAATCATCGTTGTCGGTACCACAAGCCGCATCTTTGTCTCCTCTTGCCAACCGTGGTCGTACCGCCGATTCAATCCAAGATAGTGAAGCACGCCGTCTTCTGATAACACGAACCGGTCAGCGTACTTCCAGGCATCTCGAGCTTCTTTGTAACTCAGCTCTTGTGCTTGGCCCTGAAGCACCTTCTTGATGTTAAACCACTTCTGCTCCTCGTCTTGTTCCACCAGTATCCGTCTGCGTCGTTCCCGCTGTATCGCTACCGGGTCAACATCTTCCGCATCGGGAAATGCCGCTGGTACAGTCTTGTGAGGATGGTCTGGCAAATCTTCGCCGAATGAATCTTCGGTGGACGTCTCTCGTCGTTCTTCATGCTGTTCTTGAGCTTTCGAGACCTTCTCCAAGTGTTCATCCGCAAACCTGACGCGTTTCTTAGCTTTCGTCTGTCGCCGAGTCATCACTGCCATATTACCATAATCACACTCTGGTGAGCCGTAATCAACCACGAAATTTTCGAAAGTTTTCCACTTTGAAGACTCGCTGCCTGACAGTACATGTATTTGACGCTCTGCTCCACGTGACGAAACATCTACCGAGTCTTCATCCGGTTCGTAGATCATTTCCTGGATGCGATTCAGCGACGCCAATTCCGACTTGCGAGTTTCAGCCAAGATGACCCGGCTGACCTTTGATTCCAGCGCTTCAGTGGCTAACGAATCCGCGGCAGCGTTGTATTCTCGTACAACGTGAAGATATTTAACTGATCGAAGCTTGGCCGTGAGTTCCTTGTGAGTATTCAGCAGCGCTAGCAAAGTTTCCTTCCTGCATGCGATCACCCCTAGTGATTGTTGAATCGCGAGCCTTGAGTCACCAACGATGACTAAATCCTCGGCACCGTGGGCAATAGCAGCCTTGACACCGTTTATCATTCCTGTGTACTCTGCCTCATTCACCGTGGTGGCCGAGAGGTAAGCGTTTGCAGCAATCACTACCTTCCACTCAGGAAGGCTCCACAGCACCCATGAACAACTCCCGTAGCCACCGTACTTCTCTGTCTTCGCTGATCCGTCAAAAGACATGACGAATCCGCTGTAATTACGGGAAAGCCTGGCGTACAGCAACGCGGGGTCCATTCGTATAGTCGGGGAACCCTTGTCTGGAGGTGCCACCGGCGCGAGCGAGTCTTCCAGGTCGACGAAGCTCGTGATGCTTGACTGCAGTAGCTGCGCGAAGGCGACATGTTTCTCTCTCACGCGCTGCACCTTCAGGCGCCACTGCGAACTGGACCGCGCGTCCGAAGAGAGACTTCGACTTATGCACCCACTCTAACGTCGAGAATCGTGTATAGACATGTAGCGTCTTTCCTGCCAGCTGGACGTAACAGATCTTCAACAGCAGAAGTAACGCCAAAACTTCCTTCTCAGCAGGATGGTAGTTCATCTCGGCCTCCTTGAGCACCCGACCGAGGAGCCTTACGGGGTGTAACTTGCCTTCATGTTCTTGCATTAGCGTAGTGCTCAACGCCCATTCATTCGCAAAGAGCATGACGTGAACTTCTTTCGACCGATCGAAGTGCCTGAGGATGGGTGAATGTGAAACACTCGTCTTCAAATTTTCGAAGAAACGACGTGTCACAGAAAGGCCACCTTCAACGGCAAAGTCTTCAACCTTGAGCTGGTACAGCGCCGCACCGTAGACCGCGAAGTCTTGAATGAAGCGGCTGTAGTAATTAACCGCTCCAAGAAACGACTGCATGCCCTTCTTGCTTGTTGAAAACTGTTGAGGTTTAGTACTGCTCGTTGGTGCTTACAGTTAGTGTAAGACAAAACCACAACAGAAAAGGAAAGAACGAACTCATTTTTCAATACACTACGAGACACACATGTGGCTTTTGCCGCCAAGCTACAGCTTCTTTCTTCTCCTCATTCGTGCTGCGGCTGAGAGCCATTGCTCTTCTGGTTATGAGCCCTAAGTTCCCGCTAGCAAAGCACAGTTACGACTAAGAAGTAATGGCTGAGGTGAACAAGGTGTCTACGCACGACAGGAAATCCATCCCGCCGTTTGACGGTGCCGACTTCGAGATGTGGCTTGAACGGGTCAAACTCAAGCTACAACGCAAGCATCTGTGGCAGTATTGCATCTCGGATGTTACTGAGCCTGAGGAGAGCAAACAGAGTGATCATGAGGACTGGATTACTAAGACGGCTCGGACTAAGGAGATTCTGTACGAATCGATGACAAATCAAATAATGAAGACAGTCAAGTACGAGCGGACTTCGTATCGTGTAATGGAGCGTCTGAAGCGGCGATTCATGGGGAAGAGCTACCTGAAATTCGCTGAAGAAAAAGTGAAATTAAGCCGCCTCCGTCTTGAGTCCAAAGGAAATTTGCCCGATCACCTGAGCGAAATGCGGCGGATTAAGGAGACCATCTCGGTGGTTGGCAAGTCTGTAGATGAATACGATAAACCGGCTATTCTGATTGGCTCACTACCGCGCGAATACGACAATGTTGTCCAAACGTTCTTGGCGAGCCACACATCGCAATAGCCGGACGACCCACCAAACTACGAGCAGCTTGAACAAGCCCTGGAGGCAGCTTATGATCATGACCAAGTGCAGAAGAAGCAAGGAAGCAAGGGAAATGAAGATGACAAAGCTCTTCTTGCTGGAGGAGGTCGTGGACGAGGAGCTGGACGCGGCCGAGGACGCGGACGGGGTGGCCGTGGTACTCGTGGACACGAATTTGGCGGCCGTGGTGAAAGAAGTCGAGGAAGCAGCCGTGGAGCTGGCCAAGGACATGCCAGTGGTGAGCATAAGCGAGGTAACGGTTGTTTTCATTGCCACGGAGACCATTTCATGCGTGATTGTCCATATCTTGGCAAGCGTCCTCCGACAGACGGTCAAGATGATGGATCTGCGCACAAGCGCAACAAATCGAGTACCAAGACCGGCAGTAAGAGTCGCAATGATAATGAAAGTGATGAGAACGCTTACGTCATTATGACTTTGATGAAATTGGAGAAGAATGTGGCTGATCTTGCTCATGATCGATGGTATTTGGACTCTGGAGCCACGAGCCATATGACCAACCAGAATATTGACTTCGTGTCATTTACACCGTTGAGGTCAATGGTGCGGTGTGGCGGAAAGAATTGGCTTGAAGTTGTTGGCATAGGTGATGTGAAGAAGAATTTTGTCACTCCGACTGGGAGATATTCTTTGCTGCTGCATGGAGTAAAATACGTTCCAGAGTTGCAGTGCAGTTTATTCGCAGTGGGAAAACAAGCTTCGCGTTTGCGCTAGCACCTACAGAGCGAGTCCGATGTCACTTTGATGAAGAGGACTACGCAGATGTACTGTTGCATTCGAGCAGAATAAAGGCGCACAGAGATGAAACCAATCTCTTTCGTCTTCCATTTGAGAAATCAGCAGAAACCGCTATGGTGGCAGTGGGAAAAACTCACCATGTAGAGTTGTGGCACGATCGATTTGGGCATCCAGGACGCAATGCTTTCAATGCACTATTTCGGCACGCACGTTGGCCGATGAAGAGACTCGATCTGCGCGAGCCGGATGATTTTCAATGCGAGTCGTGCATGAAAGGAAAGATGACTAGAAAAAGTTTTCGTTCTCGTGCAAACGCGCCATCGCGTGAGTGGCTAGTTGGTGAACGTACTCACTCAGATATCTGGGGTCCATATGCAGTGGAATCATACTCTGGTAAACGATATTTTGTACTGTTCATCGACGAAGCAAGTCGCTTTGTGACGTTGTTCTTCTAGCAGAGAGATCTGAAATTTACGAAAAGTTTGAGATCTACTATGAGCAAGTCAAGACCCAACTTAACGTTCGCATGAAGGACATTCGAATGGATAATACTCGTGAATACGGGAAGCTGAGTGATATCTGCAAGAAGAAGCATGGCATGACCTGCTCTCCTTCCATCAAGCATACGCCGGAGCAGAATGGCGTAGCAGAGCCAATGGTGAGGACCGTAACGGAGCGAATGAGATGTCTGTTAAATCACTTCGCATTACCTCAAGAGTTGTGGGCGGAGGCAGCAGTGACTGCAGCTTACTGTGTGAATATTATGCCTAACATAACGAGGGATATGGAGGTGCCGTATTCGATATGGTATCGAGAAGTGCCATCATATTTGCAACTGCGTACGTTTAGGTGTGAAGTGTTGGCTTATGTGGACAAAGTAGAGAGGCGAAAGATGGATGCCAAAGCGCGTGAAGCCATTTTTGTTGGATACAATCGTGAAAAGCGTGGATATCGCTTGCTGGACAGCAAGACGCGAAAGGCTTTCTACAGTCATACCGCGGTCTTCTATGAGAATAAAGCAGGCCGAATTCCAGCAGTTGAAATTTCAACGTTGATGACGCCGACGACGACGTCTAGTGTGTCAACCCAGCAATATCTGGAGTTAGATGACGCTACCATGAAGAGCATACCGGCAATGCTGGACGAGATGCACGAGTCCGATCCTGAAGACATCGAGCTCAATCCTGAAACCAACAATACCAACCAGAACCTGGCAGGTGGGGCAGTTAATGAAGGAAATGCCAGAACTGGTGGGGCTGTTGGGGGAAGGGCTACTGGAAAGAGAAAATGCAATGATGTAGAACGTGGAAAGTCTCATCAGAAACGAGTGAGATTCGAGAAGGAACAGCCGTCAGTCGAGTCTATGGCAGTGCGCGGCACTGAACAGCAACATGCTGCAGTAAACCACCTGCGAGCTGAGTGTGTGGCTGCAGACATACCTGCTTGTGGAGAAAAGCACAGCAAAAAGAAAAATCGACGCAAGCGAGGCCGGTGCGCGGCGCCGACAGTTGCCGAGTCAGGGCAACATGCCTCTAGCGATGTAGCTGAGTCAGAGCAACATGAGTCACGTAGTGAAATACCAACCAAGAAGCCGACTTCTTCTCTGGAAACTCGCGAGATGAAGACCGCGAACCCGGAGATGCTGCAACGAAGTGGTGACTCTTGCACGGAGCGTTTAAAAACCTCCTCATGCAGAGCATTGCGAGAGTATGTGGCGCCAGAAGGTGTTCGCACTGAGGACTACCTAGTAACGCGGAGTGGCCGTGTGAGCAAACCACCTTCATGGTATGGTGATTGCATCTACGTTGCGTATTTACACACGAATTCAGAGGAGTTCGAAAGTGTGTCTCTAACATTGAAAAAGGCGCGAGAAGACATGCAGCGAGAAATGGCAAAGGCACAAGCATTTGCATGGTGGCGGGACTACTGCTGCCTGACCTCGAGCGCAATACAAGAGCCCGAGACATTTGGAGAAGCGATGAAGAATGAGTTTTCCGCGCAGTGGAAGAGTGCTGCACAAAACGAGTATGATGCGTTGATGAAGAACAGTACGTGGGAGCTGGTTCCACGAGCTAGCAATATGAAAGTATTGAAGAATCGATGGGTGTTTCGTGTCAAGTATCTTGCCAATGGTGAAATCGACAGATTCAAAGCAAGATTAGTGATCAAGGGCTTCATGCAAGTTTACGGAGTTGACTATCTTGAAGTTTACTCTCCTGTGGTGCGACTGGAGATCCTCCGAGTATTGCTGACGCTTGCAGCTGTGTGGGACTATGAAGTTCACCAGATGGACGTCACGACAGCTTTTCTGAATGGGAAGATTGATGTGGAAGTTTTCATGGAGCAACCAGAGGGATTTAAGGTGCCTAGTAAGGAGAACTGGGTGTGCCGTTTGCTCAAAAGCTTGTATGGATTAAAGCAAGCGCCACGTGTGTGGTTCCAATTGCTGAAATCCTTTCTGGAAGAGCAGGGTTTTACACTGTTGAAGTCGGAGGCCTGTGTGGCTGTCAAGATTATTGATGGGCAGCTAGTGTTCATCCCTCTATACGTGGATGATCTAATCCTATTTGCTTCTAATATGAACCTCATCAATGAGATGAAACAAATGTTCTTCGAGAGATTCGAGATGAAGGATCTTGGAGAGCTGCACTACATATTAGGTTGGGAAGTGACTCGCAATCGCAGTCAAAGGACGATTTTCATCAGTCAGTGCAAGTATGCTATGTCTGTGCTGGAACGGTTCGGAATGGAGAAATGTAATGGATGTAAGACGCCGTGTACAGCAGATTTGAAGTTGACAAGAAGTATGTGTGCTGCTGATGCAGACGAGAGAGCGCTGATGAGTTCGAAGCCGTATCGATCTGTAATCGGAAGTCTGATGTACTTAATGATGGGGTCACGCCCCGACTTAGCATATTTAGTACGAGAATGCAGTCAGCTCCTGGAGAATCCTGGCATACTACACTGGCGAGCAGCCAAGCGAGGTCTCAGATATCTTCGGGAGACGCTGGATTGGGGCATTCGCCTCGGTGGACTTCAATGGCAAGGCCAGGAATTGGATCGACACCTACAAGCCTTTGCTGATGCTGACTTCGCGAATCGGGTGGACGATCGCAAGTCTATTGCAGGGTATTTTACGAAGTTTTGTGATAGTGCAATTTCGTGGAGCAGTCAAACTGAGAAAACTGTGGCACTACATACAACGGAGGCTGAGTATATGGCTTTGAGTTTACTTGTGCAAGAAGTTGTACATCTTCGGCAAATGCTGAAAGAACTGCAAGTGCAACAAAAGGCACCTGCGGATATTTTTGTCGATAATGAAAGTGCCAAGAAATTGGCAAACAATCCTGAATTTCGCAGCCGTACGAAACACATTGACGTTCGTCACCATTTCATCAGAGAGCGCGTCAACACGAAGGAAGTTGTCGTGTCACGTGTTACTGGAGTCGACAACGTGGCTGATGCTTTCACAAAGCCTCTCTCGAGGATAGTGTTTGAGAAACACAGAGACGCAATGGGACTAATGTCAAAAGAGCGGTTTGAGGAAGCCAAGTGCACCGACGATCAGTAGGTGGGGCTGTTGAGGTTTAGTACTGCTCGTTGGTGCTTACAGTTAGTGTAAGACAAAACCACAACAGAAAAGGAAAGAACGAACTCATTCTTCAATAAACTACGAGACACACAGGTGGCTTTTGCCGCCAAGCTACAGCTTCTTTCTCCTCCTCATTCGTGCTGCAGCTGAGAGCCATTGCTCTTCTAAACGAAAGCTCGGTGATGGCCGCAAGCTTCTTGGGGTCCGCCCTGATACCTTCTGGCGAAATTTTATGCGACAGATAGTCCACCTTGGGTTGGCAGAAGATGCTCTTGGTGAAGCTAATGCTGATCCGACACTGTGCAAATCTTGTCAGCAATCGGTCCAGCGTCGCCAGGCAGCTGTCGAAATCCTCGCCACCGAAGCAAATATCATCCACAAACGACCGTCGTCCAAATACAGGTACCAGCGATGATTCGTCCGGTTCCCCGTTCGTAAACATGTCAGCGACGGGGCTGTTGACGAGTTGTAGTACAGGGTCCGTCTCTACCGGTGCTTCGCGGTCTGCCGCGAACTTCGTTTGAAACGAGCCCTCGGCGCTTGGCCCACGGCGTCCTTGGCCTGTTCTTCAGCTAAACGCATCTTCTCCGAGTATTCAAACCAGTCTCCTTTAGGTTGAACGAACCCCCAGAGTGCGTTGTCAATAATACGCTGGTAGATCATCGGCGCGTTTTTTAATCCAAAGGGCATGCGTAACCACTCGAAATGTCCGAGTGCGCAGACGGACGCCGACACTTTACGCGCTCGCAAGGTCATCATGACCGACCAGAAGCCGCTTGCTGCATCCAGCGAGCAGAACCATAGGTAGCGCTCGAGATCTGTTAACAGGTCGTCGACTAGCGGCATTGCATACTCCATGATCGCGGTGATAGCATTCACCATCTTGTAATCAATGCAGAGCCGGATGTCCAGCCCGTTCTTTTTCATCACAATCACGATCGGCGATGCCCATGGACTGTCTGAAAAGACGATCAGTCCTGCACGCAATAAAGAGCGCAGCAGCTCGTACAGTTTGCCGACAAATCGTAGCGGCACGCGCCGGGCACGCTGTTTAATTGGAGCGTGCCCCTGTGTGTCGATATCGCATACCGCGCCGTAGGCTGGCGGCGGCAGTGCGTTACCACTAGCGATCAGAATCTGCTCGTGGTTCTTCAGCGTCGCGACTAGACGTTCTCGGCGATCAGTCGACAACTCAGGATCAGCAACATTAGGCGCAGTGTAGTCTATTGTCGTGTTGATCTCTTCGGTCAGGTCCGGCAGGAATGCCAGTTCCTTCGCGTAGTCTTCCAAGCCAATGTTGTTAACTGGGTGTTCGTAGAAATCATTTCTCGTATCCTCCGTTGCTTCATTTCCTTCAGTCGTTAAGACTCGAGCAACCGAGATGTGCGTTCCGTCCAAAGTCGCTACCGACTCATCCCTTGACTCAACGTCGGTATCCGCTTTGATTTCAACAGTCGGTACTGGGTCCATCTCCTTCCCATCCTGGTTTCCCATCTCTGGGCCATCTGCCGAGTCGTCGTTCGCAATATTGAATGCGCGGGCTACCGACAGATTGGGTTGTTGACTTTTGTTCAGCTCCTCGGTCTGCCGCTGTCCTGACAGTTCGGCATTCGCACCAATCTCGCAATGAACACTCGGTGCCGTACTCAACAACTTCCGCGCGATGCCTGCATCCTCTGGATCAACCACCGATGTCTCGTTCGCAGATTTGGTGGCACACAAGGCCGGGACAACTTCGTCAAAACAGGTGACTCCATTTAATCCAGTGCTGTTACTTGTCGCTTCCGTGGTCACCCCTGACTGGACACTAACACTCGTTGGCGTATGTACCACGTTTACCGGCCTCAGTAGTTCGTGTGTACGCACTACCGAGGCTTCGTTCGCGTTATTGCCTCCGCCATGGATTGTCGTGTACGTGTCTAAAGGTTCTTCGGAAGGCTGACCGTCGGCCGGATCCCCGGCTGTCACCCCAGACGCCAGACAGGCTTCCACACGTTCACGTTCTTCCAGGATCAGTGCCCAGCGCTCGACACACGTCAGACGATCACTAGAATCCACTAGCGAGTCTTCTAGAGGTCGTGCTAGCACCCCACTGGGTTCTGGATAGTCCGGTCGATCAACTGCCGAAGGCTGAGTTGCAAGCCATTGTTCGTAGATTTCACATTCACGCTGAAAGAGCTCGCGGTCTCTACAACCTTCGTAGGCCAACACTTGCCAGTCTTGGTACTTCTTGGAATCCAGACGCACATAGCTGTCACCTCGTGGCAAATCCCCATCTGGAATCCACATCGCGATCGAGTCGTGTGCTGGTAGGTACACAGTTCGATCAGACACGTTGGTCAACCGAATGCTCTGAGGCCGTCCACGTCGAAACCTCGTCACTGACGGGATTAACTTGTTTGTTCGACGAACCCACAGTACGTGTTCTTCCAGCCCGACATGACGCTTCGCTAGTCGATATTCTCGCCACTCGTGCGCTTGAATGTCCAAACGCTCATGTGGCCCGGCGCTAACATGGGAGCCGTATTCTTCGCTGTCGATCATGTTCTTGATCTTGATCAGTGGGATTTGAACTTCGTGCGGTAATTGCGCTGCGCCGTGAAACAGGTCCAACCGGATTCCAGCTGGGATCATAAAGTAGGTCCCGAACACCACGTCGACGCCTGCACTATGCGCCATTACCCACATCTCGAACTCGTACACCATCTCCCATCCAAGCGTCATCTTGACGCACGCTCGTCGCGTCGTATACACCTTTCCTTCGTTAATTCCTTGAATGTCAATGCGGCGTCCGTGATCAGGTACATCTCGGAGTCGCAACTTCTTGGCAAAGGCATCAGTGATCACACTAACGTTCGCTCCTGTGTCGAGGAGGATCCTCGTTCGCTGGGCGTTCACAGCGCCTTGCACCAGAGCTCTCATTCTGATCCGTCGGTCGAATTTCTTGGCCGACCACCACCCCTGTCTCTCGCCAGGGTTCAACTTCATCATCTTGGAGTGACCCTTGGGCTCGTCTCGCGCTGCTCTCGAAACCAAGCCGAACGAACCCTCGCTGGTGCCCTTATCAGCATCAGTACACTCCACTCTCTCTCCAACACCTCCACCGAGGATTCTACTCCTCTCCTTTTCATTTTCCGTCGCGCTCACACTTGTTATGTATTTATCAGGCCATTCACTCTGCCCCATGAAAGCAAAGATACACTCCGCTTCCATTGAAGGCTCGGTAAGCTGTGGCAGCCCGATAGGGATCAACCCAGTTGTAGTTGGTGGGCTGCCTAGTTTAAATGACGTTCTTGGACGACGGCCTTAAGCTCTGGCGGGAGTTCCTCCTTCGTGCCTTTAGTGCGCACGAATTTGGCAAGGTCTTGGAAGTTGCGGAAAAGTTCGCATTGTCCAGCATTTGGAGTTGTTTGCAAAACTTGCGTCGCTTGTTACAGTAGTGGGCGGAGTGACTTATGCCACCGCACACCGCGCATGGCCCGTACGGTGGGCGTCGGTTGTCGCGGTTGAAGTCACGTCGACCGCGTTGGTCCTGATTGAACCCACGGTCACCACTTCGGCGATCTTGATTGAAGCCATTCTCTCGATCAGGCGTGTTTCCACGCGGTTGAGGCACCGAGTATTCAAACGAAGATCCGAGCGCTTACAACGGTGTCCAAGACGAGTACAACGACTTTCAGCCCGATAATACGGAAGTTGATTTCTCATTGGATGAAATGACCTATACCTCGCCGCTGCTAACGAAAATGAGCGCCGTGCAGCTGCTGAAGGCACCTACGCACGTTCAGACAACCGTGGCCAAGCGTGACAGTGAGTACCGATACTCCAAGAGTCGTGACGCGCGACGTGACGATGGGTACGCCCGCAACAATCGGCGTGATGACCGTCGCCGCGATGACAACCGAACCAAACCAAGAGTGACGCTCATTGAAGCCACGGTAGATGACCTAGCTCGTGAATGTCGGCGACTCGAGCGTGGTAGAGACTCTCCGCGAGCTTGTCATCATCGCATGTTGCCAGGAACTGCTGTACGTGTTCTTTCGCGTCGCGACCACTCTTCTCGAAGTGTAAACGGGCGGTCCGAGCGTAGCCATTCAGCCTGTTTATGTAGTCGCACATATGTTCATTACGTTCCCGCTTGGCGGAGTTCTAACGCGACAGTGCCGTCTGAGTGAACTGCGAGCAGTAGTAGCGGATGAACGCATCGCTCAGCAGCTTCCACTTGCGCTTCGTCTTCTTCGGGAGTTGACGGAACCAATGAATGGCTCCGTCCCGGAGACTTAGCTCAAATGGAATGCACCATTTATCGGCATCTGTGTGGGTTCCAGTCATTTCATAGACGAACCCACGGAGCCACTGCATACAGTTCTCGCTTTTGTTGCGAGAGCCTGAGAACGGCGTGATGCGATCCAATGGTCGGTGCGACGCTATTTCAATCCTCGGTGTCGGGTCCACGTCGTTCAGCGTCGCTAGCTCATTCATCTGGCGCATCAACTCGAGTTGAGGATCTTCCTCGTCGAATGTACGCACCAAAATGTCATCGTCACTGGACGCACCATCGCTGTCGACTTGACGACGTTCGGCACCACCTTTGGGAGCTCGTGCACCGCCTCGGCGACCGAACGAACCCTCGTTACCAGCGTAAATACGTTACATACGGCTCTCCGAACGTGGCGTAACCATGTGCGAGTCTTGAAAATACGGTGAAGCTTCGGTAGTGCCAAAGGCACCACGCTCAGCTCCACGCTTGGTCGGAGGAGTACGAACGAGTCGTTGGGGCGTCGGCGGCAGTGGAATCTTGGACGGATCTTCATCTTGAATCATCGGTCGACTCACAGGCTGCTTTCCGGCATTGATGCCAACAGCGCCAAACGCCTTCCGAAGCTTCTTCTTCCATTTCTGGAGAGAAGCTCCGGCTTCATGTGGACTCCAATCCTGGAGCGACATCGTCGATGGGTACGTCTCGTTCTCGAAGCCCAGCGACAACAGTAGCGAAACTGAATCCTCGGCGACTTGGCTAGTCGAAACCGAGTTGACTGGGTATTGAAGTTCCTGCGCAAGCGCAGGCCAGTCGGCTTTTTTCTTGGGGATGGGCTTGAACAGCTGCATCCACTCATCATTCTGCATCAGCGCTTGTACGCGGTCGAAAACGCGCTTGGCGGCTGGTGTATCACCGTTGATAGGTGGGCGAGGTGCTTTCAGCAGTGCTGAATGCTTTGCACTCGCCACCGAAGGTTTAGAACCCTCGGTCCCATCGTCATAATCTTCGTAGGCGGGTTCTAATCCCGCAACATCATCGAGCTCGTCGGCGAGTTCCTCGAAAGGGACCTGGTCGCCCCGCTCAGCCCCGATGATAGCCGTCTCCGGCGTCGCTGCGCCTGGCTCTGGAGCCGGCGTCTTGTCTTCGTAATCTTCACAATCATGGGCGTCAGGGCCGATGTCGGCCTCGTCCTCGAAGCTCACCGAAAGCTCGGTGGCGGCTGCAAAGCGTGGAGCCGACACGTCCGGACTTGAACTCTCGTTGCGAGCTTCGCCAGACTTGGCAGGCGTAGATGATACGGTCGGTTATCCTTTCGGTATTCTTCTTGTTTTCTTGTTCTTGCTCTTCTTCGGTTGGTAGTTCGTAAACGGGAAGGCCATACAAACAGGTCACAATGGTCACAATCTGTTCCCGGGTCGCGGCACCAGTTTTGGTGTTGGAATTCCCACGTGAACTCTAGCTACAAATGTAGTTAGGACGTTCTCACTATAATACGTCTACTAGGATAGTAAACGATCATTCGGGCGGACCTGAAGACCCCAGTTCTGCCCTTGCACCGGGACAGACTAGACCTTGTAAGCTACTTATATAGACCAACCAGTAAAAATAAGAACACGCTACTAGCACGAGAAAAGCTAATCGGTGTTATGAAGCCTCGTGGTCCCAACAGCGGAAGGGTACCAGGCATGGGAAAGCATTTTACGAGGACACACAGTGTTCAACACTCGGTTGGAAGAATAAGAATAAAAGGGATGCAATACAAACACTCCCAGTCTTGCAAATAGGCAACAATAAGCCGTCACGTAAAACCTCCCGATAATAATCGGCCAATACACAAAGTCTCTTGGCCTTGCCGGAGGAACCCTCGCTACAGAGCTTCGAGTTCATCGACAGGCATAAAACACTCAAACAAGCTTGACTTGACGCTTACCTTGAAGCTGGACGTCGCTCTGTGTGCTTGAGTGGAAATTCTTTTCTGTATTTAAGCTTACCCTTTCGGGTCTATTCCTAATAAGAAGTCCTAATCAAGTATACAAATATCAAGTGAACAATGATCCGTTATGGATCTTCTTGCATGCCAAGCGTCGTCTGCGCCGTCGCATGAGCATCTTTAACGGTCCGCGCCCTGTCCCAGGCGGTGAACGTACCTTCCAAGGGTCGCTGAGGCTTCCGCGAACTCATCCCAACCGCCACTGAGGGTTCGTACCGTAGATGGTCCGCTGAATGCGAATCCGGCCAGTCTATTATTAATAATAAGGACAGCCTGGATTCAGTGACATATGGCCGTATCCGATACCTGTTGAAAGCTCGGGAGTGACGCCGTCGAGTCCCTTGCACCTTGGCGTCTCCGTACATCACCTGACCGAGGGTTCGTCGCTTGAACAACTTGGGCGGCACGTCTTTGTCGACGGGTGATAATCCGCAACTACGGAGAAATCACTACACCACAGTTACCACTGGACGATCAAGATCGTGAGGCTATGAAGACTTTAGCGAACGCACGCTTTTCTTCCAAGAATATCACCAACCTTTTGAACGAGCTCATTGGTATGTAGCGTTGACTGTGTTTTATGGAGGGGGTGTCTATTTAAAACTTAAATTTGAGCTAGCGTTTTGCTGTATTTTTATCTTTGATAGTACTAGGCTGCAAGATAACCCCACATCAGACTCGTAATCTCATACGCAGTATCATGGGACGCGATTCCGCCGAAGATCGATTATAGGACATGTTGTACGCGCTTCGACAACTGGATGGGAGCGATGTGCTCGTAATGCAAGACCAAATGGGTGCTACGTGCGGGGTTGTCATGCAAACCCAGGTGCAGAAGCTGTTTTTCTAGCGCTGGGGTGAGACCTTAGCGATAGACTTCACTCTTAGGACGAATAATCTCGGATATCACTTGGGTGCGTCGTCATTATTTATGGCAACTTTGTTTCTATAGCAACCTTTCAGCAACATTATCTAGTATATAACGATATTGTTTTAACTCTACTTTTTATCGCTGATGTGGTATGGTACACAGGCAAGCTGGTCGTTTCAACAGCTACAGGAAGAGGATTCCCAGTAGTCGACTTCATCAGCCTTAACGAGGCTGCGACAATACCAAGAATCTTGGAGTCCTTCGAAGAAAGCAAAGCTGTGGTGATTGACAAGGAGTTCGTGGAGTGGAGGGTTCTGAAGAACGTGTTCCCTGAAGCCACGATAATGTTGTGCCAGTTTCACGCGATCACATACTGGAAGGTCATGAAGCGTCCTGTGCTTCGCTTGAAGGTGTCGAAACAGGAGAAATTATTGAGACGAATGACCAAGCTTCTCTACAGGTATGGATGCCTTTCAAACTAGAATAAAATTCCATTATATGACTCACGCATTTTAATGTAGCACAACGCAGATCCGGTACAACCTGTCCTGCGTGGCATTACGGCAGTACTGGAATGAAAAAATAAAAGCCTAGATTTCTTTGCCTACTTCGAGAAAAACTGGAGCTCCTGTCGTGCGATGTGGCCAACTTTGCCAGGGGAAAAGTGTTTACCGCTGGAAATACCACGACAAACAGGATCAAGTCAAATTGAAACCAAGTATATATGCTGCTGGGGCATAAGACAAGAATTGACAAGACGACCGCCGGTCTGTTGCAGCACCAGATGACTATTGCGCAGGAGACTGTATTTACAATTAGCCAACATCACTCAACGACGCGGGTACCAAAGACTGTCGCGAAATTTCTGAGAGCCGTGGCCACGAGATTATCTACTAGCGTGTTTGACGTGGTGAAGAAGGAATGGGAGCGATTTGTCAACCTGATGGATGGTACTACGTGCAGGTCAGTCCCAGGGAGTGTTTCTGTAACGGGGTACAATCTAGTGTACCCCAGGTTACATAAAGAGTGACCTGTCACTCTTGTCAACACCGGGTACACGGTGCCAGGTGCTTTAGAAGCCTGTCAGGGCACGACTACTTAGATCCACTTTGGGTAACCTCTAGTTTGTATATGACCCAAGCTAAGCTACTTACAAAAACACCAGTCTTACATCTACTCTTCTAAGTAGCAAACCGTTCCCTCGAGGCCGGAAACACGTGTAGCGTTCACTTGGGTAGTAAATACCCTTAAGCACTTCCTCTGTTCAAGGTGCTGTGTGACCACGTCACACTTGGTAGCACTCGTAGTCAATCCTACACCTTCGCGGGTAGATTTAACTACCCAAATCCTCTGTGCGGAGCCACGATGGACTGAAGTGAGTTTCCTCGCTTGACGGACTCACAGTACGAGTCTGTTCGGAAGATGGGAGGAATCTTTGGACAAGATGTCCTCCGCAGCTTGGCGGTGGAGACGCCTGCCGAGCAATACGAACGCATGGCTGCGCTTGAGACCTACGAGCGTGGTCTCATCGCTCACGTCCGCGAGAGTTTGGAGGCATCGATGGTCGGTCCCCAGGCAACCAGGCCTAAGCCGATAGGGCTGAAGGTCTCTGCGTTTGAGGGGAAGGAAGGAGAGAACCTTCACTTCTTGGTCCGTGAGGTGGAGATCGCCATGAAGGCAGGTCTCATCTCGGACGAGTCACTTCGGGTGGCTTTTGCCCTGTCCAACCTTGGTGAACGTGCCAAGCACTGGGCATACACCAGGGAGACGGCATCTCCTGGATGCTTTGCATCCTGGGCTCAGCTGTGTGAAAGCTTCGAGCCGCGTTCCTACCGGCGAACAGCGAGTTACGCCAGTGCTCACGCTTTCTTGCTTGTAAGCAAGGTAAACTTGAGCTGCAGGT
Organism: Phytophthora infestans T30-4; assembly: GCF_000142945.1. Taxonomy (NCBI): domain Eukaryota; phylum Oomycota; class Peronosporomycetes; order Peronosporales; family Peronosporaceae; genus Phytophthora; species Phytophthora infestans. Next base: position 176,495 of record NW_003303744.1, read on the forward strand.
GTACGTGCAAGAGATGTGTACGCTGGTGACATCTCTGGCAGGGAATCCTCTGCCTGAAGACATCAAGACAACAGTCTTCATGGACGGCCTGAAGGTCGGTCCTGCTCGCACCCAGCTATTCCGGGTGCAAGCGACAACTATGGAGGAGGCGATTCGAATCGCCCTCCAAGAAGAGTACAGCCACAAGCAGGCTGGTACTCCTCGGGAAGAGAAACATCGCCATGATGAGGATGGCTTTGCTCGGGAGGCGGAACATCGCAGCAATGACACTGTTGCTCCTGCTGTCACGCAGCATGATACCGGTGCGTACAGCGAGCCCGTGCCCATCGACTTAAGCTCGATCGAGAGCTTGGTCCGCTGCTACAGGTGCGGCGGACATGGATACTACCAGCGTATATGTCCCTCGCCAGTCCTCGGGAAGAAGACAGCCCGTGGACCCAAGGTCTGGTGGTACAGGCCACGTCCAGGTGAACGGAGGCTCCCCGGTCACTAGTAGAGGCGGTATGCCTTACTGAAGAGTGCTGAGTCTTCGTGGTGGGTGTGCAGGTTGTGCGCACCACGAGCCTTAGCCCAGAGAGACGTGGTTCTCTCAAACAGGTGAAGGGCAGTGATGGGCTGCTGGTAGTATACTCGGTGTACGGGGGTACGGTATCCCTTGAACGTTTGATAAGTTCTGGGGCGTTGATACGCCGCCGATCGTTGCTTGGCATCGCGACACCCGACTACACTCTACGTCAGGGTGGCGGTCATAGGCTGATCATTGGTGGACTAGCCTTTGGTACGGTGAAGGAAGTACCAATGGTCCTCACGGACCTGAACGTTTGGATTCGATGAGCTCGCGCACCGCGGTGCCGTTCGCAGTTATCGCCATGAACAACATGGCTGTGCCGAACATAAGGCACAGCCCGGACTTTGGTGTGGCGAGGCTGGGAAGGGCCTACTAGTCCAGGTCTATGGCGGGGCCTTGGTGAGTCGCGTTCTCACCTCCGTGATGCCGTGGGCGTCTGATGCAGACCGCCAGGACGCAGAAGCGTCACGGAGCTGTCAACGCACCGACAGCTCTGCGTACAACAAGACCATGCTTTGCTGCGGCAATGCCACGGGCATGGGTATTTTGCCCGGCGTGTGGACCTACTACACTACCTGCGACCAACGCCGAAGGTCGTCACGCCGTACGGGTTTCGACAGTTGTTATGCCTATAAGCGCTAACCAGGTGGGTAACGCAGAACCACACGGTCGCCAAGACCTTAACTGAAGAGGAAGGCATTGATCATGCTTCTTGTGTGGGTAGCACAGTACCACACGCAGTCGTCCAGACTATAACTGAAGAGGAAGGCATTGATCATGCTTCCTGCGTGGGTAACACAGTACCACACGAGGTCTCGAGTGCCTCTGATGTCGTCAACAAGACATCACGACGTGGGTAGCGAAGTGCCACGTCCCGTCAGCCGCCGCAAGTCGGGTCTGAACCTTGTTCAAGTCGACGTCGCTTCAAGCGACTCGGAGGCCAGGGCCCGGACTCCTCTGACTTGGTCGGTGGACACCAACTTTGTCCGGTGCATGGGCGGGTTTGCCACACCAGCCGATCCCAACATCGAAGGTCGTCGCGCCGTATGGGCTTCGACAGTGGTGGTGCCAAAGGGCATTCACCAGGTGGGTAACATAAGTTCACATTGCGGGTAACAAGTTCCGCAAGCAGCGAATCTGCTTTAGGAGACCGACATTCGGTGCTCCGAGCGTGTGTAACAGAGTTCCACGCAAGGCCACTCAGACTATAACTGATAAGGAAGTCGCTGTATGCGCTTCCGTGTGGGTAACAGAGTTTCACACATCAAAGCGGGTAACACAGTTCTGTGGTGTTCTGATTTCTCCAGAGTTGCGGACAATCGCCCGTCAACAAAGATGCGGCACCGTCCAAGATGCTCAAGCGACGAACTCTCGGTCACGTGATGTACGGTGACTCCAAGATGCAAGGGACTCGACGGTGTCACTACCGAACACTCAGTGAATCTTGGATACGGTCCAGATGTCACTGAATCCAGGCTGTCCTTATTATTAATAATGGACTGACCGGATTTGCATTCAGCGGCCAAAAGAACTGACCATCTACGGTACAAACCCTCGGTGGCGGTTGGGATGAGTTCGCGGAAGACTCAGCGACCCTTGGAAGACACGCTCACCGTCTGGGACAGGGCGCGGGCCGTTGGAGATACTCATGCGACGGTGCAGACGACGCTTGGCGTGCAAGAAGATCCATAACGGATCATTGTTCACTTGGTATTTGTATCTTTGATTAGGACTTCTTATTAGGAATAGACCCGAAAGGGTAAACATAAATGCAGAAAAGAATTTCCACTCAAGCACACAGAGCGACGTCCGGCTTCAAGGTAAGCGTCAGGTCAAGCTTGTTTGAGTGTGTTATGCCTGTCGGTGAGCTCGAAGCTCTGTAGCGAGGGTTCATCCGGCAAGGCCAAGAGACTTTGTGTATTGGCCGATTATTATCGGGAGGTTTTACGTGACGGCTTATTGTTGCCTATTTGCAAGACTGGGAGTGTTTGTATTGCATCCCTTTTATTCTTATTCTTCCAACCGAGTGTTGAACACTGTGTGTCCTCGTAAAATGCTTTCCCATGCCTGGTACCCTTCCGCTGTTGGGACCACGAGGCTTCATAACACCGATTAGCTTTTCTCGTGCTAGTAGCGTGTTCTTATTTTTACTGGTTGGTCTGTATAAGTAGCTTACAAGGTCTAGTCTGTCCCGGGCAAGGGCAGAACTGGGGTCTTCAGGTCCGCCCGAATGATCGTTTACTATCCTAGTAGACGTATTATAGTGAGAACGTCCTAACTACATTTGTAGCTAGAGTTCACGTGGGAATTCCAACACCAAAACTGGTGCCGCGACCCGGGAACAGATTGTGACCATTGTGACCTGTTTGTATGGCCTTCCCGTTTACGAACTACCAACCGAAGAAGAACAAGAACAAGAAAACAAGAAGAATACCGAAAGGATAACCGACGGTATCAGCTACGCCTGCCAAGTCTGGCGAAGCTCGCAACGAGAGTTCAAGTCCGGACGTGTCGGCTGCACGCTTTGCAGCCGCCACCGAGCTTTCGGTGAGCTTCGAGGACGAGGCCGACATCGGCCCTGACGCCCATGATTACGACGATTACGAAGACAAGACGCCGGAACCAGAGCCAGGCGCAGCAATACCGGAGACGGCCACGCTATCATCGGGGATGAGCGGGGCGACCAGGTCCCTTTCGAAGAGCCTCGCCGACGAGCTAGACGACGTCGCGAGACCAGACCCGGTCAATGAAGAAAAAAATGACGATGGGGCCGAGCCTTCGTTGGCAAGTGCAAAGCGTTCAGCATTGCTAAAGGCACCTCGCCCACCTATCAACGGTGATACGCCAGCCGCCAAGCGCGTTTTCGGCCGCGTACAGGCGCTGATGCAGAATGATGAGTGAATGCAGCTGTTCAAGCCCATTCCCCCGGGACAGTCCGACTGGCCCGCGCTTGCGCAGGGACTTCACGGTGTGCGGTGGTATAAGTCACTCAGCTCATTACTGCGACAAGCGAAGCAAGTTCTGCAAACAACTCCACGATGCTGGACAGTGCGAACGTTTCCGCAACTTCCAAGACCTTGCCAAATTCATGCGCACCAAAGGCACGAAGGAGGAACTCCCACCTGAGCCGAAGGCCGTCGTTCAGGAACGCCATTTAAACTAGGCAGCCCGCCAACTACAGCTGGGTTGGTCCCTATCGGGCTGCCACAGTTAGCCGAGCCTTCAATGGAAGCAGAGTGTATCTTTGCTTTCATGGGGCAGAGTGAATGGTCTGATAAATACGTAACAAGTGTGAGCGCGACGGAAAATGAAAAGGAGAGGAGTAGAATCCTCGGTGGAGGTGTTGGAGAGAGAGTGGAGTGTGCAGATGCTGATGAGGGCACCAGCGAGGGCTCGTTCGGCGTGGTTTCGAGCGCAACGCGAGACGAACCCAAGGGTCACTCCAAGATGATGAAGTTGAGCCCTGGCGAGAGACAGGGGTGGAGGTCGGCCAAGAAATTCGACCGACGGATCAGAATGAGAGCTCTGGTGCAAGGCGCTGTGAACGCCCAGCGAACGAGGATCCTCCTCGACACAGGATCGAACGTTAGTGTGATCACTGATGCCTTTGCCAAGAAGTTGCGACTCCGAGATGTACCTGATCACGGACGCCGCATTGACATTCAAGCAATTAACGAAGGCAAGGTGTATACGACGCGACGAGCGTGCGTCAAGATGACGCTTGGATGGGAGATGGTGTACGAGTTCGAGATGTGGGTAATGGCGCATAGTGCAGGCGTCGACGTGGTGTTCGGGACCTACTTTATGATCCCAGCTGGAATCCGGTTGGACCTGTTTCACGGCGCAGCGCAATTACCGCACGAAGCTCAAATCCCACTGATCAAGATCAAGAACATGATCGACAGCGAAGAATACGGCTCCCATGTTAACGCCGGGCCACATGAGCGTTTGGACATACAAGCGCACGAGTGGCGAGAATATCGACTAGCGAGGCGTCAAGTAGGGCTGGAAGAACACGTACTGTGGGTTCGTCCAGCAGACAAGCTAATCCCGTCGGTAGAGGTTTCGACGTGAACGGCATCAGAGTATTCGGTTGACCAATGTGTCCGACCAAACTGTGTACCTACCAGCACACGACTCGATCGCGATGTGGATTCCAGATGGGGATTTGCCGCGAGGTGACGGCTATGTGCGTCTGGACTCCAAGAAGTACCATGATTGGCAAGTGCTGGCCTATGAAGATTGCAGAGACCGGGAGCTGCACCAGCGGAAGTGCAAGATCTACGAACAATGGCTCGCAACTCAGCCTTCGACAGTCGAGCGACCAGACTATCCAGAACGCCGTGGGGTGCTAGCAAGGCCCTTAAAAGACTCGCCAACGGACTCTGGGGGTCGTCTGACGTGTGCAGCGCGCTTTAGAAGATGATTATGGAGAAATGTGAACGAATGGAGGTCTGTCTGACGTCTGGGATGACAGCCGGGGACACGGATGATGTCCCATTTTCCGGAAATCCTTCAGACACTTGTACGACAGCTCGCGACGGAAGCAGTAATGCAAACGAAGCCTCCGCAGCGCGTACACACGATTTACTGCGCTCGGTAAACACTGTACATACGCCAACGGGTGTATGTTTCGAGTCTGGGATGACGACGGGAACGACAAGTAGCAGCACTGGATCAGATGGAGACATCAGTCTGGGCGATGTTGTCCCGGCCTTGCGCGCAGCCAAATTTGCAAACGAATCATCGGTGGTTGGTCCAGAGGATGCAGACGTTGCACCGAAGGTGATGAACACGGAATTGAGTGTTCGTTGCGAGATTGAAGTCATGCTGGACTGTCAAGACAATTGTCACCCGAGACAAAGAACAGAAGTCACCGGCCCAAAATGGCGGCCGCCTAATCTTCCAATATTGCGAACAAAGACTCGGCAGTTGGTCCAGAGATGGAAAATTAGGCGGTTAAGGAGACGGACCCAGTGCCGAGCGCTCAAGTCAAAGCGGATACAGACGCTGCGTCGAGGGAAGAGGCCGTCGCGGCTTTGAATGAGACATACATGTCGGTTGCTCGCGTGTTAACAACCGAAGGAAATGAAGCAACGGGGGACACAAGAATTGATTTCTGTGAGCACACAGCTAACAACATCGGTCTGGAAGACTACGCAAAGGAGATGGCCTTCCTGCCAGACCTCACCGAAGAAATCAATACAACGATAGACTACAATGTTGCTGATCCCCAGCGGTCGACCTATCGCCGAGAACGTCTAGTCGCAACGCTGAAGAACACGAGCACATCTTGATTGCTAGTGGTAATGCACTGCCCCACCAGCCTACGGCGCTGTATGCGATATCGACACGCAGGGGCATGCCCCAATTAAACAGCGAGTCATGCACGTACCGCTACGATTTCTCGGCAAACTGCACAAGTTGCTAAGGGCTTTCTTGAGATCAGGATTGATTGTCTTTTCAGACAGTTCATGGACATCGCCAATCGTGATTGTAATGAAAAAGAACGGGCTGGACAACCGGCTCTGCATTGATTACAAGATGGTGAATGCCATCACCGCAATCATGGAGTTTGTAATGCCGCTAGTCGACGGTCTGTTGACCAATATCGAGTGTTACCTACGGTTCTGCTCGCTTAAAATGCTGCAAGTGGCTTCTGGACCGTTATGATTACCTTGTGAGCGCGTAAAGGGTCTGCGTTTGTCTGTGCACTGGGACACTTCGAGTGGTTGCGCATGCCCTTCGGGCTAAAGAACGCACCGATGATCTACCAACGCATAATTGACGATGCGCTCAGGGGATTCGTTCAGCCCAAAGGAGGTTGGTTTGAATACTCAGAGACGATGCGCTTTAGCTGAAGGACAGGCTAAGGAGCGTCGTGAAGCAGGCATCGATGGTTCGTTTCAAACGAAGTTCACGGCAGACCGCGAAGCATCGATAGAAGCCGACCCTGTATTAAAACGCGTCAGTAGTCCGGTCGCTGACATGTTTCCGACTGGGGAGCCAGACAAATTATCGCTGGTCAGTGTTTGGTCGGCGGTCGTTTGTGGATGATATTTGCTTTGGTGGCGAGGATTTCGACAGATGCCTGGCGACGCTGTACCGATTGCTGGCAAGATTTACACAGTGTCAGATCAGCATTAGTTTCACGAAGAGCATCTTCTGCCAGCCCAAGGTGGCCTTTCTGTCGCATGAGTTTTGCCAGAAGGTATCAGGGCTGACCCGAAGAAGCTTGCAGCCATCACCGAGTTTTCGTTTTCAACGAGCAAGCGGGGCAAGCAGTCGCTCCTTGGAGCGCTTAACTATTACAACCGCTTTATCCAAGACTTTGCTGTCTACGGTGCGGCGCTGTACCAGCTGAAGGATGAAGATTTTGCGGATGGTGGTGACATTCTGTGGCACGTCGTTCCTTCGAAAAGTTGAAGGCGAGTGTATCACATGCACCTATCCTCGGGCACTTCGATCGGTCGAAGAAGGTTCATGTCATGCTCTTTGTGAATGAATAAGCGTTGAGCACGACGCTTATGCAAGAACACGGAGGCAAGTTACACCCCGTACGATTCCTCGGCCGTGTGCACAAGGAATCTGAAATGAACTACCATCCGGCCGAGAAAGAAGTTCTTGCGTTGCTATTGCTGTTGAAGATCTGCTACGTTCAGCTGGTAGGAAAGTCGCTACATGTCTGTACACGATTATCGACGTTATATGGGTGCATAAATCGAAGTCTCTCGTCGGACGTGCGGTCCAGTTCGCAGTGCTGCTTTCGCAGTGGCACTTAATGGTACAGCGCGTGAGAGAGAAACATGTCGCCTTCGCGCAGCTGCTGCAGTCAAGCATCACGAATTTCGTTGACTTGGAAGACTCACTCGCGCCGGTGGCACCTCCGAGAAAGGGCTCACCGACCATACGAATAGACCCGGCGTTGCTTTACGCCAGGCTTCCCCGTAATTACTGTGGATTCGTCATGTCTTTTGACGGATCAGCGAAGACAGAGAAGTACGGCAGCTACGGAAGCGGTTGAGTTTTGTGGAGCCTTCCTGAGTGGAAGATAGTGATCGCTGCAAACGCTTACCTCTCAATCGCCACTGTAAATGAGGCCGAGTACACAGGAATGATAAACGCCTGCTATTGCGTACAGTGTCGAGGATTTAGTCATCGTTGATGACTCAAGGCTCGCGATTCAACAATCACTAGGGGTGATAGCATACAGGAAGGAGACACTGCTAGCACCGCTGAATATTCACAAGGAGCTCGCGGCCAAGCTTCGATCAGTGAAATATCTTCATGTTGTGCGAGAATACAACGCTGCCGCGGATTCGTTAGCCACAGAAGCGCTGGAATCAAAGGTCAGCCGGGTCATCTTGGCTGAAACTCGCAAGTCGGAATTGGCGTCGCTGAATCGCATCCAGGAAATGATCTACGAACCGGATGAAGACTCGGTAGATGTTTCGTCACGTGGAGCAGAGCGTCAAATACATGTACTGTCAGGCGGCGAGTCTTCAAAGTGGAAAACTTTCGAAAATTTCGTGGTTGATTACAGCTCACCAGAGTACGATTATGGCAATATGGTAGTGATGACTAGGCGACAGCCAAAAGCCAAGAAACACGTCAGGTTTGCAGATGAACACTCGGAGGGGGTCACAAAAGCTCCTGAAGAACGACGAGAAGTGTCCAACGAGGATTCACCGGTGAAGTTTCGCTAAACCATCCTCCCAAGACTGTGTCAGCGGTATTTACCGACGCAGAATATGTTGACCCAGTAGCATATACAACGTGAGCGACGCAGAAGGATAATGGTGACACAGGATGAGAAGCAGATATTGTCAAACATATAAAAGGTGCATCTGGGCCAAGCGGAAGAGCTGAGTTAAAAAGAAGCTCGAGATTCCTGGAAGTATGCTGACCGGTTCGTGTTATCAGAAGACGGGGTGCTTCACTATCTTGGATTGAATCGTCGGTACGACCACGGTTGGCAAGAGGAGATCAAGCTGCGGCTTGTGGAACCGACAACGATGATTCAAAAATCTTGCAGAACTGTCACGACTCGCTGGAAGGAGGACATCAAGGTGTGGTGAGAACGTTCCATCGCGTTAAGACCGATTATTATTGGATCGGCTTGTACGCTGACGTGAAGAAGCATGTGAAGTCATGTCCAGATTGCAGCTCGAGTGAAAGCCGCCCGCAGCTTCGTGGATACTCACCTGGCAACGTACTAGCCGAACGACCTTTCCAGATCGTCTCGATAGACTTTGTGATCCCACTACCGAAATCTCGCAGCGGCAACACTGCGCCGCTCCTATTTCAGTGATTGTTCACTGAATTCGTCATTGCCAAGGCTATGTCGGATACAACTGCGCTGAGTGTAGCTCAAGTGTTTGAAGAATGTGTGTATCGACGGTTCGGAGCCCCATCGTTGATCAGGCACGACCGAGTCCCACGCTTCATGAGCGAGGTGTTCCAAGTATACGCTGAGATGATGCCGTCAAGGTCCTGAGCAACGTTGAGCTACCGGCCGCAGGCTAATGGACAGCAGGAACACTCGGTGAAGTCGGTGATGGGCTCCGTACGAGTGTACGCGGAAGATCCACTGCAGCAAGACTGGGACGAAATCGCCGAGAAGCTGGTTTTTGCTATTAACACTTCTCAAGATACTACGAGGAAAGAAACACCATTCTACCTGGTTAACGGGTGGGATGCGCAGTCAACGTTGCGGGCGATGTCGTCATCACTCAAACGAGGACTCGGCAGGCAGTCTGATGCACTGGTGTGGCGACGCGAAATCAATCGACAACACGAGATCGCCCTCACTATGGTCGAAGATTATCAGGCTGCTGAGAAGGAGTGACGGGCAAAACCCATAATGATGCCCTGGGTCGACTGGAAAAAGCTGCTGTACCCCAACCAAGTGAAAACGAACACTCGGCGGACCCTCCAGAAGTTTGAGAAGAGACAAATCACCCTGTAAGAGCCCCACCGAGATCTCTTTTTGAGATTGGTAGTAGGGTGTGGCCGTACATGGAGCGCGTCAAACCAGGCCTGGCGAAGTAATTAGCTCATCGATAGCGTGGACCTTTTCGCATCAAGAGCAAGATGGAAGAGGTTGCGTACGAGCTGGAGCTGCCAGACCGAAGTGTGTATCGCTTCTACCGAGTAGTGCACATGTCGAGACTCGAGGGCGTCAACGAATTCAGCAGTCGACCGAAGGATCGTTTAGTGCCAGACGCGACTAATGAATCAAGATTCGATTTCGACGAGAAGGTGTTGCCTGAAGACAGCTGGGAGCCAGATCAAGTTGCCGGTGAATTTGAAGTCGAGGCCATCCTCGACGATAGAACAGCACTATCGACGAGCACGGAGCGTGCTGTACGCGAGTTCAAAGTCAAGTGGATTGGTTACGAAGATCCAACTTGGGGGCCGCATCCAACTTGTCGTGTGGAGGTCTGCTGTACGACTACCTGCGAGTCAATATAAACGAGAACCGGCTGCAGATGGCGCAAGTTGCGGACGAAGCGTAGCGTGATCACGTATGAACTGTCCACAAGGCGATGTCGCCTGTGGTAACAGACGAAACAAGCTACTGCAACAACAATTTGTAAATGCATTTGAAGAACATCGTGAACATGATTACGCTGTGGAAGTGGATTAAAAATAAGAAGACATGAATGTCGACAAAAGTGCGACCACTGAAAACGAAACCTCGCCGGACCCCTCAACGGTTAGCTGGAACATCGGAGAACGTGGTGAGACATGCAGCGAGAATTCGAATCGACTCCAATTGCCTGGCAGCAGCGGCCAGGAGTGTCAATGAAGTTGAGTCCTCACTCTCCTTCTCCTCCTCGTCAGGAAGCAGAGCCTCGGCGGCTGGAGCCGCATCCGAAGCCTGTGAGCCCTCGGGGCCAGGGAGTAGCTGTCGGAACGGGATGTGGAGTACCCGGTGGCGAATCAAAGAGGTCACGCCAAGTCGTAATGAGCTCGGGTGGAGCCAGATCTGGATCGACAACCACGCTGCGGTACACATCCACGAAACGCATGCCGCAAGATTTGAAAAACACGGGGCTGCGCTGGCATAGGAAGTGCGTTGTGCTGTATGGATGTTGGTGCGGCGCCTTCATCCGTCCAGTACGCCAAGGCTGACGAGCGTCAAGGGTCACAGTTTCGGACAGTCAGTCAGATGTCTGAGGAGCGAACGATAAGTTCTTGATGGGGGTACCACAGCTTCGATGGCTCCAAGAGCAGCTCGGGACGAATGAACGGAGGATAGGAAGAACCAGAAGAAGCCGAGTCACGACTCCACGCCATGTACTGCTCACAGTACTTGTTGCGGAGACGATTGGTACGCCGGTCGCGCTCACTGACGAATTTCTTCAAGAGATCTCTCAGTACCTTCATGGGTTGTTTGTCGTGGTTGACTTTCTTGGATTCCTCGACGAGGCCTCGCTCAATACCCGCCAAAGGAATCCAGTGGAGAACGCTCCCATAATGCGAACCCGACGTCACCCTGCTTGCAACCATCACCTCGAAGATACGCCCAGATCATCTTGAGACGGGTCTCGATTGGGGCACACTTGGAGATGGGGACGCTTGAGTCGAAACCGAAGGCGTCGAAGAGACACGGCTGGATGATATAGAGTCGCCGGAGCTGCTGATAAGGATGATCCGGATTCGTGTAGTCGAAGAACACATGGAGGCTTTCCAACGTTGTACGGATGATGACTTCACCGGCTGGTTCCGGAAGCGTCATGCTCAGAAGACGTTCGAAACACTTCTTTGCACCCGCATCGGTGAACTCCATGTCCAGATATGGAAGAACCCACGGTGGCAAGGTGGACGAAGTCGGCACGGTAGGGCGAGATCCAGGCAGCACGTGGTGAGGCAACGGCTCAACCGACGGTGTGCCGCCATGATGTGGCACCGACGTGTAGGATGCCGTAATCTTGCGCCTGGTCCCAGCATCGAGCGTTCGGGAAGACGGACGAGGAGATGCCTGAGCAAAAGGAGAAGACGGTTGCGCGAGTGAAGCTGTCGATGGCGGAGAAGATGGAACACGCAATAAGATCGGGGAGGTCACCATTGGAGGCGTCGGAGGCCGAGCAGGACCAAAACTGCTCCTGTTGTCATCAGAATACTCGATGTCGTCGCCATCAGCTGGACTTGAATGCTCGGTAGGTGGTGGAACATCACCGCCACGACTTGTATCACCAGAAGAAATATTCACCGAAGGATCATCATCATCCCCGTCATCTCCACGATCATTATCATCATTACTATCGTCATCAATCTCCATCGGAAAATCAGTCGAGAGAACACTTGGTACGGCAGCCGTTGGAATGGTCGGAGCCGGCTTTGAAGACCGGAGGCTTGTGAAGCAGCTTCAACAAGGGCAAGCCCTGCTGAAGAACCCACTCCCGACACTTTAGTCGTCTTTGAACTCGCGGCAAACGAGGTAATAGTCTTTCCCGATAGGACGGTGTTGCCCAACTCATCATCTTCGTCATCCGAGCCAAACATAAACCGGAAATCATCTGCCTCACGCAAGGCCTCTTCATCAGCGCATATATCCGCTGGAGAAGGAGAAATCGTTAACGCAGATGGCGTGGCCGCGTCATGGGCACCCTGAGGTAGAGACGAAGGCTGGTCAGACGGTTCGGAGACATCGTCGTGAGCCCCAGAACTAACAGCTTTACCCGAAGACTCAGTGGCAGTACCGTGAGCCGATGGGACCCCACCCAAACCAACGTCAACCTTTTCTACGTCACTCTGATCACCACTGAGGTCGACAACAGCAGGGGTCGGCTGGCGCGAAGGTGGAGAACGCGGTGCAATAGAGGACAACGCTGGCTTGCGAGGTGGCGACCATGAACGAGGAGACGACGGCACGGACTACGACCGAGTCTTCGAATGACGCCGAGGCGACTTGCCAGGAGAGCGAAGGCGCGTCTTCAGGCGTCTCTTCTGAGCCGCCTGCTTCCATGCATTCGGGCTAAACAGCGAGCGACGTGAAGACTTAGGGTCGACAGGTGGCGCATCACCGAGACCAGCGGCTGCCATAGACGTACCGGCTTTGTCGGTCGGGATGGGAGCCTTATCTTTGTCGGAGTCGTCCGACTCGTAGTCTGACGCTTTACCACCTGGTCGAAGACGCTTAAGAAGCTCCCCATGAGCCACTTGGTGAGCAGCTTGCGCTAAAGCTACCGAAAGATCCTGGAGGTCAGGCGAAGACGCGGCAGCAGACTGTATATGTGACGGGGTCACACAGCACCTTGCGCTGGAGGAAGTTGGCTTCCGAGAGTATACAAACGCTCAGTGAACGGCAGTTTAGAGGTCCCCTTTACCTAAAGGAAGCGAAGAGACCAATTAAAGGTAGGTTGTAAACTGAGTATATTTATAGGTAGGCTAAGCTTGAGTTAAATATACAAACTTTAAGTCACGTATATAAAAGCAGTGCCATCAGCCAATGGTTGGCCTCGGACGACTCTGGTACCGTGTACCAAATATCCCGAAGTATGACGTGTCACACATCATGTAACTAGGGAACACTTAGAGATACGTACCCCGTTACATCCTCCCCCACTTAGGTTCGGTTTACCGACCAATCAGAATGAAGAAGTGTACGTCACAAACTTTCATTCTCAAAGTCGAAAACCATCGACTTGGCCGCGCGAGCGCGCCGGAGGCTCACTTCACAGTTAACGCCTCGAGCAGCAGTCTGTGCGCTTTTCTTCTAGGTCTCCACTTCGACCGCTATCATGCCCCATGGCACTGCGAAGAGCGGTGCGAAGACACGCTCCAGAGCTTCTGCCGGTAAGGCGCAAGCCAAGAGCGCTAAGCCACACGGCAAAGGCTCAGCACTCCAGAAGGCTTCTTAGGTGGCCTCGGAGGCGATCGGCGCAACTGGTGACGCGGCTGTGAGCAAGCGTGCGAGCAAACGCCGCAGTCTGTCACCCTCGGCCTCCCCAGACAATCGGCCGAACCCTCGGTTCGCTGAACGTGAGTTCGACTCGGCCGGTGAGGACGAGGCCGAGTCCGGGAGCGCTCACGATGCTCTTGTGGGCTCCGCGGGAGGGCAAAGCCCAGTGCCCAGCGAGCACAAGGACGACAGCGTGCGGCCGCTCTCTAGTGATCACGGTGATCACAGTCCCAGGACGTATGTGCGCTCTGGGCGTCCGGCCGTCGAGGCTAAGGGCACTCCCAAAGCTGGCGACGACGAGGAAGAGAAACCTCGCAAACATCTCTCGCGGGTCTTGCGCATGCTAAGGCTGCGAAAGCCGAAGGCGCCAAGCCCTCTAGAAGCGTACGGCGTCGAAGTCTCCACTCCGCGAGGAGAAGGAGACTGGGTACTTGTAGTGGGCCACGCCATTACATAAGTAGGTAGATTTATATTACAAAAGTAGGTGCAGCAGCACACGGCTAGCGTGTGCTGAACTGCCGTCATCCTATTGGTTGATATATGGGGAGCCAGACCCATTATCAGCCAATAAGGGTTTGACGTGTATTTGAGTGGTCAGGGCAAGCTGCCCTGGATCTAAATAAAAACAGAGTTGATTTTCCTTCAGACTAAGCACTTGGTTTCACTATCGCGGAACTTGCACGCTTCCTCATTATTACGTGTAAGCTAGTAACGGACACTCTAGGCCCGTTGGCCTCATGAAGAGAGCTCTGGGGCTGACCTCTTTCTCGAGATCCTGGTCGCTCCTCGTGGGCTTGTTGGCGACCACACTTCCAAGGGCGCTTACAAACGTGCCCTGGTCCAGAAGGAGCTTTGTTTGCCGCCAACTTGGAGGCGGCCCGGTGCGTGCTTCTCAAGCCGCACCGAATCCCTACGAAGAAATTCACGACTTGTCGTAAGAAGCCCGAGAACCGGGGTGGTCTCTACCCTCTTTGGGTCTACCCCTGGGTTCTGCCCGAGAACTGTCAGCTGGAACTCATGTGAGGACATGTTCTGGGCTAGGGGGGAGTCTCTCAAGTACTCACCCTCCGTGTTACGGGAACTCCGTGAAGATCAGCTGCTGTCCCGCATCCTGGACCAGCGTGATATTCGTGGCTGCTTCGCCCACTTGGTCAGCAAGTGCATGCTGCCGAGGGACATTCTGAAGCGCGCGGCTTCTAGCGCTCACGATGAGCGCAGTACGGAGTGTCGTCAACGTCCGTACCCCGTTCGGACAAGAAGCTTCGGGCTACCTATGACGCTGCCGTCGCTTCGGTTCCCAGATTGCGACAGCCTTCGGGCAGTCAATCAGGAGCCGTTCAATCGGCTCCCACGAGTTCTCGGAGTGGGCATAACCCCTCCACTACACGAGGAGCTGTTGCTTACCGCGACACCATTGCTCCTGGAGAATCCGCTCCACATGGTAGTGGACTTCTCCATTCCGGTCAAGCAGGGGCGGCGGTGCCTTCGTACGAGTACGAGTACTCGGCGCCTCCCGAACGTTACTCTCGACCGAGCGCTTCTCCTGCGGGTCCGACGCAGGGCCCTGAGGTTGACCGCCTTCGTCAACGCGTCCTCGTGCTTGAGATTGCACTTGGCCTTGGGACTGGCGGGGATGCTGCCGCCCAGGCCGGGAATCAGGGCGAGCTCGCTCGTCTTGCGAGCCGCCTGGACCTGCTGGAGCATGAGGTCTCAAGCCTGCATCTGCGGGTGGACCGGCGAGCCTCTTCGTCCGATCGTGACGAGGCCTTTCGCGTGGTCCGACGTATCGAGGCTCTGCTGCCACGTTCGGAGCCGCATTCGGCGCTTTCCCAGTCGTACGCGTATGGTGCGTATCCGGCGTACTCGACGCTCGGCGTACGGCTCCGGGGTCCGTTCGTACGGGGCCTCCCCGGCGTACGGCCCTGACCGCAGCCTTGCCGCTCCGCCCGAGGCTTGAGTTCCTGCTCCGACGCCCTCGTCGACGTCTGTGGTCGGCCCTCGCTTCGAGGAGCTGGGCCAAGGTGGGTCTGCGAATCAGCAACCCCCTGCGGATCAAAGTATCGCTTAAGACGTCCAACATAGAACGTCGGGTGCGTCGTCATTGACTTAGGCAGGTCGATGGTGTACGACGCACCATGGCTGGCCAGGACTGCGAATGGCCCAATAGCGGTGATTCAGCTTGTTGCTGCCGACAGAGCTAACAGTGTCTAGCGATAGGCTTCTCGTGTCTAGTAGCACTAAGTCCCCCACCTTAAATACACTTAAGTTTCCTCTTCCACGTTTGTCAGAGTACTCCTTTGATCTGTCCTGGGCCGCTGCCATGGCATCGCGGACCCTGCTGATAACGCTCAGCTTGGTATCCACAAAGGATTCCACTTGTTTCCGCAGCGAAACTGGTCTCACATCTGAGACCTGGGAGGAAAGAGCGTTCCGAGCCTCTCCCCCACTTAGAATAGAGTAGTCAGTGTCTCTTCGAAGTGTGAGAGGCACTCAGTGGTGACGGAAGCTGTTCAAGTTGAATGGCGTGAGAAGACGCGTGCACCGCGTTGTTGAGCGCAAATTCAACAACCGGAAGCTGCGGCGACCTCGTACGTGGTGCTTGCGCGCACACATGTCCTCGAGCACTCAATTGACGCGCTCTGTTTGGCCGTCTGTCTGTGGATGGTCCGCAGTGGACATCTGCAGACGAGTTCCCAGTAAAAGAAACAGCGTTTTCCTAAACGCAGCCGTGAACCGCGGGTCTCGGTCCGAGACAATCGTCTCCGGGAGAGCGTAATAGCGGAACACGCCATCGATGAACAACCTCGCAGGTTGTTCGCCTGTGACGGTAGCGGGTACTGGAGCGAGATGTACCATCTTGCTCGGCTGACACACGAACACCAAAATCCCGGTATTGCCGTGTCCGTCGGCGAAAGCCCCAAGATGAATTCAAGACTCGTCGACTTCTAACAGTCAGCTGGAACGGGCAGGTTCTGTAGTGGAGCCGAAGCGTGCCCTGCGGGTTGACCCGCTGACATGTTTCACATGCCTTCACGTATCGGGCGACCCACTAGTACATGTGGGTCCACCCGAAGGCCTGAGAGACCGACAATAAGGTATTCTCGCGGCCCAAGTGGCCACTGGAGGGCGCGTCGTGCGCCTCCGCGAGGATGTCGAGCTTCAGATCCTCGTCGTTGTGTACGACCACCCGTGGAGGTTCATTGGGATCCACCCGCTAATAGAGGAGGCCGTCCTTCAACTCGTATCGGTGGAGCCGGGAGCGCTGTCGCGACGAAAGCCAGTCGGACTTTGCGCTCGTTCCTGCTGCGAGGAACTTGACGATAGGCGCGACAGCCTCATCTTCCCAATATGCCATGCGTATCCGATCATATAGATCCGTTGTCACCCGTGTGATGCGGGCCAACTCGTAGTCTGGACGCCGAGAGAGGGCGTCCGCAAGCACGTTGGGCTTGTCCGGCTTGTACTTGACGCGTACTCCTCGAAGAAGGACAACCACCTCGCCATCCGTTGGGAGAGGTGAGGCGAATTTGTCGCCGTCCTCAAGGATGCGTGGTCTGTGTAGATCACGAAGGGCCGTGACCCCAGAAGGTGAACCCGAAACTTCACAAGGGCATACTTCATTTCCAGGAGCTCTTGTTGTGGACAGGGTACTCCGTTCGGCGGCTTTAAGCTCCCTGGACTGGAACGAGATGACCCGCTCATGTCCAGCCGTGTCGGCCTGCAGCGGTGCACACTCGATGGCATAGTAAGAGGCATCGCAGACGCCGTTAAGCGACTTCGTCTCGTCCGGCAGGGCCAGGACAGGGGCCTCTTGGAGACTGGCTTTGATGCTGTCAAATGCATCCTGGTGCTCGTGCTACCAGAGCCAGTCGACGGCCTTCTGAAGGAGGCCCGGCAAGGGCTTAGCGAGGCCCGCGAAAACTGCGCTGTACTTGTGAAGGTAGTTGGTGAAGGTAGTTGGTCAAGCCCAAACACTATCGAAGATCCTTCTAGGATCGAGGCGTTGGTCATGCTGCTATGGCCTTGACCTTGTCTGGGTCAGCCCGAACGCCCACGTTGCTTACGAAGCAACCGAGAACCTTAATCTCTGGTGACGCGAAGACGCACCTGTCGATGTTGGCGTAGAGCTTGTTCGCTCGCATCACGTCCAACACTCGACGGAGGTGCCCCAGATGCACCTTCATGGCCGTCTTGCCTCCTTCGGTACGGCTATGGACGAAGATGTCGTCGAAGAACGTCTGTACGAAGGTGCGCCGTAACCTGAACAATTGCGTCACCAGGCGGTTGAACGTCGTCGGGGCATTAGACAAGCCCTGTGGCATGACAAGCCACTCCCAAAGCATGCCGCTTGGAGTGCTCACCGCGGTGAGCGAGATGTCGCTCTCTCGCATCAGGATCTGGTAGTATCCGTCTACGAATCCAGCGCACTGTACAGTAAGCTTCCGGCCATGTTGTTCAACAACACATCCTTTCGTGGGATTGGTGTTTGGGCCGGCATCGCCGCGTTGTTCAGCTTGTTATAAGCATGAGCTAGACGCTACTTTCCGTTCGGCTTCCGAACGCAGAAAGTTGGCGTGGAGCGCGGGGACGTTGACTCCCGCACTATGCCTGCCTTCGCTTTTGCAGCGAAGCAGGCATCGATGACCTCCCACTGTTCGCGTGAAAGTGCCATTTTCCCGTGACACAGTACTTTGTGCCAGACACGAGATCGATCTCATGCCGTACGCCTCGATCTGGTGGGAGTTGGGTCGGTGGGTGTTTGTTCACCACGTCCGCATACTCCGTCACCCAAGTATACACCGGATCATTGGGGCTCTTAAGGATCTCGGAACCCAAGCACATCTGACGCTGCTTGTTCAGGTCTTCCAGGACGTCCTTGTCCAAGACAGAGGAGGAGTTCAGCTCCTCCCGAGTGGTATCAGGTCTTATGAGCACCGTCTCGGCAGCCTTTTCAGCCTTGAGGTTGGCCAGAAAAGACTCGACCGTCATTTCCTCGAGATTCAGTGTCTCTGCGACCTCTAGCAACGGCTTCAAGTGGACACCAGATGTCTTGACTGGTAAACCAGTCTCGCCATCGAAGATGTGATAACACGCTTCCACCGGCCGTGTCGGAGGAGCCCGAGCCCTGGCCTCCAAGTCACTTGAAGCGACGTCGATCGGAACGAGGTTCTGATCCGACTCTCGGCGGCCCACGATGCGAAGAGATCGCGGCAGAAGCTCCGCCCGCAAGGTTGGATCCTTGCTGGAGCCAAAGGCATGGCCCGAGGTAAGCTAAGAGCTTTCTCTAATGCTGGGGCAGGTGCTGCTTCTCTCGGTGTCGTCCCTCGTGGGAGACACCATGCTCTGGACGCGTCGGCGAGGACTGTCATGTAAGTGTGGGCGAATGCCACACGTTCGGATGAAATTGTACCCTGTGCCATATCACTGTACACGCGCTAGCGCAGGAGCTGAGGCAGCTCTGAGTGTAGGCTTTGTGGCCAACACAGTTGTGAGCATAGGGATTCAATTCCCAGTGAGCTTGAGAGCACAAGTCACTGTGGGTGTGACTGAGAGCCGCGCCAATCTCGTGGCTGCTCAGTGTGAGAATTCACCTTTATTCTCTCACTTGACCAGCGATGGCATATTTACGCTTTGCGCGGCGTATTTTAGCGCGAGCCACCGAGACGACAGAGCCACATAGCAATAGCGGCTCAAGTACACCCACGGCTGCGCCAAACGTAGTCGCACGGAGCTCATTTCGTAATGGTCTCGTCAAGGAAGATGTCCGCGCAAGAGACCGCTCCGACAGACTCTGCTACGTCTGTGCCTGCACCTGCAGGCACACTCACTTCAGTGTCCGCGCAAGCGAACACGCCCGGAACAGAAGCATCCTTTCTGCCACTTAATACCTGCATAAGAAGAAGTGCGTACAAGCTACGTCTGACAGGTCGTCAGTCGTCATGGAGGGCTTGCCAGCTATGTCTACCGACGGAGATATACCCATTGCTGCTCGGTGTGTGCTCCTCGCGCCACACCGCATTCCCCTTAAGGACTTCACGACTTGTCGTAAGAAGCCCGAGACCCGGGGTGGTCTCTATCCACTTTTGGGATACCCCTGGGTTATGCCCGAGAACTGTCCCACGTGGAGTTCTTGTGAGGACATGATACATACAGTAAGTATGATACTAATGAGTTTCATACAAATGGTATTAACTTACATCGATAATTCATAAATGGACGATTGATTATTTAAAGTCCTGTTTACTCCAATGTTGCTCAGTACGATTGGGCCTGACGCGGGGTCACTATCCCGAATCAGTGACAATTTCAAGTGATTAGAGAGGATTTGGGTTGTCTGGCACGGATGCAAGTTGCCTGTGGTGGATTAGCCATGACGAACAGCACCCCGTATGAAATGACGATGGATCTGGTATGAGCGATGTACGAGAAGGCAAGATCCACCAAGACTTATCTCGGATCCACCCTTACCTGGATTCACTTAGATGGATATGGGATAGACTATATAAGAGTGGATCGAGTGCGGATCCTATGAAGGAATGATGGTAGGCGCCCTCTGAAGGTGGATCTAGTAGTCACGGCTAACAAGAAGTCAGGATCCACCGCGAGGTGCCCCGGATCCCATACTTCCGAGTTCGGATCCAAAGAGGGAGGATCCCGCTTTGAGGGACCTGGATCCAGGGTACAGAGACAATGGATGCTGTGGATCTCGAAGTTTCGGGAAAAATGGAGATCACAGATGGTTGCAAGATGATGTTGGATGATTGGAGAGCTCGGATCCACGGCGAGTGTACAATTACAGTGAGGTGGATCCAAGCGACCTGGATCCGGATGAGTGTACCCATAATAGGGTGACCATGATGATTACGTCATGGATCCGGTGGATCTGAAGATAATACAGCTGGGATGATGGGTCAAGGGAAGAAGGGACATGCAGCCGAGCCTGGTAAGGGATTTAGCAGATGAAAGACATAGAAGGTAGAAATCCAGGCAGGTATAGGCTTAAATATCAATACAGTCCTCAATTTGCACAGTAACACGCAAGTGCCTTCCCGCCCTCAAGAACCGGAACTACATTGGCCGTACGAGCTCCGTGAAGGAATTGCGAATCTAGTGTTGGTAGCGATAACTGGATAATACATTGGCCAGATCCTACAACCTAGTGAGCTTTACTATACACGTGCAGATCCAACAGGTTAACCGAATTTACTACTTGGTCGGTTACACCCTAGAGGTTCTCAACTCTCAAGATCCCGTCACAGGAGGCGGCACGTACGACGCAAAGGAACTACAAAGGCAAGGGAACACACCCGCAAGGCAACCCTACGGCCAGATCCACGATCTAGGCCCCGGATCCATAAGCTCGAATATTCGCTTAGGATTCGGAACAATCCACGGACGCAGAGTGAAGATTTTCCACTGCTGCTGCACCCCATCCCCACGTCTCGCCAAGACACTCAAGCTTCACCACTTGAACTCTTCGGAAGTTACCGAGAGAGCAAGATCCCGCCCTACCGACGGGTACACAAAGTGAGGAAAGTTCAGCAGAACACGGATCATCGGAAGACCCCCTCCGTTAGTCGGTGTCTGGGTGCAGTTGGTAAGCTGGATCCGGCAATCTCGCAGATTTTGCTGATCCCGCTACACCACAATGGTGCGCGTGCCCGGATCTTTTGGTGACTCGGAATTTCACCGTGAGTCCCAAGAAGATGCTCAAGTGAAGATTGAGCCAGGGGAAGAGGCGTCGTCGGAGGTCGGATCGACGAAGACGCTGCTGAATGAAACAAGATCCGCGGATCGATGGAGTTTTGGGAGGAGCTCTGTCGACGGAAGAGAGGTGGATCCGGATCTAGAAGAGAAACCTCTCTATCCTCCCCAGGTCCCCTCGGGGACCCCTGCGGATCTTGACGCAAGTCAAGATCCGCTAACAAAACAAGGGAAAGTGAAGGCGAAACGGTATGCATTTGCAGATTCACTGGTTAAGCCAACACCGTACCTAAACCCAGCCCCGCTAGTCGAAGAAACGAGAAAGAAGACAAAAACGAGTAAGACTACGCGGAAGAAGATGCAAGCTCCAGAGTCGGAAGAAGACCAAGCTGGTCCGACAAGGATCTCGAGTTTGTGTATCGCCACCAAGCTTTACGCGACTTCTTGCATCAAGATCCTGTCATGCAGCTCCTGAATCCACGACAGATCGACGATCCAAGGGAACCGGTGAGAGCACCAACGAAAACGGCAAACAAGTTGGTGGCAGTCAAAGATCTATTACGTTTGCTTACGGAGTCAGGCATCGTAGCTGGTGTGTTCGACGCAGAGGATATCTTCGAGCTAGACCTGGATCTCATAGTATTCGCGACGCGGGACCTCTTTGCCAGAGTTAAGTCCATCACCGGAGAAAGGTCGCGCACTATGGATCCAGTGTCGTCGCCGAGGATCAGCCAAGCTGCGTCCTCGAACTACGAATCCGCCGCTGAGGATGAGTCAGATACGTCGTCCGAACCACGACGCATGACTTTAGGACCCTCCGGGGCATCCATGCTGGAAGCGCGGGCGATGATCCGAGGACAGGAAGCCCCTGTGAACGCGAAGGCTCAGGACCCAGTACGCCCTACGCGTGATCTGACACAATCCAGCCAGGATCGAGCCAGATCCGGCAAGAAGCCAGTGGGGTTATCGTCAGATCGGGCTCAAGGTAACCGCCTCACGGATCCTGTCTCGCCAGTGGAACAGACGGCCACAGGCTCTTCCGACACTTCCTCGGGCACCCTGCAGCGACACTTCGAAGCTGCGATGAGTCGTTTCCTGGCCGAACAGGGTATGAGAGCGCCCGTGCCCCAAGTGCAAATGCTTCACGAACATGGAGCACGAGACGTGGAGATGGAGTCAGTGGAGGGAGACAACTCCCATGATGAATTCGACCCAGATGATCTGGAGGGCCCATCCACTTCGTCAGCAGTGGTAGCAACAGCCACAGCCGGGGCAGGTGGATCGTCCATGATCCAGAGAGTACGGATCTCAGCCATATCGGACCTGAAGGAGTTCACGGGCAAGGATCAAGATGAGGACCGAGCGAGAACATGGATCAGCAAAGTCAAGTCGGCCCTCATGAGAGATCAAGCGTCGGATGCTGAGAAGTGTTTGACCTTTGCGGATCTGCTAGCGGGGCCGGCCAGGAACTGGTATCGGCAGTTGGGCAGATCCACCAGGAACAAGTGGCCAGATTTGCTGCGAAGTTTCCAGACCCAGTACTATGGATTAGGAGTGTCGGTGGCACGACAGTACTACCATGCTCGCCGCAGATCGGATGAATCCCCGCTAGAAAACCTAAAAGAGAGTAAATGTGGCAGGTCTACGGACCAAGTTGAAAATCAAGGATAAGGGATCCAAGGTACTGCGGGAACATGTGGATGTGT
>NW_003303744.1:200269-201621 GCF_000142945.1 Phytophthora infestans T30-4
CCTGCCCCAGAGGGATCCTACTTGGGGTGGGCCAAGGTTCTGGTCCTTATTGAGAGGGAAACATAGTCCAACCAGAACCGTTCGTTTTAAACTGGTAGAGGATAGATAGGCCCACTGGTAGGTTCCCCGATACCAGGGTACTGATCCACGAAGACAGAAGGAACTCCCAGGTGAAAGAGGGTCGCGGTGTTTGGATCCCAATGGTGGATCCGACGAAGACGGAAGATCAACAAGTATGTTACCATGAAGGCGGGGATCTACACGCCGAGGATCTCGGGGGATGGCCCTGGCGGTAATCCCGAAGGTGCCACTGACCACAGAGGAGGTCACGATTGACGATATCCAAGTGGATCCAGGGGCAAACGAGCCCGCGGAAGTGGATCGGTTACGTCAGAAAATCTGGGAAAGCCGACATCTGCTGATTGGTAAAGGTAATGCATTACCGCCCGCCGCCCGCGGAGTCAAATGTGACATCGATGTCGGCGACGCGAAACCGATCGCTCAAAGGGTGCGGAAGGTGGCGCCTCAGTTCCGAGAAAAAATATCAGATCTGATTAAGGGCCTGCTGCAAGCCAAAATCATCAGTTTCTCGACATCCCCGTGGGCATCTCCGGTGGTAATCATCATCAAGAAGAACGGGGTGGATATACGTCTGTGCATTGATTACCGGTTAGTTAACGGCCTGACTCGATTGATGGTGTATCCGATGCCTCTAATCAATGAGCTGTTGGAAGATTTGGATAAAGTACGCTGGTACTGTTCTCTCGACATGGCCAGTGGTTTCTGGGTGGTTACTATGACGGATCGAGCTCGCGCAATATCCGGCATTCATCACACCGTTTGGGCCCTGATTCGAGTGGAACCGGATGCCGTTTGGAATTGAAGAAACGCAACCCCAGAATCTACCAACGCTTGATCGATAACGCCCTCTATGGGATTCACCCGAATACCAGAGCCCAAAAAGGGTGAGATCCGGAGAAGACTGCAGCGGGGCTGCGGTAGCTTTAGCGTCAGGAGAAGACGTTTTGACTCAAAGAGTTCACTAATACTAAGTTCGGTATCCAAAGGACACTTACAGCCCAAGAACAGGGCTCAAAGTTAACACCTTAATTTTTATGCTTCAAAACCAGAAGTGTTTTATTTACTATTATTGCGGCCAAGCCGCCTAGGGGTAAATATATCTGTTTAACTATCTAGCATAGTCAAACCTAATCAAATGCATAACGTGTGGCTTTCGGCCAACGTACTGAGAGACCTTGTTAACTCTCCAACTTATGTACTGAGAGTTTGTTAACTCTCCGGGTACTTCGTACCCCTGTGTGTTCCACACCATGTAACCCCGTTACAAAGAC
>NW_003303744.1:207588-286471 GCF_000142945.1 Phytophthora infestans T30-4
TTCCGTGTCCTCCTCTAAGGCGTCATCAGCGGCTCGAGCCTCCTCCGAATCCTCCGGACTTTCATCGTCGTCGTCGTCGTCATCGTCCTCTCACCCAGAGTAAAGGGATACGGGCCGGAGGACGACGTACGCTTCAACGACGGCCGGATAGGAGGTCCTGAGCCGTCGGACCAGTCGGATTCCTCATCCTCGTCGGCCTCCGAGCTGCCAAGTCCACATCCAGGGGGAATGACACGTTTGGCTTTCCCCTTCCCGGGTCCAGTACGGGCCGGCGTATGGCTGGTGGAAGCGGGCTGGGGGGGCGGCAGGCGTCGTCACCGAAGGGCCAGTGGTGGATCCCGTCTTGGACGCCGATCCCGGTTGGGATACGGCCGTAGATCCCGCCTTGGCCGTCGATCCGGACTTGGACACCGTGGATCCCGTTTTGGATGGGACAACGGATCCAGTCTTGGACACCGTAGACCCAGTCTTGGGTCCAGACCCAGACTTGGACGTAGCTGCAGATCCAGTCTTGGACGCCGAGGTAGACTTGGATCTAGCGGTGGATCCGGACTTGGATCCGGCACCCGAATTCGAGGGGGAGGCGGAAGTCTTGGACGCGGATGTGGATCCCGCCTTGGACACAGAGGTGGATCCCGCTTGCGAAGCCGTTTTAGAGACCGGAGTCGTTTTGGGCTTGGCTTTCGGGGAAGCTCGAGCATGCTTATGGGGACGGGAGGATCCGGTGCTAGGAGCGGGAGATGCACTACGCGGGCGCTTCGCAGCCGACGGATCCGCCCCACTTACAGACGGAAGAGGAGCAGAGACGCTGGCAGCATGAGAGGGCCCCGACAGGGGTGGAAGTGGATCCGAAACGGCAGCTGTCACCAGCGCCAGTCGTCGACGAGCCAAATCCCGCTCCGATAAGCCACGATCGCGCTCCAGGACCAGCTGTTGCTGCTGAGTTTGGGCTGCAGCGAGTTGATCCCGGAGTTTCGCGGCGGTCGCATCGGCAGCCTTCAATTTGTCACCTGGATGGACATAACAAGTGAATATGGAGTTACTAGCCAGGGCCAAAAGAGGATCCACGTACTCGTGCGGCGGAGCTTGGATTCCAGTTCTGTTTGCGCCCGCTTGGCATCCGCCCACTCGGTAGCCTCCTTGTCCCGTTGGAGCTCGCTGTCCGCCAGTTTCGCTTGGATCTCGTCGCGCAATTGAGTTATACGCACGAACTCTTCGAGCGCGTAATCTCGCCCAGCAGACGCTTTTTCAAGCGACTCCTTGGTGTCTTGCAACTCCTCAGAGAGTTGAGCCAGGGCCACATCCGGCGACGAGGGAGGTGGATTTGGCGCGGGGGACCCTCCACGCGCCGACCCTAAGGCGGATCCGTCATGGGCGGATCCCACATAGTCGTTGGTCACCACCTCCTCTTGGGTCAGACGCAATTCGTCACGGAGTCGGTCCAAGCTCGCGTCCGCGGCTGCCCTAGCAGTCTGAGAATCCTCCAGATCCCGCTCGAGGTCGTGGATCTGGGATTGGAGTTGGTGGATCTCAGATCCGGCGAGTGCCATCTCCCTAAGGAGATGGTCGTTGTCATCTCGCATAACGTCTCGTTGACGGGAGGCGCGATCCAGCCGTCCGGTCAGGTCGCGGATCTCGACCGCCTGATCCGCCAACAAGATTCGTAGGTTCTGCGACCGAGAGGCCGCACGGTGCTCCCACCCCTGGATCTCCATAGCCTGGTCATGGACCTGGGCTCGCAAGGTTTGGAGTTGGGTGGCGTGCAAAGACGCAGCTCAATCGCTAACATCTTGGGCCGCCTGGAGCTCTGCCGTCAAGGTTTGCACCCGATCGGAGAGAGTCTGGGCCAGGGTACGCAGATCGGTGGGCGACATCGAAGAGGGGCTGACCGGAGGAGTGGTGGATGGAGCCTTGCCCGGCGATTGACTGGTACGCTTGGTGGGAGACATGTGTCACGAAGAGGAGAAGGCGGTTGTGGATGCTGGTAGTGCACGTCGTGAACGCTGTTGTGCAGCGCCGATAACGTACAGGAGGCGATTGTGGTGAAGTGCTTTCTCAGAAATAAGAGAATGGGCCTGACGCGGGGTCACTATCCCGAATCAGTGACAATTTCAAGTGATTAGAGAGGATTTGGGTTGTCTGGCACGGATGCAAGTTGCCTGTGGTGGATTAGCCATGACGAACAGCACCCCGTATGAAATGACGATGGATCTGGTATGAGCGATGTACGAGAAGGCAAGATCCACCAAGACTTATCTCGGATCCACCCTTACCTGGATTCACTTAGATGGATATGGGATATACTATATAAGAGTGGATCGAGTGTGGATCCTATGAAGGAATGATGGTAGGCGCCCTCTGAAGGTGGATCTAGTAGTCACGGCTAACAAGAAGTCAGGATCCACTGCGAGGTGCCCCGGATCCCATACTTCCGAGTTCGGATCCAAAGAGGGAGGATCCCGCTTTGAGGGACCTGGATCCAGGGTACAGAGACAATAGATGCTGTGGATCTCGAAGTTTCGGGGAAAATGGAGATCACAGAAGGTTGCAAGATGATGTCGGATGATTGGAGAGCCCAGATCTACGACGAGTGTGCACTTACAGTGAAGTGGATCCAGCGACCTGGATCCGGATGAGTGTACCCATAATAGGGTGACCATGATGATTACGTCATGGATCCGGTGGATCTGAAGATAATACAGCTGGGATGATGGGTCAAGGGAAGAAGGGACATGCAGCCGGGCCTGGTAAGGGATTTAGCAAGCAAAAGACATAGAAGGTAGAAATCCAGGCAGGTGTAGGCTTAAGTATCAATACAGAACCCAATTTGCACTGTGGAGAGCAAGTGACCTGTAGTCGTCTCGGGGGTTGGATTTGGCCTCGGGCGATCGCCGTGACAGGAGTGAGCATTGACCCTGGACACGGACAGCGTCTACTTCGCCCGCCAAGCATCAGGTCTCACTATGGAGTAATCAAGATCACGAACTAGAGAACAAGTGGGCACGGAATCGTAACGGGATCATCAAGTGGAGATCAACTACGTATAGCGTTCGACGGGGATTGGATTTGGCCTTGCAGAACAATCGTAGCTGAGATGAGCATTGGCCCGGACAAGTTTCGTGTATACTTTGACCCTAGGGACTAGATCAATAAATAGAGAACCCAATTTGCACTGTGGAGAGCAAGTGACCTGTAGTCGCCTCGGGGGTTGAGTTTTGGCCTTGGGCGATCGCCGTAACAGGAGTGAACATTGGCCCCGGACAAGGACAGCGTCTACTTCGCCCGCCAAGAATTAGGTCTCACTATGGAATAACCAAGATCACGAACTAGAGAACAAGTGGGCATGGGATCGTAACGGGATCATCAAGTGAGAAGAACTACGTATGGCGTTTCGGCGGGGATTAGATTTGGCCTCGCAGAACAATCGTAGCTGAGATGAGCATTGGCCCGGACAAGTTTCGTGTATACTTTGACCCTAGGGATTAACTTAATAAATAAAGAACCCAATTTGCACAGTATCACGCAAGTGCCTTTCTGTCCTCGAGAACCGGAACTACATTGGCCGTACGAGCTCGGAGAAGGTTGGGAATTGTGAATCAAGTGTTGGTAGTGATAACTGGATAATACATTGGCCAGATCCTACAACCTAGTGAGCTTTTCCTTTACTTGTGCAGATCCGACAGGTTAACCGAATTTACTACTTGGTCGGTTACACCCTAGAGGTTCTTAACGCTCAAGATCCCGTCACAGAAGGCGGAAAGTACGACGCAAAGCAACTACAAAGGCAAGGGAACACACCCGCAAGGCAACCCTACGGCCAGATCCACGATCTAGGCCCCGGATCCATAAGCTCGAATATTCGCTTAGGATTCGGAACCATCCACGGACGCAGAGTGAAAATTTTCCACTGCTGCTCCACCCATCCCTACGTCTCGCCAAGACACTCAAGCTTCACCACTTGAACTCTTCGGAAGTTACCGAGAAAGCAAGATCCCGCCCTACCGACGGGTACACAAGGTGAGGAAAGTTCAGCAGAACACGGATCATCGGGGGACCCCCTCCGTTAGTCGGTGTCTGGGTGCAGTTGGTAAGCTGGATCCGGCAATCTCGCAGATTTTGCTGATCCCGCTACACCACAGTACCAGGTGCTCTAGGAGCCAGTCAGGGCATGACTACTTAGCTCCACTATAGGTAACCTCTAGTTTGTAAAGGACCCAAGCTAACCTTACTTATAAATACACCAGTCTTACATCTACTCTTCTAAGTAGCAAGCCGTTCCCTTTGAGGCCGAGAACGCGTGGACTAGCGTCCACTCGGGTAGTAAATACCCTTAAGCTCTTCCTCTGTGCAAGGTGCTGTGTGACCCCGTCACATTTTCGTGCTGGAATGTTCACTCGTTGAATCAAACCTACATGTGCAATAACATTGAATGGAGTTGCAACTGCCTTTTCTACAAGAGTAACCACCTTCCGTGTCGTCACATTATGCGCCTGGCTGACGTTGGTCACAAATTTGACGTGCTTCCGGTTTTGGCCATTCATGACCGGTGGAGTACGTACGCTGCGCTACGAACGAACGGTGATCTCGGTGCTGCAGCTGACCTACTGAGGTCGATTGCACAAATGTCCAAGTTATAGCTGCGTAAGCGTAAGTCGCCATTTGACAAAAAAGTTACCGAGCGAGTTGGGGGGGGGGGTGACGCAACAAAGCAAAAAGCGGTAGTCCTCGTGCGACTCCACCGCGAAGAACGTGCCAGCCAAGTAGTGTTGTCATCGGCAGAGAAGTATTCTTACTCTATGCTGGAACCACTTCTCGAACATCTACCGTATTTATCGACCCCAGTGCGTCAACCTAATCCAATGCACATCAAATCGTTTAGGGGTGACACCCCTTCGCATACCTGTACAATGAAAAAACACCATTTAAATGTATAAACGTTTATTCGCTATAAGGCTCAACTTCGTCTACAACAGAGTCTTCTGGCAGTGGGCGCAAGTACGTCCTAAATGCACCGAGGGCGTCAGGAGGCCCAATTAGGAGTAGCTTAGCCTTGCGAAATCCATTCACAATTGTATCTGGTTTACGCTCACCCACGCCTTTCCGACCAAGTGGGAGAGCATCGCGCGTCGATCACCGGCCGTTGATGGGAAAGGGTGTTCAATGTGATACTTCACATACAAATCTCTGTTCCGACAAATTTAGGTCAGTAAAATAATTAAACAACATACTTTCATACTCCAAACGTACTGAATCTTAGCCTTGAATGACCTCATGACGCTAACGTCCATGGGTTGGCTCATGCCAGTGGAATATACTGAACTTGCGTCACGCAAGCATCCTCAAGGTGTCGCGGACGCTCGTCATTTTGTGCACTTTTAAGCTATCTAATAGCGGCATCCGACACCCCGATATACTTGGACGCCATATCTAAAAGAAAGTCAGGTTAGTTCATTAAAATTGTACAAACAAAATTAACCGTACCTATTGATCTATTCCATCATAGCTGTATGATCACAAAATGCTTTTGGCTGCACTGTATGTACCATCGAAGAGTCACCAAAGGATGGATTCGATATCTCTTGTGAGACAGGGCCACCAGGCACTCCAGCAAAAACGACAAATGGTGCTAACTTTTCACCAGTCGCGGATGCGCACAAAAAAGTGCTACAGCGTCCGCCGTTTACCGCAGTTCCTTGGGCAACGTCAACGTTCTTAGCCCCGCAGTAGTCAATGGTCAGCCGGCCGGGGTTGTCCATACAAACCGCCGTCTGATCCATGTTAAACAAGCCGGCATATTTCGTGTTGTAGGACGTATGAAAAGATAACACGCCATTTTCTTCAACAGCAACATTGACTGAATTAGCGCAAGCATCAGCAACGTTCTAGCAGTAAAACACAAAATAGACATTATATACAAAATTAAAAAAAAAACTAATCGAGAAAAAAAACTTGCATGCAAAAATACAAATAGATCACAGCAAACTCACCTGCATTTCGTTGCGAATCTTAGTGCCTTTGTGGGTAATACGGCGGACTACAAGACAATTGCGCTTAAGGAAACGCACTGTCCACGAGCGAAGAGCCGTGTATTGACATGCAGCAGCAAAATCGCCGTCAAACTTAGCGATCATCAGCGTGAAACACTTAGTTGTCAGACATAACTTGCGGTTTTTGCGAATCTCTTCTACGTAGGATAGTAACCTGGTCACAGAGGCTTATTTTTTTATTAAAAAGTGCATTTTAGAGCAGCAAGAGTACTTACTTTGCTTCTAACTCAGGGCAGCGAGCACATAATGCCTGGTGGGCACTCGAAAAAACGTAGCGCATGCCTTCAATCTTTTTGTCTGCAAGAAGGGCGGCGCGTTTTTTTTCACCTATACACAGCCGAGCGATGCACCGACAAGCTCGCTGCCACGGCTGATACGGGGGCTGTCTCGGCTGCTGTCACTCCCTTTCAAATAGTGTATATAAAAGTTAGTTTTGTAACATATTTGCGTCCTATAACTACATCTTACTTTGAGCTTTGTCCGATTCGTGTTCTTAGGTCTTCGGGGCGGGGGGGGCGGTTGATTTCTGCTGGATTCATATCATCTGCACCCCCTCATAAAAACCTAATGAGGTTTTTCACACTCACTTGATTTGAGCCATTCAAACCTGTCGCACTGGGCCCGATAAATACGGTATCTTGCTTATCGAGTGCTGACTTAAATCAGGAGCTGAAGGAAACGGTGGAGATTGGCTTAAGTCGTTCTACGGTGAATGCTAGCACTGCGGCAAGCCGGAGTGGCGTAGACGCTTGTGGTGAAAGCGGAATTGATGCTGAACGAGATGCCATTAACGCAGCAGCATTACAAGGCACCATCCACCTCGTTACCTTCACAGGTTGAGACAAAAAAAAGCATCGGTAATGTCAGCAAGTCCATCGCTAAGGAGATTACCCCGAAGCCACAAATGTCAATCACGTCTGTTCGTCACGTTGACGTTATAAGTATGCTGAAACCGAAACGAGGAAATGTCAGAGTGACGAAGAAACAACTTCGCCAAACTAAACTCGCAATTGGATCAGCTTCATTGCATTGCTGTACCCAAGTATCCAAGCGGGCTTACTGTGAATCTGAAGCAGCTTTTGATTTGGGCACGAAACACACCCAACTTGAAATTTTTGCTGGAGATACTAGACAAGTATTCTGTCCAGTTCGATGACGCGAGCATTAGGGAGCGAAGCATTCATTGCCAGTGGGAAGCAATCCGGTCAATGGACTACATGCATACATTCGTGATCCCCGCTAACCTCACACGATCCCTGCAAGCAGCAATTACAACAGCATGGAAAGAACAGCGTACGCCTGACGAGCTTGACGCTGCAGTGAAAACCCAAGGGGTCGTTCTTGATCTAGTTATCACAATCGATCCGAAGCTGTGGAAGATGAGAAGGTAAGGTTGCTTTATGCGTACGGTTGTTTTTAAAGGCTGCTATATGTGGTTACATTATCTAGACCGTCTGTTTTGCAGTAAATTTGCCGGAGCGCTCACTGGATATCACGGTATCAAGACCAAAATTTGTACGTGGTTCGAAGACCGGAAATGGCTCGATCAAGATTGGCGCAATCTTCGATCAAATGTGAATCTGTTTGCGGAGGAGACGGGTACTTTCGGTTTGCCTGCCGATGCTGTTTGTTTGTGATCGTCACAGAGTGTTGGCAAACGAAGTGATAGCCAAGTTCACATCCTGCAGATTACGAACGGCACTTTCTGGAAAGGGAACTACCTGCTTTGACAAATTTTTGTGGACTTTGTCGCGGTTGGCTTAACAATAGTCACGTCGATTTCTGCCTGAAAACTGTGGTGTTGGAATTCCCACGTGAACTCTAGCTACAAACGTAGTTAGGACGTTCCCACAACAATACGTCTCTATGATAGTAAACGATCGTTCGGGCGGACCTGAAGACCCCAGTTCTGCCCTTGCACCGGGACAGACTGGACCTTGTAAACTACTTATATAGGCCAACCAGTAAAAATAAAAACACGCTACTAGCACGAGAAAGGCTAATAGGTGTTATGAAGCCTCGTGGTCCCAACAGCGGAAGGGTACCAAGCATGGGAAAGCATTTTACGAGGACACAGAGTGTTCAACACTCGGTTGGAAGAATAAAAGGGATGCAATACAAACACTCCCAGTCGCGCAAATAGGCAACAATAAGCCGACGTAAAACCTCCCGATAGTAATCGGATAATACACACACAATCTCTTGGCCTTGCCGGATGAACCCTCGCTACAGAGCTTCGAGTTCACCGACAGGCATAACACACTCAAACAAGCTTGACCAGGGCTTACCTTGAAGCCGGACGTCGCTCTGTGTGCTTGAGTGGAAATTCTTTTCTGCATTTATGTTTACCCTTTCGGGTCTATTCCTAATAAGAAGTCCTAATCAAGGATACAAATACCAAGTGAACAATGATCCGTTATGGATATTCTTGCACGCCAAGCGTCGTCTGCACCGTCGCATGAGTATCTTTAACGGCCCGCTCCCTGTTCCAGACGGTGAGCGTGTCTTCCAAGGGTCGCTGAGTCTTCCGCGAACTCATCCCAACCGCCACCGAGGGTTCGTACCGTAGATGGTCAGTTCTTGGCCGCTGAATGCGAATCCGGCCAGTCCATTATTAATAATAAGGACATCCTCGACTCAGTGACATATGGACCCTATCCAATATCCGTTGAGAGTTCGGTAGTGACGCCGTCGAGTCCCTTGCACCTTGGCGTCACCGTACATCACATGATCGAGGGTTCGTCGCTTGAACAACTTGGGCGGTGTCGCGTCTTTGTCGACGGACGATTATCCGCAACTATGGAGAAATCACTACACCACAACTGCCCCTGTCGGAATGGAAGCCACGGTACTGGTGCTCGTTGTGGCATTTCTTCATTCTCCAATTCACCATCCAGTCACCGTATGCCCAAGCGTTTGAATCAAGCCGTGACCGACGCGCTTCAGCGTCTCAATCCTCGCCGACGTCGCGAACGTGAACAGCTGGAGGTACGCCAGCTAGTCTTCCTCTTGAATCATCGGCGCCTTGCTCATCACCATGCATTACTCGTCTTGTTTCTCAGGAGGGCAACACCGCGGTTTCGAACGCCCCTCAGCTTGCTACACTTCCTCAGACGGCAGCGTCATCAGTCGGACCTCCGGCGCTTCCTGCCCCGGACTCTTCACCCCCTGCGGCACTTCCTGTCGCGGCTGAATCCACGGAGATGGCTCCTGCTGCTCCTCCTGTGCCTGCTGGTGGTTCACCACCACTCACCGAGGATTCGCTGCGCGCCATGCTGGCAGAAAGTACGAAGGCATCGGTCGATCGCATGATGACCTCGATAATTCCGTACTTGACTGCGATGGCTCGTCACCAAGTGCAGCTCAGCGTTGCGCCTCCTCTCTACGGCGATGTCCACGCTCAGCGTCGCCTCGAGACTGCCGTTGGTTTCGATGATGTTCTCGCTGCTGTACAGCCTCTTCCTGACGCGCTGTCAGCATTACCTGACCGAGTTGCCAGCTTAGAGCGTCAGTTGCGGTTTGCTGAGACCGAGGCTGCTGCCGCCGTACGCTCGGTGGCACCCGAAATCATGGCTCGGGAGAACGCGGAGGCGTTTTTCAAGGCTGCCAACGCTGAAATCGAATCCCTTCACAAGAACGTCAAGATTCTCCGCGAGTCGAACGCCAAGAACGACGCCATGTTCGCAAGTGTTCAGGCCACCATGGAGCGGCATTCAGAAGACTTAAATCGTTTGCACTGCGAGGTTCAAGCTCGGGACGCTTTCATCGCCATGTTGAACACGAAGCTGGCTCGTGAATGCGAGGTGTACAAGTCTTCAATTGGTGCGAACACCGAGCAGACTCGGAAGCTTCATATCCTTCTGGTCAAGCTTGCCCAGGGCAAGTATGTTGACAACGACACACGCAAGGTCCTCGAGAACCAGCAAGACCGTAGCACTCGTCTCCTCCAAGTGAATCGCACCCTCCGTGCACACGTGAGTCTGGCCGGAATGGATCCCGAGGTACTGCGTCTGGCTGTTGATGGTACGTTTCTAATGTTGCTCTTTCCACCGTGTGTTCAGCAACTAACGTCTGTTCACAATCCTTCGTGATAGGTCTGACTGCGGGTGGGCTGGACCTAGACGCCCTGGACTTGGACCAAGAGACGTTGGTCGCTTTACAGCGCATACAGTCTGCTGCCGCGTCTTCGGACGACCCACAAGCGCTTCCTGCAGCATTGGTCAAGGCTGCTCATCAAGTGGCCCATGGGAAGTCCCACAAGCGCCTTCGACCAGGTGGCGAGGATTCAGACGACGAGCTGAACGACGCTGACGAAGACAAGGCTCCCATCCCGACGGACAAGGCCAGTACTTCGATGACAGCTGCTGGTCTCGGTAATGCGCCACCTGCCGGCACTTCAACTCCCAAGTCGGCTCGTAGGTCGTTATTTGGTCCGAAGGCCTGGAAGCAAGCGGCCCAGAAGAAGCGCAAGATGACTCGTCCTCACTCTCCTGCCAAGTCGCCCCGACGTCATATGAAGACTCGGTCCAAGTCTGTACCATCTTCTCCAAGCTCATGGTCGCCACCTTCTACACCAGCGTCTTCCTCAACTCCCGCCGTGGTCGACATCAGCGGCGACTAGAGTGACGTGGACATGGTGGATGCTGGTCCAAGTAGTGTCCCGTCGGTTCAAGAAACTGCCACCGAGTCTTCGGGTAAAGACGTGGACCATGGCGATAACGACGATGATCCCGGTCTTCCTGAGGCGCCTTCGCCCCCGCCTCAGGGTCCTCCCGATGTGGATAAGCCACCAGCTTCAACGATCTCTCCTTCTCCAGCAGACATGCGTACCGCTGAAGAGGCCTTGCGTGAGGCCGAGCAATTTCGACTCGTGTTCGGCTCAAGTGATGAAGGTGAAGAATCAGGCCATACTGTCCCCCAAGGCAAGTCTGCTTCGTTGTCTGCTGCGACGTCCAAGACAGTTGAAGTCTCGGGAATGGTTTCTACAGCAGGGCCTGCCCCTGTTGAAGCTGCTCCACAAGCCTCCGTGTCTTCAAAGCCGGCTCCGACTGTTCCGACAGCTGCCGTGCCGTGCCAAGCGTTTCCTCGCCCGACCTTTCGATGGGGATTGAAGCCGATGGAGATGTTAATGATGATCGTGGAGATAACGTGGATGACGATGAACTTTCGGTTGATTCTCCTGATGGTCCAAGTGGTGGCGGTGATGATCCGCCACCTACCGAGCATTCAAGCACAGTCGATGACGAAGATGTCGAAGACTCTGACGGCAACTGAAGCGGTCTTGGCCCTGCTCGGCCTCCAACTCCTCCTCGGCCAAATCCTTCGCCGATGGTCACTTCTCCGATTATTGTCGGTGGTCCGCCTCCTCCGTCATCGGCAACCACCCAGCACCACCATCTTTGCCTCCTGTTCCTGCGTCCCCTCGTCCGTTCTCGCAGACTATCGATGCTGGACCTGGGCGCAAGATCACGGCCACCTACACTTCGGTGCCGCGTCGTGGTGGTGCACCGTCGGTTGAGCCGTTGCCTCACCGTGTGTTGCCTGGTGCTCGCCCTACGGTGCCGGCTTCGTCCACCTTGCCACCGTGGTTTCTTCCTTACTTGGACATGGAGTTTGACGACGCCGGTGCCAAGAAGTGTTTCGAACGACTCCTGAGCATGACTCTTCCTGAACCAGCCGGCTAAGTAACCGTCCGTACAACGTTGGAGGGTCTCCGAGCGTACTTTGACTATTCGCATCCTGATCATCCGTCCCAGCAACTTCGGCAGCTTTACCCTCTTCAAGCGTGTCTCTTCGACACCGTCGGCTTTGACCCAAGCGTCCCCATCTCAAAGCGTGCTCCGAGTGAGACCCGTGATGATCTGGGCAAACCTTCCGGGTAACGGCGGCAAGCAAGGTAACCTCGGGTTCGCGTTATGGGAGCGTCTCCACTGGCTTCCGTTGGCTGGCATTGAGCGAGGTCTTGTTGAAGAAGCCAAGAAGGTCGGCCACGACAAGGAGCTCTTGAAGGAACTGAGAGCTCTGTTGAAGAAGCTCTTCAGTGAGCGCGACCGTCGTGCTGATCGTCTCCGTAACAAGTACCGAGAACAGTACATGGCTTGGAGTCGTGACTCGATCTCCTCCGGTACCTCCGACACGCCGTTCATTCGTCCTGAGTTGCTCTTGGAGCCGTCGAAGCCATGGTACCCGGTCGAGAACTTGTCGTTCGGACCTCGGACATCCGACTGGCTTTTCGAAGTTCCGGCTCTCGACGCTCGTCAGCTCTGGCGTACTGGATGGATGAACGCGCCGCATCAGCACCCGTATAACACTACGTACTTCCCGTGCCAGTGTGATCCGAAGATTTTCAATCCGCGTGGTACGCGTTTCGTGGATGTGTACCGAAGCGTGCTTGTTGATCCGTCTCTGGATGCTAATGAATTTATTCCGACCTGACGTTCGTTGTTTGACTCGCCACCGGTTACTCCACGTCCCGCTCTGGCAGATGCTCGTGTTGAAGCTGGTGCCGAGGATTCGCAGGGTCCGGCTGCGGCTCCAGCTGCTGAGGATCCGGTTCCTGATGAAGAGGAGAAGGAGAGTGAGACCAAAATCGTTGGCGCTCTTGGCCACCGCTGCCCGGCAATTGAAGTCGATTTGAATCCTCGCTGCATGTTCCACGACGTTCTCCAGCATCTCAGCTAACGGTTGAGGGGTCCCGCGAGGTTCCGTTTTCAGTGGTCGCTCCTCGGCCGGCATTCATGTTTTCTTATTCTTAATCCACTTCCACAGCGTAATCATGTTCATGTTGTTCTTCAAATTCATATACAATTTGTTGTTGCAGTAACGTTTTTCGTCTACCACAGGCTGCATTGCCCTGTGGACAGCTCACACGTGATCCAATCACGCTAGTCCTCGTCCGCCACTTGCGTCATCTGCAGCCAATTCTCGCTCTTCTTGGCTCGCAAATAGTCGTACAGTAGACCTCCACATGACAAGTTGGATGCTGGTTCCCAAGTTGGGTCTTCGTAGCCCACCCACTTGCCTTTAAACTCGCGTACAGCACGCTCCGTGCTCGCCGACAGTGGTGTTCTGTCGTCGAGGATGGCCTCGACTTCATATTCACCGGCAACTTGATCTGGTTCCCAGCTGTCTTCGGGCAACAGCTCCTCGTCAAAATCGAGTCTTGCTTCTGTGGTCGCGTCTAGTACCAACCGAGTGCTCGGTCGACTGTTGAATTCGTTGACAGCCTCGAGTCTCGACACATGCACCACTGGGTAGAAGCGATACCCGCTTCGGTCTGGCAGTTCCAGCTCGTACGCAAACTCTTCCACCTTGCGCTTGATCCGAAAAGGTCCATGCCACCGATGAGCTAATTTCTTCGTCAGGCCTGGTTTGACGCGTTCCATGTACAGACACGCCCGGCTCCCAATCTCGAAAAGAGATTTCGGTGGGGCTCTTGCAGGGTCATCTGTCTCTTCCGAAGCTTCTGGAGGGTCCACCGAGTGTTCGTTTCCACTTGGTCGAGGTACAGCGGCTTTTTCCAGTCGACTCAGGGCATCATTATGCTTTTTAGCCCTTCGCTGCTTTTCCACAGCCTGATAATTTTCGGTCTTAGTGAGGGCGACCTCATGTTGTCGATTGATCTCACGCCGCCACGCTAGTGCGTCAGACTGCTTGCCGAGCCCTCGTTTGAGTGATGGCGACATTGCCCTCAACGTTGACTACGCATCCCAACCGTGAACGAGGTAGAACTGTGTTTCCTTCCTCGTAGTGTCCTGAGAAGTATTAATAGCAAATACCAGCTTCTCGGCTATTTCGTCCCAATATTGCTGTAGAGGGTCTTCCACGTACACTCGCATGGAGCCCATCACCGACTTCACCGAGCGTTCCTGCTGTCCATCAGCCTGTGGCCGATAGCTCAAAGTTGCTCGTGATCTTGACTGCATCATTTCTGCAAATGCTTGGAATACCTCGCTCATGAAACGTGGGTCGCGGTCGTGCCTTATCAACGATGGGGCTCCGAACCGTCGGTACACACATTCTTCAAATACTTGAGCAACACTCAGCGCCGTGGTATCCGACATAGCATTGGCAATAACGAATCCTGTGAACGAGCACTGAAATAGGAGCAACGCCGTGTTGCCGCTGCAAGATTTCGGTAGTGGGATCACAAAGTCCATCGAGACGATCTGGAAAGGTCGTTCGGCTAGTACGTTGCCAGGTGAGTATCCACGAAGCTGCGGGCGGCTTTCACTCGAGCTGCAATCCGGACATGACTTCGCATGCTTCTTCACGTCAGCGTACAAGCCGATCCAATAATAATCGGTCTTAACGCGATGGAACGTTCTCACCACACCTTGATGTCCTCCTTCCAGCGAGTCGTGACAGTTCTGCAAGATTTTTGAATCATCGTTGTCGGTACGACAAGCCGCAGCTTGATCTCCTCTTGCCAACCGTGGTCCTACCGACGATTCAATCCAAGATAGTGAAGCACCCCGTCTTCTGATAACACGAACCAGTCAGCATACTTCCAGGCATCTCGAGTTTCTTTGTAACTCAGCTCTTCTTCTTGGCCCTGAAGCACCTTCTTGATGTTAGACCACTTCTGCTTTTCGTCTTGTGCCACCATTATCCGTCTGCGTCGTTCCCGCTGTATCGCTACCGGGTCAGCAACTTCCGCATCGGGAAATGCCGCTGGTACAGTCTTGTGAGGATAGTCTGGCAAATCTTCGCCGATTGAATCTTCGTTGGACGTCTCTCGTAGCTCTTTATGCTGTTCTTGAGTTTGGAGGCCCCCTCCGAGTGTTCATCTGCAAACCTGACGCGTTTCTTGGCTTTCGTCTGTCGCCTAGCCATCTCTGCCATATTACCATAATCACACTCTGGTGAGCTGTAGTCAACCACGAAATTTTCGAAAGTTTTCCACTTTGAAGACTCGCTGCCAGTACATGTACTTGACGCTCTGCTCCACGTGACGCAACATCTACTGAGTATTCGTCCGGCTCGTAGATCATTCCCTGGATACGATTCAGTGACGCCAGTTCCGACTTGCGAGTTTCGGCCAAGATCACACAACTGACCTTCGAGTTCAGCGCTTCAGTGGCTAACGAATCCGCGGCAGCGTTGTATTCTCGTACGACGTGAAGATATTTTACTGATCGAAACTCACTGTCACGCTTGGTCATTCTCTCCTTACCCTTGAGAACATCTTCGATGATCTCTTTGAGCTCGTGAATGTCGGTGACGCGAGCGTGGTAAAGGCTCTCCGCCAACTTGTCATTATCGCACGTTGTTAGGAGCTGCTTTACGTGTTCTTTCGCGTCGCAACCACTCTTCTCGAAGTGTAGACAGGCGGTCAGAGCGTAGCCATTCAGCATGTTTATGTAGTCGCACAGATGCTCGTTACGCTCCCGCTTTGCAGTGTAGTAACGGGACAGTGTCGTCTGCGTGAACTGCGAGCAGTAGTAGCGGATGAACGCATCGCTCAGCAGCTTCCACTTGCGCTTCGTCTTCTTCGGAAGTTGACGGAACCAATGAATGGCTCCGTCCCGGAGACTAAGCTCAAATGGAATGCACCATTTATCGGCATCTGTGTGAGTTCCAGTCATTTCGTAGACGAACCCACGGATCCACTGCATACAGTTCTCGCTCTTGTTGCGAGAGCCTGAGAACGGCGTGATACGATCCAACGGTCGGTGCGATGCCATTTCAATCCTCGGTGTCGGGTCCACGTCGTTCAGCGTCGCCAACTCATTCATCTGACGCATCAACTCGGCTTGAGGATCTTCCTCGTCGAATGTACGCACCAAAATGTCATCGTCACTTGACGAACCGTCGCTGTCGACTTGACGACGTCCGGCACCACCTTTGGGGGCTCGCGCACCGCCCCGGCGACCGAACAAACCCTCGTTACCAGCGTAAACACGCTGCATACGGCTCTCCGAACGTGGCGTAACCATGTGCGAGTCTTGAAAGAACGGTGAAACTTTGGTAGTGTCAAAGGCACCACGCTCACCTCCACGCTTGGTCGGAGGAGTACGGTCGTGTCGTTGGGGTGTCTACGGCAGCGGAATCGTTGACGGATCTTCATCTTGAACGATCGTTCGACTCACAGGCTGCTTACCAGCGTTGATGCCAACAGCGCCAAACGCCTTCCGAAGCTTCTTCTTCCATTTCTGGAGGGCAGATCCGGCTTCATGAGGACTCCAATCTTGGAGCGACATTGTCGATGGGTACGTCTCATTCTCGAAGCCCAGCGACAACAGTAGCGAAACTGAATCCTCGGCAACTTGACTAGTCGACACCGAGTTGACTGGGTATTGAAGCTCCTGCGCAAGCGCGGGTCAGTCGGCCTTTCTCTTGGGGATGGGCTTGAGCAGCTACATCCCCTCATCATTCTGCATCAGCGCTTGTACGCGGTCGAAAACGCGCTTGGCGGCTGGTGTATCACCGTTGATAGGTGGGCGAGGTGCCTTCAGCAGTGCTGAATGCTTTGCACTCGCCACCGAAGGTTTAGAACCCTCGGTCCCATCGTCATAATCATCGTAGGCTGGTTCTGGTCCCGCAACATCATCGAGCTCGTCGGCGAAAGGGACTTGGTCACCCCGCTCAGCCCTGATGACAGCGTGGCCGTCTCCGGTATCGCTGCGCCTGGCTCTGGAGCCGGCGTCTTTTCTTCGTAATCTTCATAATCGTGGGCGTCAGGACCGCTGTCCGCCTCGTCGTCAAAGCTCACCGAACGCTCGGTGGCGGCTGCAAAGCGCGCAACCGGGCTTGAACTCTCGTTGTGAGCCTCACCAGACTTGGCAGGCGTAACTGGTACCGTCGGTTGTCCTTTCGCCATGTTACTTGTTTTTGTTTTCTTGTTCTTCTTCTCTTGGTAGCTCGTAGGATGGAAGGCCATACAAACAGTTCACAATGGTCACAATCTGTTCCCGGGTCGCGGCACCAGTTGTGGTGTTGGAATTCCCACGTGAACTCTAGCTACAAACGTAGTTAGGACATTCCCACAACAATACGTCTCTAGGATAGTAAACGATCGTTCGGGCGGACCTGAAGACCCCAGTTCTGCCCTTGCACCGGGACAGACTGGACCTTGTAAACTACTTATATAGGCCAACCAGTAAAAATAAAAACACGCTACTAGCACGAGAAAGGCTAATAGGTGTTATGAAGCCTCGTGGTCCCAACAGCGGAAGGGTACCAGGCATGGGAAAGCATTTTACGAGGACACAGAGTGTTCAACACTCGGTTGGAAGAATAAAAGGGATGCAATACAAACACTCCCAGTCGTGCAAATAGGCAACAATAAGCCGACGTAAAACCTCCCGATAGTAATCGGATAATACAAACACAATCTCTTGGCCTTGCCGGATGAACCCTCGCTACAGAGCTTCGAGTTCACCGACAGGCACGACACACTCAAACAAGCTTGACCAGGCGCTTACCTTGAAGCCGGACGTCGCTCTGTGTGCTTGAGTGGAAATTCTTTTCTGCATTTATGTTTACCCTTTCGGGTCTATTCCTAATCAGAAGTCCTAATCAAGGATACAAATACCAAGTGAACAATGATCCGTTATGGATCTTCTTGCACGCCAAGCGTCGTCTGCACCGTCGCATGAGTATCTTTAACGGCCCGCTCCCTGTTCCAGACGGTGAGCGTGTCTTCCAAGGGTCGCTGAGTCTTCCGCGAACTCATCCCAACCGCCACCGAGGGTTCGTACCGTAGATGGTCAGTTCTTGGCCGCTGAATGCGAATCCGGCCAGTCCATTATTAATAATAAGGACAGCCTGGACTCAGTGACATATGGACCCTATCCAATATCCGTTGAGAGTTCGGTAGTGACGCCGTCGAGTCCCTTGCACCTTGGCGTCACCGTACATCACATGACCGAGGGTTCGTCGCTTGAGCAACTTGGGCGGTGTCGCGTCTTTGTCGACGGACGATTATCCGCAACTATGGAGAAATCACTACACCACAAAACACTTGGTGAGTCGGTGGGAAGTTGCTATGCACTGTTGTCTCTGTCAACCGCTTCGATCAGCGCTTGAAGCTTCAGCTGAACCGCTAGCATCTTCTCCAAGCTACTGTGCATTTTCTCCAGCATAACCTTCATCTTCATCAGCTCCGTAAGTCTAGCGCGAACCAGCTCCCGTGCAAGAGTCTTCTGATCCATTGTAGTGTAATATCTTTAAAAATTTGGCAAGTGCGATTTCTGAGTGGTGCACATCCAGATGTACGTGTTAGGCACAAATATACATGTGGTGCACATGCTTTAGACATATCTAGATTTAGACTTACTGGTGACGGACGCCGCATGGCGCGCGTAATTTATAATAGATTACCGGCTTTGTGGCTGCAATAAACCGTAAGGTTGCCACATTTTCCGTCGTGTTGTAGTTGGGGGGTATAATTGTAAAGTCGGTAGGCCAATCTGACAAAATGCTCACTTTTCTTTGTCGTTTTCACTTAGTTTCATCGTCGATTCTTTTATAATACCGGTAACTAGACATCCGCCAATTTATTGTCGGAGAGGCTGTCAGAAATGCGCAATGTACACTTGCTGACTCAGTCCATTTGTTTGTGTGGTGAAGCTAGCATCGGCAAGATACGGACCATTTACGTATTCGCGCAGCATCTTCCGCTGACTCTGGTGACTATATGTAGCTTGCCGCAGAAAATGGTCTTCCATTTCTATTCTGACAGGGGTGATATTCTGGAAGATGTCTGTTCATTTTGTTGTCGTCCAAGTGGCGATATTTTTCGAACATTTTCCAGGTCACTGTCTTTTTTAATTTCCGCCAATAAAAACAGAACATTTTATCGGTA
Organism: Phytophthora infestans T30-4; assembly: GCF_000142945.1. Classification (NCBI taxonomy): domain Eukaryota; phylum Oomycota; class Peronosporomycetes; order Peronosporales; family Peronosporaceae; genus Phytophthora; species Phytophthora infestans. The sequence goes on from NW_003303744.1 coordinate 226,444, forward strand.
AAAAGTACAGAAGTCCCCCTGAATAAGCGTAGAGGTCGTCTGATTAATTTGCATACGGCGATCTTGAATCCGTATGTCTCACTCGATCCGACAAGTATTAATACCGTTAAAACAAAAGCAAATTATGAATGAAAAAAGCGCGTGTGCCTGTTATTAGCTACGAGTTCATTTGCTTTGTCACGGGAGTTCAGCTACGTCAAGGCGTCAATAACAACAATTTCGCCTACCAATTCAAACCCCAAAGTAGGCAAGTACGGTATCACAGCTTTTTCGCGTTACGAAAGGCCACCGACTACGGCGTCGGCGATAAGCCCGCAGCAATGCAACTCATCATGCATGTCCCAAGTGCGGCGTTGCAGGAGAGGACAGCAGGCAAGGTTCCAACTCCGGCGGTCACGGTGCCAAAAACCACTCCAGCAGCGGCATAGCAAGCCACAGAGACGGCGTTACACCCAGTCTGGCAAATACCGTAAGCGAGGGGCCCAGCGTGAACTTCAGACAATTCGGCGAGACTTAGCAACGCGAACACGACGGTGAGTTTCTTGGACATCTCGGATAACTTCCGGGTTAATAATTGAGCCTTTTTATCGAAGTCAGGGGAGCTTGGGGGACAGCGCGCCAAAAGAAAACTGCCGCTCCCGCAGCTCAGACGGATGGAAGCTTCTATAATATAGACTATATTATAGAAGCTTCCATCCATAATATTATTAGTTACAATGCTAAACATTCCATAGAACTTCTAACAACCCATTGCAATAGGATAATAATATCACCTAATCGGATACAGCCTTGTGGGGTTTAACTCTTTCAACAAGTTATTTACTATACATAAACGGTCTTGAACTTCATTTCCAGGAAATTTACTGCGGTCCAACGGTGACAAACCTTTGCTATCACTTAAAGTAAACAGCAACCTACGCACTCAAATGCGGTTATTGCGATAATTCGGTGTTAATTGTCGTGTGTTTTATTAATAAAACCCCAGAAAGAACGCTGATTGAGGAGAATCATGTCGATGTTCGTCGTGGTCGGCTCCAAGGAGCCGCTGTACAAGATGGAGATGCGCGCGCGGAGGGAGGAAAGCGCGCATGTAGACGAATTTGTACTACATGCAGCGCTGGATCTGGTGGACGAGCTCATGTGGACGACGCCCGCCATGGCGCTCAAGGTTGTGGACCGATTCAACGACCAGCTCGTGTCAGCATTTGTTACGGCCTCAGGCGTCAAATTCCTGCTGCTACACGAGACCCGCAACGATGATACTGTCAAGGCCTTTTTCCACGAGGTGCATGAGCTTTACGTCAAGGTGAGGGGGCGACAAGGAGGTTGTCACCGAAGTATTAATGAGAGGACCGATGTAAGTTAGTTTGATCATCTAACTTCTCTATGTGTTTTGACGTTTGAAGCTGCTAATGAATCCATTTTACGAGTATGACACGCCGATCTCCTCCGAGGTGTTTGACGCGCGGGTGAAAACATTGGCGCGCAGATATTTGTAAGTTCAAGAGAGTTCATATCTTAACATTAAAATAAAACCAAACTAGTCTCGATTAAAGGGCAGCAATACAAAAAAAGTGTTTGAAAGTCCACGCGGCAGAGCGCGTTGAAACTAGCTTTATTGCAAAATAGCTCTCTGGTTCATTGATCCGATTAAGTGGCGGCTGTAAAAAGCCGCCAAACTTAAGCGCGCACAACCTGGCCAGCAATGCGGTCCAGGTCCTGCTGGCCGTGGCTGGTGATCTTACGGCCACCCTTGTTAACACCCTCGGGGCACTTCTCCACGACCTTCATCTCCTCCAACTGCTGCAGGATGTGGCGGATGAGACCGCCCGAAGCCTTCTGGAAGTGCTGACGGTGCACACCCTTGCGGGCAGCGCCACCGTACACCTTCTTGAGCGAGCCAACACCAGTGTACTGGCGCAGGTACACCTTGCGCGCAATCGAGGCGGCACGGATGTAGTACCAGTCCGGATCGGCGGGCGAGTACTCCTTGAACGAGGCCGTCTTGACCACGTCCCACCAGGCGGGCAGCTCGATCTTACCCGAACGCTTCAGGTGCTCCGCGTAAGCCTTGATGAATTCAGCGGGCTTCACGTCACGGACCGTCACACCGCGCACAACTTCTTCCTCATCGTAGTCAGCCATTTTGGAGTCTCTAATTGAAGCACAACGCACAGACGGGGTTAAGAACACGTCTGTACCACCGCACTCCCAGGCGCAGAGCTCTTCAGCTGCCGTTAGAGACAAGCATCGAGTCCACGTCGGTCACGCAGGACAGTCTCGGTCTTAAGAAACATCGTCATTATAACGCGTCACCCAAAGCCTCTACGACAAATTACAGTCGAGAGGCGCTGCCAGCGGAGGAAAAACGGCCACGCCAGAAAAGACCGACCCACCACTACACACCGCACACCGAGCAACCCCACGCTACCGAAAGCATAGGGACAGATACAGCCACTTACTTGTTTGGAGAGGAACTTTGCAACAAATGGAGAGCTCTAAGCAAGGTCGAGAAGCTGGAAGGCCCCACCACCAGTGAAAAGGAGACGCCTCTTTTCCACCAATCCCAGATCTCAATTTTGATAATCACGACAGATGATTGGCTAAAAGCACTTGTATCCACTTGATAAGATCGGATTAAAGAGGGAACATGCCAGATTGAGGTTTTAAGTTATTTCAGTAGGTCCTCGCTGCTGACCAGTGGCTTGTCCAGTGCGTAAATATCGAGCAACCAGGAAGGAGATAAACACTTCGCTAGATACGATGCTGGTTCTGTTCGAGACTGCCGCAGGTCACGCGCTGTTCAAGGTGCAGGACGAGGCCAAGCTGGCCAACGCCGATGACGTCTTCAAACACTTTTCGACGCCTGAGAAGGCCGCTAAGGTGCTGAAGCTCAAGGGTTTCAATGCGTTCAAGGACACGACAGAAGCTGTGGCCGCTGCCACCGACATGGTGGACGGCAAGATGGGCAAGACGCTCAAGAAGTTCCTCAAGAAGAACGTGGTGGACGTTGGTCTTAAGGACAAGCTGGCTGTGTCGGACAAGGCTCTGGGCTCGCTCATCAAGGAAAAGCTCAGCATCGCCTGTGTTAACGACAGCGCCGTTAACGAGGTGATGCGTGGCATCCGTGCCAACATGGACACGCTCATCACGGGTCTGGAGGACGACGACCTGAAGGCTATGACGCTGGGTCTGTCGCACTCGCTGTCTCGTTACAAACTCAAGTTCAGCGCTGACAAGGTGGATACTATGATTGTGCAGGCCATTGGTCTCTTGGACGAGCTGGACAAGGAGATCAACACGTACTCGATGCGTGTGCGCGAGTGGTTTGGATGGCACTTCCCAGAGATGGGCAAGATCGTCACGGACAACCTGCAGTACGCCAAGTGTGTGCTCAAGATGGGCATGCGCACGCAGGTGAAGAGTCTGGACTTCTCGGACATCCTGTCGGAGGACGTTGAGGCCTCAATGCGCGAGGTCTGCGAGGTGTCCATGGGTACGGACATCTCCGAGGAAGACGTGACCAACATCTCGGCTCTGTGTGAGCAGGTTATCTCCCTCACGGAGTACCGTGCTCAGCTTTTCGACTACCTGAAGAACCGTATGAACGCTATCGCCCCCAACCTCACCGTGATGGTTGGTGAACTGGTCGGTGCTCGTCTCATTGCCCATGCTGGCTCGCTGATGAACCTGGCCAAGCACCCGGCGTCCACCGTGCAGATTCTTGGAGCTGAGAAGGCGCTGTTCCGTGCCCTCAAGACCAAGCACGATACCCCCAAGTACGGTCTGATCTACCACGCTTCGCTTATTGGCCAGACTGCCCCCAAGCACAAGGGTAAGATCTCTCGCGTGCTGGCTGCTAAGACGGCGCTAGCTGTGCGTGTGGACGCTCTGGGCGACTCCACGGAGGCCACGATCGGTTTTGATAATCGCGCTAAGGTGGAGGCTCGTGTGCGTCAGCTGGAGAATGGATTTTCGGGTGTGCCCAACAGCAACGGCAAGACGAAGAATGAGTCCAAGAAGTACGTCAAGACGGAGACGAGCAAGTCGTACAACGCGGACGCTGACATGACTGTGTCGAGTAAGAAACGTAAGGCGGAGGCGGCTGACGACGAGGATGAAGAGCCGAAGGTCAAGAAAGAAAAGAAAGACAAGAAGCACAAGAAGAAAAAATCCGCTGACGACGACGCGGAGGTGAAGGAGGACAAAAAGGACAAAAAGAAGAAGCACAAGAAGAAAAAAAGCGCGGAATAGATGACTTGCAGGCATGCGACGGACATCCTGGCTGTAAGGTAACTAGACACACTGCAGCTGGGTCGGCTGGTCGCTTGCTTTGCCTCCCTTTGCTTTTTATCGTTTCTTTCTAAGGGTCCTTGGTGCCTGTTGCATGCTCCCTAGTAACTTTAACTTTTTTGCTTTCCATTTTTCTTATTCTAATTGAATTGTAGTACTACGTAGTACTACTGTACGTATCTATAGTATCGTTCTGTCAGTCTCAGTTTAGAAAAGTGCCACAGTCGCAACAACAAAAGTCAACACTTGTAGTGTTAGAGGAATGAGTAAACCCGAGCAGCAAGAGAGAAGCAAGACCAACTTGATTCGCTGGTTGGAGGGGTGCGCGGCAAGGTGCAGAGAGTGATGTTCCGTCAGACAGTCATTCGTGCCATGCAGAAGCGCGGACTGGAGGGCGGCGCCTCCAACGACCGTCAGGACAGAAGCCTGGTTCGAATAACGCTGCGTGGAGACTCGGAGCGTGTGGAAGAGCTGGTGGCAGCTCTAAGCGAGGGCAAACCCATCAACGATTGGGGTGCCACAACCACGAGTATCGAGGACGTGGATGAACACTGCGGCATGGCAATCGAAGCACATCAAGTGACCACGACTACAGTCGACAACCGTCACTGGAACCCCAATGTCACTATGTTCGTCTAGGGGTGCAGCGTATGCTCATAATACAGCAAGACATCAAGCTCGTCTATTACACAGCAGGAAACCAAGCCTGGCCTGCAATTCCTCCGCTTGAGCCGCTCTGTCATCCTAATCGTCGTCACTGTCCTCAGCATTGGTCTGACCGCCGCCCAGCATCCCTGCAAGCAATGACGACGGGTCTGTAGCTCCCATTTCCTCCTGCGCCTTCTTCATCTCTTCCGGGTCTATTCAAGCAAAATACATATCAGTACCAGGACTCAATCCCTCCCAATTGCCACCCTTTCACTTACCCATTCCCTCCGACAGCTTGGGAAGAATATACAGTAGACCGATGGGAACCACGATCGTCAAGAACGACGGGTTCATAATTAGGCCCAGTAGATTGAATTTCTCGCGCTGCTCGAAGTAGTCGAGCTGTTTGACAGGCTCCGCGATTAGCGGATAACTGGCGCGCATCTTAGGGGCCCCGGGGTACTTGTACTCGAGTGCGCGAATAAGTCCATCTGCTGCCACATCAACTTTATACTGGCTAAAGAGGAACTGCGTCGACGGGATGTCCACCACGTAGCGGCCTGGCTCCAGGTCGCGGAACACGAAAGTGCCGTCTGCGCGCACGAAGGTGGTCTGCTCTCCGCCATTTAGATGCACCTTCAAAGGTTCCACCTTTTCTGTGACGGAGCCCTGAGGGTACACCGTGCCGCTGATCTCGAAGGCTTGTGTAGATGCCGCCAACAGCAGCGCTACCAGCGCCCATAGCATCATCGTCTCCTGAAGTTCTAGTGAAAGGGGGAGTAACAGTTGAGGTGTGGCGCACACAAACTCGTCGATTGAAGCGGTAGACCATCGAGTCACCATCGAGGCAGTTTTTTTTACCGGATTCTATGTGAAGCTGCCCAACAAGAAGATGGCAATAATGCCCGTGGTATATCTGATGAACTAAGATAACGAGCCGTCCGGGAAAATACTTCTTCTTGACAAGGTGGAGAAGACCTCCTTGAGGAGCTTGTGGCTTCGCACTGAACCAGCAACAGACAAGTTGCCTAATACTTCGAAGTACTTAAGTACAAGTAAGGCGAACTTACGCACCAATGAGTTGCCATGAGATCAAACCGTCATCGCCGATGCGTGATCTGCTCCTGCTATGCCATTTGGTAGTTTTCAACCCTTTACGATGGACTTGCAGCTCGTGGACGACGACCTGGTACTGGAAGCGGCGCTGTCACTCTTGGATCAACCCGACGGCGAAGGCGGGGGCCTGACGCAGCAACCACAGCGCAAGAAGAAGCGAAGTACGCGTGGATACAACCCGAATCGAGCTCGAGAGTCTCAGTACAAGAAGCTACTCGCCCTGCGCGAGCATGTTCCGCAACTGGAAAAGTGTCTGGAGACGCTACAAAGTAAAATTTCAACGCCGAAACAGGGAACAGACATGATGGAGCTGTATAAGAAGCTTGCAATGCACGAACGAAAGTCAAGAGAGAACGCAGATGAAGAGAACCGACGTCTACGTGAGTTAGTGCGCGAAAACAATGAGGTGACGAATCGAAATGTCCAACAGCTGCTGCAAACCAGACAGGAGAATCTAGAGATATCGTCGCATTCGACAGCGCAGAGGCCTGAGCCTTGGCCTTGGCCGCTCCGTCGAATATACGCCGTCCCGATAAAACCTTGTGATGGCAGCGTGTTCCAGGAGATGGCGGAAAGTATCGATGCGGTGCATCGTCATGTGCTTCAAGTGTATAGCCCCGATTTAAACTATACAACTCCATTCTCCACGAGTGGAGAGGTTCATTGCCAAGCTATTGCCGACAAAATCCTGCCGTACGATGTTGAGTCAGTTGGTGACGCGGCCTGGCAGTTTTTCGCGCATTCATTCCGACGACCAACGACCAGATTTTACTACCGCACGGACTCCCACGAGGTACGAACAGGCTAGTGCTGTAGTATCTCGTTATGTTATGCGTATTGACGCCAGCTGCACACTCTTAGACTCCAGGACTCGTAAGCGATGACACGGTTGTTGAAGTCTTCGGCGAAGAGCATCGCTTCGGCCAAACTCTATTGGACATTAGAGTAAAGCAGATCGTTCGGCGCTACGTAGCTGCTGGGCGCGTTGTGATTGCCTGGCGTGCATTCCTTAGTCCGCAGAAGTTCAAAACCGAGGCTTTGAGTGGCATTGTATATGACGAGAAAGGAGCGCTGGTGATCGAGCCCTTAATATCAAGAAACCAGAGCGATGTCAAGGTGACAGCATCCATTGTTCACACCTGGCAAACTGTCACCCCAGATATTGCTGAGGCTACAGTATGTGCTCGAACTGGTGCAAGAACTCACGGGGTATGTGCTCAACAGCTGCAGACCTGGTCGCGCAGCCCAGAGCATGGAGAAAACTCTGCGTGCGCAGTCTACGGAGTTGGAGCACTAAAGGCGACAATGTGCACGGAAAAGATGATAAAACAGGCAAATTGGGTTGGCAATTATTGCGATCTGCTTCCAACACTTACATGAGAATGACACACTTCAACCACGAGCAAGTTTTAACAAAGTCGCACTTTTTATGCAAACTTGCTTTGAAGACACACTTCAGTTTTCGATCCACCAAAGTTCTCAACAGCTCTACCCAGTTTTTTTTCCTTCGACATGACGCTGCTCTTCGCTGAGGGATCCAAGACCGCCGAACTATCGGACGAGCGTCTGCGTGAGATCGTGCGCGAGACGCTGCAGAAGCTCGAGACGCAGCGCGGCGCCAAGTTTGAGAAGGCAGTGATCGTTCCCCCAGACTTCACCCGCTTCCACTCGTGCGTAGCAATCACTGTAGCTGAGAAACGCACCTGCTTATTGAATTGGTATGCTTGTTGTTTTGCTGTGATTGTTGCAGGAAGTCTGGCGTGCTGTCGCAATATGCGTACGAGTATCTGCAAGACAAGGTGGCAGACGTGCTGCCAGCTCTGGGAACGCATGACGCCATGACGGATGACGAGATCAGCAAGGCAAGTAGACAAACGAGCCGGAGTCGGAAGCTGAGGGCTTATTCACTCAACCGGTGGCTAATTATTTGCAGATGTTTGGTGATATCCCGAAAGATCTCTTCCGTGTGCACGACTGGAGGTGCGCGAGATGCATGAAAAAGTTGTGTGAAATGTGGTGTGAGACTGAGTCAGCCCTCGTGCTTACTACAGGAACGACGTGGTAACGATCGGCCAGGTGCCTGCAGAGCTCATCCAGAAGGCCAGCGACGGCAAAGTGAACGAGCCGTGGCCCGCTCAAATCAACAAACTGGTTCGTGTTTCTTGCGCTGTCTTAAGGACGGATTTGAACTGATTCTTGTGCTGTTGCTGAAGCTGTGGGTAGGTGGCCATGACCTGGTGCTTTCCATCGGCCAAGTCGTTCCGCACGAGGTCATGGGGATGGCCAATTTTAACAAGAATATCTTCGTTGGAACTGGCGGAAGCGAGGGCATCAACTTCTCGCACTTCATCGGCGCCGTGTACGGCATGGAGCGTATGATGGGGCGTGCTGACAACCCACTGCGACGTATCCTGAACTACGCGTCCACCAATTTCCTTCAAAAAATGCCTCTCATCTACGTCCAAACAGTCATCGGACGCGGGTACGGTTTGTTAACCTGCTCGTACACAATTGCTAGTAATAAATTGAACTCATGGCTGGCTTGATATTGCAGGGAGAACGGCAACCTCGTGACACGCGGTGTCTTCATCGGAGACGACGAGGAATGTTTCATGAAGGCTGCTGAATTGTCGCTAGAAGTGAACTTTGAGCTTCTGGATGCGCCTATTGACAAGGTGGTGGTGTATCTGGACCCGGAGGAGTTCAAGTCCACTTGGCTCGGCAACAAATCCATCTACCGCACACGTATGGCGATTGCAGACGACGGTGAACTTATCGTGCTTGCTCCCGGGGTGGCTCGCTTTGGTGAGGATAAACGCATCGACGAGCTAATCCGAAAATATGGCTACCGAACGACACCGGTACGACCTGAAAGTCAGAATAATTGTGCTTATCCATCCTGTCGTGATGCTCACTAGGTTGCTGGGGTTGTGCTTTACAGGAAGTGCTTGCTCACCTGAACGCCAACCGCGACCTGATGAAGAATCTCAGTGCAGCCGCACACTTGATCCACGGCTCGTCTGAGGGCCGATTCCGCGTCACGTACTGCCCGGGGCATCTTACAGAGGAGGAAGTTGAAGGTGTGGGCTTTGGCTACGGAGATCTCAAAGAAATGAGTGCGAAATACCCTGTGGCCAAGTTGCAGGATGGCTGGAATGTGGACGCAAATGGCGAGCGATTCTTCTACATCTCAAACCCTGCGCTGGGTCTGTGGGCTTACCGTGGTCGGTTCGAGGGTTCGCCAAGTCCTGAGGCCACGTCAACGTCTGCAAGTGGCACAACGACCAGCCTCTCGGCTGCTGCGGACACGACTGAAGCCTGCCTCGACGCTGGCGTGGGCGGTGGCCCCTTCAAACACACATAGAGAAATGGGTTGCATTGCAAGCTTCTTGTTTTTGATGAACCTGCAACGTCTTTTTGAGTCTACAGCATGCAAAAAATCATAGAGCAACAACATTGAGTTCTTGTTGCAAGGGGATGAGCGCGCAATAGGGCGATGACTGCATTGTGATTTCCTTCCTCTTCCCTCGTGTTTGTTTCTTGTTTCGTAGTTGTTGACAAGCTGCCCAATTTAACTCGGGACTTTTTTTACCTTAAGACCGCGAGAAAACTTATGCTGCGTCTACTTGTCCTCCTGCGTCTGGTTATAGCCCTTGTACTGTCGCCAGCATTCCTCCAGCGCAGCCTGCTCCTTCCTCGTCTCATCAATCCGGTGCCAGTTCTTCTTTAGCGCCTTCTTGTACGCCGAGTACGTCTCACCGCAATTGGTCTCCACCTCGCGCAGACTGGAAACGAAAAATAAGCACGAAGTTAACGACAGCTCCCTTTTATCTTGAAGTTTGTATGTTTCAGTGCTACGCACGTTTTGAGCACGGCAGCGGTGACCTTCTCACCCTGCACGAGGCAGGTTCGAGGGTTGGCGTCGCGCTGCTTGCAGCGCATGAACTCCAGGTTGGCGTCCGCGCATTCGTGCGCCAGAATCCGCGCGGCGCACGTGAGGCTCGTGTTGTCCGTGTCTGGCAGCTTGACGGTCTTGCGCTCCTCGGCCATGGCTACTGTGGTGTCGTAACTTGGGCTTCGTACGCCTTCCCTTCCAGAGTCTCACCACCAAAACCAAAAACGAGCGGCTACCCTGGTTTTGTGTGCGACACATAACGTGGTGTTTCAGAACATAATGGTGGAAGTGATGAGCATGTAGCCATCTAAAAGCGTCAATTGATACTTAAGTACTACTTCGAAGTACGTAGTAAATGCCAGACGAAGATCGATAGAATTACTACACAAGGAGTAGACCGTATACTTGCATGTTGGCGCGCTTAGTGCTGCTGCTCGAAGTCCCACTGCTGACGCACACTTGTGTTGCCTTCCTCGTTCAGCCGCTCCTCGGCCTCTAGCACCTCCTCCAGCTCCACGCGCTTCATGTGTGGCTGGTCGCGCTCCTTGTCGCTGTCCTGCATGTATGGACGTAAATAATAATGCCTCTCTTCAGCACTTTTAAACGGCTAAGAGGATCGCAGACGCCATTGCGACAGCAACAGTCTCCGTACCAGTTCGCCGAGAAGAACGATGTTGTCGCCACTGTCCAATTAGCAAAACGAGCACAAAAGCCACAAACGTTAGATCGTCAATCTCCCATTGGATTCATATAATTGTAGTGCTGCTGTATGGATCCAGGTTACTGTAGTACCGGATAATGTTAAGACCCAGTTCAATATCGCAGAACAGTCCTCCAGCCACGTGGCGCTCATATGTGTCTTCTAGAATGATATTCGCTGCAGAGATTCAAGAGTCCAACAGCAGCAGTAGTGAGCCAACCCAGTTCTTCAGACCAACAGTAGTCAGCCCAGCGTTGGTTCCTGCTCGAAATTTACCACAAATCTCGTAGCTAATAACGTACAGTATTGGTCAAAACTCCGCAGGTATCCGACGAGATGTCGGCCGTCCCGCAAAACCATCAACACTTGCTCTGAAAAACGTTTAGCAGCCACCACGTCACTGTGTCAGCTTTCCACGCATTTCAAAGCTAAATCGGCGTAAAGCGCCGCCTTAAATACACCGGCGAGACCGCGAGATGTAGGGCTTCCAAGAACGCACTGTCTAGTTGCTGGATAAGGCTGCTGTTGCCCGGGAAGATACCGCTCATGCTTCCTCGCAAGCGCGCTTTACTTGGTAGTTTCGATTCAGAATTGAATTGTTTTGTCAGTAGGTATATTAATTGGTTGAAATAATTAACTCATTTAATTATCAGCCAGTAAGATGTAGTCCTTGATCTGCGGTGATCCTTAGTCTGGCAGGCAGATAATTGCACGACACCACTTGCTTCGATCATGTTTGCGTCTCGAGTGCTGCGGATGGCAGTGACCAAGACCTCGACGGGTCTCGTGGGTCTAAAGGTCAACCCGAACGCTCGCCAGGACCTCATCAAAATTTACCGCCGGACGCTCGAGGAGGTCAAGGTGCGTGCAAGTCTGTAGTAGAACACAGTCAAGACCATAGGCTGATAACGCTATCGCTATATGATGCAGGTGCTGCCGCCTGAGGCCAAGAACTACCGCAACGCTGTGGAACAGATCACCAACTTCCGTTTGAGCGTGGTAGAGGAGAACGAAGAGGTACGTTACGAGAGAGCAAGAATATTCTGGTGGTGCAGAAGCTAAAAAAGCTGACGATTCTGTACTATAGGAGGACGTCATTGAGCGCAAGATCAACTGCGGCCAGCTGGAAGAGTTGATTGAGCAGGCCGAGGACGAGCTGACCGTCATTCCCGTGTACCTTGAGCACAAGCTATGGGAAAGCCCCGTTGAGGCCGACAAGTAAGCCCCGTCTCGGGACGAGTACTCGTAGTATGGAGAAAGATGAGCCACCAGTTAAATACACAGCATTCTACATAGCGAGCACTCTGCCAAGGTGAACGTTGGACGTCCAAATGATGCAAAGGGGTCTATGTATTTGTCTACCGGTGCACAAGAGTTTCGTCCAGGCTAGTTGCGGATCTTGCGACTGCGGGACAAATTCGACTTGATGCCCGTCGATTCGCCTCCGTACTTGCCAGCCTCGCCCACACGCACATCGCGGACTTGGCCCTTCCTTCTGATAACAGCCTTGCGGTACTGCAAACGCTTCTTGACACGCGGGTTGCGGTTCAGCTTGCTCTTGTGCGCCTTGAGGCCCTTGTTCTTCATGATCTGGTACGAAGCACCACGCTTGCCGCCCTCCACGTCGCTGTCCTCATCGTTCGAGGCCAGAGTGGCATTCTCGTGCGTGTAAAGCTCCTTCTTGGCCTTCTTGAGCTCCGCCTGGTCATTTACCGTCTGTTCGTAGAATCGCTCCGCTTCGGCCATCTCCTCGGCCGATATCTCGGTTGATTTCTTCTGCTTCTTATTGGCTGATATCTGCTTGCTGTCTGTCTTGCGCTTGCGTTCCGTCTTGGCGAAGAACTTATCGAGTCCGTCGTCAGTCTTGGGCTCTCGCTCGGCTGGCAGCTCCTTCGTGAGCAGCTCCTGCAATTGATCGTTCAGTATTTCGTCCAGAGACTGGAGTTTGTTTAGCTGTTTCTTTAGCAACAGCAAGTGCATCAACACTGGGTGATCTGCCACGCTCTTGCCTTCTGCACGTAGCAGCAAGTAGAACGAGATGTTGGCCGAGTAGTTCAGAAGCAGATTCTGGCGCGTCATCAAATAGCGCAGTCCCGTCTGCAGTTGACGCGATTTCCGACGAACAGGTCGGAGTTTGAGCACAGCAGGAGTCACGACTTCTTCCAGCTCCTTCGTGGTTGATTCCAATTCTGACACGAGGCCCAAGAGTTCTGGGGCCGACTGGTTGACGATCTGCAGTTTGTCCTTCTTGGACATCTTGGAGAAGTCCTTGTGCACCTGTTCTACGGTCTCTGCACCGCCAGCGCCGTTGTCAGCGAGTGTGGCAATATCAGCCAATTGGTCTTCGATCAGCTCCTCGTCATCCACCGGCGCCATCTCGTTCTCCTCTTCCTCTTCATCGTCCTCATCTCCGTCCGCTTCAGGCGCATCGATACCAAAGTCCTCGTCGTCCATCATTTCTGCCTGCTTGCGTTGCAACTCTAGAGCAGCTTCTTCTTCGTCTTTAGCGATCTCCTCGTCCGATTCAAGCTCGTACTCTGCCGTATCTGCCGAGTAAAAGGTCTTGCGGCTCTTGCCCCATTTTCCTTCCATCTGCATTGCCTTCTTGCGCTCACCATCGGCGTCATATATGTCATCATCATCTTCCATATCGTCCTCCTCTCCATCGTCATCGTCCTCCTCTCCACCAAGTTCCAGCACTTCCTCTCCTGCCAATTCATCATCCTCGGACTCTACCTGCTCGCTGTCGCTGTCGTTATTAGACGGGTCGTCGTAGAGCGTGAGCTCTGCCTTCTTCTGGGACTGCTGCGCCTCCCTCAGCTGCTTCTTACGCAGACGCACCTCTGCGCCGCCGTCGCCCGTGCGGGATCGGTGTCTTGCCTTGCGTCCCATTGCTCGTCACTTGTTGTTGGCTGGTGGCTGGTGCTCGTGTTATTGCACCGTTTATACAGCCAATTTTATGTTTACCACATCGATAAGCTGTGCGAACTTACCATGTAGCACGTGTGGTCTCAGTTCTCGATTGAAAGTCATGCGGAGTGTAGCAATACGAGCGGCTAGAGCAGCTTCCTGCACCCAGCGCAGCGGCGCGGCCCTGGCAAACAAATGCTTGGGCGCTTCCTCCATCCGCTCGCAGAATGTTGTAACTCAGGTGTCTGTTAGATCGCTCGCATCCGCTGCCAGCGCATCACACCCGGAAGCCTCGCACAAGCTCGCGTGGGCTGTGACGGACATTGCGCCACCGTCTCCAGGTCGCGGCTTTATCGGCCGCTCCTCCAACGTAGATGTGACCAAGAGCCAAAACCCCATCCAGCGTTGGCATTGGCTGTGGAAGATGCTGGGCTTTCTGAACGAGGACGACCGACTGTTCCGCCACTCGACCGCCGTGTTCCAGAGCTGCATGAACTACACGGCCAGACCAGAGTACTACCACGCACTTGGACTTCCGCGCACCTTTCGTGCGCAGCAGGCATTGCTCATGGTTCATGTATGGCTAGTACACCGGCGCTTGGCGCTGGAAGGCGAGCAGGGCACGATCATGCAGGAGCTCATGTTCGATCGTCTGTGGGAGGAAACCGTCGTGCGTATCCGCTACCAGGACATCTCGGAACTTACAGTGAACAAGCACTTGGCTCAGGTGCAGCAAGTCTGCTTCAACGCCTGCATCGCCTACGACCAGGGCTTGAAGAACGGTCCCAACGCTTTCCAGACAGCAGTGGCCCAGCATTTGCTTGAGAATGAGACGCCAGAGGGTCTGCGTATCGCCAGCATCATGGCCGAATACATGAAGCGCGAGCTTAAGAATCTGGAGAAGGTCGATGCCAAGTATATCATAGAGGGAACCATTCCATGGAGCCCTTTGCCGGCGACCCACGTGAAGACCATCGCGGAGGACGACGATGACGACGTAGTGCTGATTGGACAGCGCTTTGGCAACTGGCGCGCGGCTCTGGACAACCGCGGCAAACTCTACTATTGGAACATGACGACGCGATACTCTGTCTGGGACCAACCCACTGGCGACAAGCTCCACGAGGGTGTGGAGCAGAAGTAAACCTCACCTGCCAACCGATCTATCAGTATGTGCGTCAGTCGGCAGACGCCAATGATCAATCGATAGAAAAGTCGGCAGCAACATCAGTTGTTCAAGTTTTTTTTTACTGTAGCTGTCCTGCTGCGTTGCTTATAACTTCCTTCGCAGCAATCAATACACGAAAACAAAAACTGCCTCCTTGTCTTTCAGTGCCCACGGCCCCAGATGTTGTGCGCAGCTTCGTGTTGAGATCCTAGTGATAGTAGTGTGTGGCTCTAGTTGGCTGCTGCTGCCTTGTTGGCCTTCTCCTCCGCCGCCACGCGATCGCGGCGCTCCTGCATTTTCTGCCTCACGTAGGCGTCCGACGCCTTGGCACGTTTGAAGTTCTCCGAGCGCATGCGGATCTTTTCATTTTTAAAACAATGGTCCAGCGCCGTCTTCACGTCGCCGCAGGCACCGAAGAACTTGGCGTATGGGTTGCGCTCGTGGCACTCAAGTAGCGCCGTGATTTCCTGCTCAGTCAGTTGCCAGTCAGCCCAACAAAGCAAGGGCAGCTGAAGTTAATGTACGTACAGCCTGGCAGTCAGGGTGTGGCCGGTCTAGCGGCGCATGCATGGTGCTGATGGCGAAGTGATGGCTTGGCGAAGTTGCGTGTAATTGAAATGGCGTCTTCGATTGCGCTTAGAAATTACACCAAGTACCGGTACCTATTTGGATAAGTTGCACGAGCGGAAGTATACACGTATACTTTAAAGTGTTTTTTGCACAATCCAGTGGATTATATTCTTGTAGAACCGGTAGTAGATTAGTAAACCAGAGCAGCCAGGCATATACCGGTACAGCTTCTGAGAACCGATATCTGTCGGTGGCTGCAGAGTCAATCCGATAGAATTGATTGTAGCTGCAAAAATGGACGGCGCCAACTTCACTTCCCAGCAGAAAGCCGAGCTCGTTAACCGCGTATGTTTACAGCCGTCGTCGCAATAGCGCGTTCTTAGCTAACTGTACTGACGGTCTCCATTTTGCGGTTGGCAGGTCCGCTCGGAAGTGCAGCAGCAGGCACTACAGGAGCTGACGCAGAACCTTCAGGAGAAGTGCTTCGACAAGTGCATCACGCGCCCCAACGGCAAGCTGGACGGCAAGCAGCAGAACTGTCTCGCTCTGTGCATCAACAGATACATCGACACCATGAAGGTGGTCTCGGAAGTCATGGTGCAGCGCGGCCCCCAGGTGCGTGAGCCTTATCCAGCGGAAGGATGAATCTTTTTAACTGGATCGTTTTGTTTTGTGCGTGATTATCAGGGATAAGCGTTCGGACCGCTCGGTGTAGTGGTAGCGGGTAGCGAGCTTGACGTTTCTTTATAGGAATTCTTTATAGAAATGCCGCAATTCAATACACAAATGTTCTGAGCGACAACACATGATGATGAATGATGAAGACGAGATGCTCTGACGGGTTTGAACTACTTTATTCTTGCTCGTCCGTTGGCCAGAGTTAAATACTAAGCCTACACCCGATCAAATCAAAAGGCGAGGTCGAACCCGCAAACAACCGACTCCATAAGCGACGGTACCGCAATTCCTGCCAGCGATCACAGACGTATCTGTTGATACATATCGTAATCACCAGCCTCCTGAACTGCCAGCTAGACGTAGATGAACGCACACTCCACTTCGCAGCAGCAGCGCGCGATCACGACAACTTGGTCTGCTTAGTTCTTGGCGTCCGCCTGGCGAGCCAGCTCGGTGATGGCCATGTCGCCCTCACCGTGGTGGCGAATGTAGCCAGCAAGAGCGAAGGTGTCCGACTCACCCGTGAAGACGCCGTTGGCGTTCACGCGGCCGACGTTGATCTGCACCGAGGCGTGGTCCTTGGCCGCCAGGATGCGGTTGGTCCACGAGCTATATAACGATGACAGACAATAGCAAGCACCAGTTAGCTCCAGTAGCTCTGAGCGTATTAAAGTCACCAGCGCAATACGCACCACTTGCGCGGGATGTAGATGTCGATCGACTGGCCGGCCTCGTTCTGCATGGTTACTTGTCTAGAGTCAGTTGAATTCTACAATAGAGAGCTCCGTCCAAAGTCGCAGATGACATGGAGCCCCAAAACCAATGGCCCTGACTGTGCGTTACCGGTCGTTCTTACGAAGATCAAGTTAAATCTCTACTTTTCTTGTCCCTCTACAATCTGATACAATATGGTGTGGTTGACACATTCATATCATTGTCACGCAATAGCCAAGGTGTCAATACTTAAAAAGTCGAGAAGCTACGTACGATGTCGGAGCATATCACGGAGCAGCAGGTGGTGGCGACGTACAAGAGTCTACGCGCCGAGGTGCGGCAGATGGCCGAGAAGATCTCCGAGCTGGATGTGGAGACTACGGAGCACAACCGCGTGATCCAGACGCTCAACGAGCTGCCCAAGGACCGCAAGACCTACCGTATGGTAGGCGGCGTATTGGTGGAGCGTACAGTGCAAGAGGTGCTGCCCGCCGTAACGGCTAACCGTGACGGTATTGCGCAGCTACTTTCTCAGTTGAACGAGAACATCAAGCAGAAGGAGAAGGCCGCAGACGAGTGGCAGCGGAAATACAACATCCAGGTGCAGCAGTAAGAAGCTAATGGCCGGAGTCGCGAGGAGAATAGATTTGTGGCGACGTCAGGCGTGAAGTGTATTGGTAGTCCGTTGAAAGCACAAGGAGGACTATTTATCCTTTAATAACGGGCGGCTCGGGTGCAAATTGCATTGTTCAATTGATATTGGTACAGATTGGTCGACTGGATCAACTTCATAGCTTAGGACTTGCTAGCCCCCTCCGTTAATGCGTACATGAGTCGTTTCTAACATAGCACGGTCATTAGCTGCGGTGAGAACGAATAAAGCCCTCGATTTATGCCATTTCACCTGCAACGCCATGTTAATACTCTTGACTTGATCGTATTTGGCCGTCACGATCTTCAACTTCTCGTCGAACGCGGTCTCCTGCTGCTCCAGCACAGCCTTCAACGAGTAAATTGCCTGGTCCTGGAGAATATCATCACGTTGGTCAACATAACGGCACCTTTCTGCCCGGAATTTACCATTTCTACTCACCTTCTGCTTACACGCCGCTTCAAGCTCCTTGATCCTCGTCACAAGAGGGTCGTCCTCAGCGTCATCTTTCCGTCGTACTCTTGCTGCCCGAGCCTGCTCACCTTTGATCTTCACTGTATCTCTGTCGCTTGAAGCTGCTACTTGTTGTCGGTGCACTAACTCGTCCTCTGACACAGCCAACAATCGCTCCAACTGTGACAGTAACTCGTCCTGCTGCATCTTTTGCTCCTTCGCAGCAAGAATCTTTTCTTCGCGATAGCATCTCTCCCACTGTCTCAGTCGCTGTATGCAGCAAATTTATCAGAGACAACGCTTCACAGAAGTGTGCCTGTTGTCGTACCTGCTGTAGCTCGTCGTTCTTGCCTCCCAGCTCGCGCATCTGCTGCGTGTCAATCTGATTCTCGTGTAACATTCCTTCCAGCTCGATCACACGCTGCACCTGCAGGTTCATCTCGCGCTGCTGCTGTGTGAATTTCTCCTCCATTTCTGTGAGCTCTTCCTGAAGCTCCACGTTGTGCTCGCTCAACAGCTTGCGGTCGTGTGCGTACTTGGAGATACGCAGCTGCAGCTCGTGCTCCCACTTGCTCTGCTCCGTCTTGAACGCGTACAACTGAGCACGCTGGGCCTCCATGCGGCGTTGCAGACTAAAAGCCAATTCTCTCTCCACTTCCAGCTCCCGAGCTCCCCACCAGTCGCGTGCCTGCTGTGCTTCATCCTGCGGAGCATCAGCTCCTGCCGTATCCGCAGCTGGCATTTAAGAGTGAAGTTTCCGTTGTGATACCGGTACTCTAAAACTGTAGCTCAACTAGAATGAATGCAGGTCACTCGAATAAAGTATGTAGTTGAGTCTAAAAGATTGTTTCTGATGAAGTCCTGAAGTATGCTTATTAAGTGAAAGCGGTATCGCCACTTCAAAGCTCGGGCTCCCTCATTTGTGGTTGCAAGTCACTCTCAAGTACCCTCAGAATGAACCGCTTCGTCGCCGCTCTCCGTCCTCTGTCTCGCGCCGTCGCGCGCCCGCAGTTCGTGGCTTCCCGCGCCGCTCCCGTGCGTTTCTTCAGCGCTCAGACGTTCCTGGACCGTAACGAGGTGAGCGAGCGCGTGCTGGGCGTCGTCAAGAACTTTGAGAAGGTGGACGCGGACGCTGTCAAGGAGGCTGCCAAGTTCCAGGAGGACCTGGGCCTGGACTCGCTTGACGTGGTGGAGGTCGTTATGGCTATGGAGGAGGAATTCACCATCGAGATCCCGGACAACGAGTCGGAGAAGCTACTCACCCCTGCTCAGGTCATCGACTACATCGCTGCCCACCCCATGGCCAAGTAAAATGTTGTTTAGTGTATGCATGCTGCTGCGCGTGTCACATAGCGCAGTGCGGATCGGCTTCCCTGTTTAGAGTGGACGCAGTAGCAAAGACAGTCTTCCAAGAGCCGCCGCTTCAAGACGAGAAAGATACAGGTTCTAGTTGCGCTGGTGTTCAGCAAAAAGGCTTGGCGTCGCCGTCGCTCGCGCATGATTCACGTAGCCATCATTAACGAAACAAAAAGAAAAGCTACTTTGATAAAGAGTCCAGTGTTGGTCACGTTGAAGCATTGTGAGGCTTAGACGCGTCCGGCGTGGGTTGTGCCAACCTATGGTATTAATGCATGGACTGTAGAATTTACATGTATACAGTGCACATGAGAATGGTTGTGGTCCAAGTACCGGTATGTGGCGATCCTACGAAGTATCTTCTTAGAATCCGCTTAACAGTTTCACGCCTTTGATCATTGACGAGCTCAGCAAGCTCGTTCAGACTTGGTAGTGCATTAACATATTTTGGCTTGCTAAATAAATGTGCTACTTCCAAGTAGGCTGGACCCAGCCTCCCAGCAACGCTGAGATGCACGAGATCTGTCGTCCCCAACAACGCTGGGAATGCAGTAGTACTGTAGTATGTACCTCACACCTCTGTACACCTTACTTGACTTCCCTCTTCTTCTCCGCCTGCAATCGCGATAAAATATCGTTGATGTGGTTCTTCACCACGGGTTGACCCGTTGCCGTACGCTGACTCAACTTCACATGGCGCTTCTTACGCTGAGTCACCTTTTTCTCTGCAGTCGCGACCCGCTTCTGTTTCTCCTCGCGAGCCTTCTGTTTCTCCATCTTGGTAATGGCTGCTTTCTTCTTGGCCTTAAAAAAGGGATCGGGCTTCACAACGTGCTTTCTCTCCTGTCTCTCCTGCTGCTTCCTATCGACGCGTGCTTCCACCTACAGCAACCAACCTCATCATTTAATTTCCGCTGAATAAACCAGCAACCATTCAGCGTCACACCTCTTCTGCGTCTTCGTCCACCTTGCCACTTTCGAGTTCGCTAAAGAACCGGTCATAGAACGACGACCCAGCACCAGCTTCTCGATCACCACCCGTTGATGCACTCTCCTCTCGCTTCTTCACCTTCTCGTATTGGCGCCGACGCTGTGCCTTGTGGATGATCGCCTTCTTCTTGCTCTTGGCATCGCTCTTAGACCGCTGCGCCTTGCCCTTGATGAAACGCTCGATACTCAAGCCGCTTCCCCGCATCCTCAATACTGTACTTGTATCACAACTTTTGCGGCTTCCAACCAATACCGTGGCTGCTCGATGATTGGCTGAATAATCTGATGTTATTTCTTACAACCGCCCAAAAAACAATCACTCCGGGGCTTTTTGACGGCAAACTCGAACAGAGGCGTGCGAAGGGCTACAGTACTCATGACAGCTTCAACTTAGAACGAGTGCGACCTGGACGGCGCAACGGTGTGGTCAGCGTCTTGCTGCTCTAGCTGGTACGCTGGCATCGTCGCGGTGGCCTGCTTGCACCAGCAACCGCATCCAGTTGGACACGACGTCTCGACCTCGAACCACTCGCGGATGTGTTCGGCATGGCCACCGTGGCCACAACTCATACAGAACATCGACTGGCCTTTCAAAACGAGCTGACACACGGAACAGCGCACTGCAAAGTCCCGACAGCTTGAGCACACTGGATCGATTGTTTTCTAACAAGCCACGAC
The DNA here is from genome assembly GCF_000142945.1 of Phytophthora infestans T30-4. Classification (NCBI taxonomy): domain Eukaryota; phylum Oomycota; class Peronosporomycetes; order Peronosporales; family Peronosporaceae; genus Phytophthora; species Phytophthora infestans. The sequence goes on from NW_003303744.1 coordinate 247,265, forward strand.
ACGTTAGATACGTAACATTTCACATAGGACAGTTGCAAGGTTACGCACCGCATTGCACGAGCCGCATATGAGCCCCATTGAGATACCACGCGGGTCTTGGACTCCATGAGACTTCGTCTTGAGCACCTCGTTGCGCAGGTTCATAGCTCCGTAGCGATACAGAACATCTGCGTACGCCTCTTTGTAGATATCATAGCGGGCCTCGTCTTCAGGGAGTGTCGAAAGCAGACACTTCTCGTCATCTGCAGGGCGGAAACTCAACTGCAGCAGCACTCGGTCATTCGCGTCCACTTCCTCTTCTCTACTCGTGGAGCCGAGAGATCCGTGCAGAGGAGAAGGAGTCACCGGGTTGACTCTAGGAGATGCTGTCACAGTCATTGAAGGTGCTGGCGACTTGCCATTCACCGCCTGAATCGGAGGCTGGAATGTATCGGCAGTTAGTCGAGGCGGAGGAGGCTCCTTCCCAGAGTTGCCGCTCCATGTCTTGAACGGATGATCAAAGTCCATTTTCCAGCCTGAAGGCGGCGGCACCTTCCCATCGCTCCGAGAGGTGGAATTACTCCCAATGGACAGATTGTGGTCTCGAACGGGGCTTGATTGGCGACTGGATGAGGCGCTCGTCGTCCCGTTGCTAGTCAACGGCCAGTCTTTGAGAGCGCGTACGGCAGAGTCCTTATCAAGTGGCAGTGTCTGGGACCGTGCTTCACTGTGGCTACTCGATCGTCGAGCTCCCCTCATCACAGGAGGAGCGTCATTTGAGTCCACCACCAGCTGCGACAGCGTATTCGATGACGAGCGTCTGGAACGCATGCCACTGCTGGTAGATGCAGATGCACCAATGGTGGCCGACCCCGTTATGTAATCGACTTCCTCGATGCTTGATCGTCTGTCTTCACGCACAACTGGGAGCTGATCTTCCATCGTGATGGCCGAGGGCGCCACGGAGTCGCGAATCGCGTCCGGTTCCTTGCGCTCGTTCGGCTTCAGCGCACACACAATCGACGCCAGCGCTTGAACATCGCCAGCTTGTTCGTACATGTCAAGCACTTTGTGTACGAGTCGTTTGCCGAGTGGATGAGCGCTCCAGGGATGCGACGTTCGTAGGCAAAGCGACGCCGAAGTGTTAACGTTCTTCTTGTAGATAGGCAGCCCTACTTCGGGAGCCGTAGAAATCTCCAGCAGCGACCAAATCTGCTGCAAGTCGCTCCGTCCTGCCAGCATCGATGTTCGTGCATTTTGTGCACACGTAGCAGCTAATGCAGTGCTGGAAATCTCATTTGGGGTCTCGTCATCGTCTTGTTGCGCCTTGGCTGCATCGCTTTCGGCTAATAATCCCTTGAGCACACGGGCCAGGTTATTTTTTGACGAAGCCCCACGCTTGTCGGGCATATCTTCAGCTGCTCGCAGCATCCAGGAGATCATCGAGCGGTTCACAGCTCCAGCTTGACTCTTCTTGCGCTTCGCTGACGTGCTCGTCTTAGGGAATACTGCAGCCGAGGGACCGAAACCTCGAGGCATAAGGTCAGTCTGGTACGTTAAGATTGAAGACACTCCACAAAGCTTGGACAAGTCGAGAATCGTGACGCTGATACTCAGATCCAGATTAAGCGCCGGGGCGGGCTGTTCCACGCGCTTTAATCGCTCTGGCTGGTTGGCACGGACTGAAGATCGCGGAGAGAGCTGGTGGCCAGCCACCGCACTTGTCGGCATGGATAAAAGATGCTCCGGATTGTTCACGGGTAAATGATACTCTGCGCTGGAGAAGTACGTGTTCAAGTACTCGGGTCCAGCGTGAATAGGCGGGTCCATCTCGTTCACTCCACTCAATAACTCGTCGTTTCCACTCGCACCTCCACTGCCAGAAGAATAATACATGGACGCATGACGATATCCGTGCGAGTGGTTGTCCACGTCCTCTCCAAAGCCTCCCATGACGCCACTGTCCATCAGTTCCTGTGGCTGTTGCTGCTGCCCAGTCCAATCGTTGGTGCCAACGTCCATAGATCCCCCGATATTAGCCGACGAAAGAAGCTTCACAGGCGGCTTCTTGTTCTTCTTGGTCGCGAAGCGAGAGTCCCGTAAATTCAGCAATTCCTCATACGTACGCGGCAATTTGTTCGGAGGCGCCTGTGGCTTGCTCCCTTTGCCTGCAGCGACCGCAGTAGGGACTGCTGAGCTGCGAGACTGACCGATTGCCACGCGGGAATCAAAAATCAGCAACATGTTGGGGCCACTGAAGGCTGCGCCAGAGATCCGAGGACACGGCAGAGCTCTGGCGCCGTTAGAGCTCGCAGCACGCTCTTTCGTACTTGAATCATCGGAATGTTCGTCGTCCTTGTCTCCAGTTGCTGACACTGGACTCTCATCGTCGCTACTGGCAGATTGCGACTCTCCGCCTTTCATGAGCTCTTCCTCCAGTGCAAGAAGAGCCTGCAGCGAGCTGTCATTGCCCTCCAGTGTGTATTCATCCGTGCTCAATGGCACAGCCGACTTTGGCACCACAAGCGGGACAAAATCTGTCTTGAGTGTTGAAAGGCTGTACTTGGAGTGCTGAGCGTGCATCTCAGCGAATTCCGCTCGCATCATACGTTGAGCATCGGACTGTTGGCGGGCACTCGCGTTGTTGCCCTCGGAAGGAGCCACGTCGGCGAGATAGGACGCCGTGTCGTAGCCACAGGCCTCAAGTTGCGGCACATCCACGTGCCACATACGCAGCTCTTGATCTTTAGACCACGATACTAACTGGTAGACACTTGTCTGGGGTCTCACACGCCATGCCATCCCCTTGATCAGGTCACTATGACCCACAAATGAGTGCACCAGCTCAGCCGTGACAGCCGCTCCGGTACCAGCACCCGAGATATCGACACCTCCTGCATCACCGCCCCCTCCACTGTCCCCTTCACTGTGCGAGAGAGCCCAGAGGCGAATTGTGTTGTCCATACGCTGCGAAATCGTCACCAGACCGTCACCAAACGGCGTGTACTGCGCTCGCCACACTGGGGCGCCCGTACTTAGCATGCCCTGACACACTCTGGGCTGCGTCACATCCCAGAACTTGACTGTCTTGTCCTCTGAGCACGTGACCAATTCATACATACGCTGTGGATGCCAATCCAAGCCGTAGATCTTCTGCATATGCGCTGTAATCAGCGCCGCCGGCGCCACCGTCCTCTCTCCAGCGGCACGAAGATCCCAGACTCGAACTTCTCCATCATGAGCTGTAGCTAGCGACGTGGCATCCACTCGGTTCCATTCCACTTGGATCACACTCGTGTTGAAAGCATTCAGCGTCTGGACCGGCCTCTGAGGCGACCTCATATCCCAAAGCAGCGTCTTGGCGTCTGCAGAGCTCGTCGCCAGCAGCGAAGGCTCCATAGGTGACCAAGCCACGTCACTGACAGGACGCGTGTGAGCTCGAAGTGTAGCCACAAGCGGCTGCGTCGTTGTCTGCGATTCACTGCCGCCACTAGTCCCTCCTCCGTTCCTACGACCATGTTTATAGGCGCTCGACGAGCCCTGACCCGCCCCGATCGAAGCTGACGCTCCGGAGCCCACAGCGATGTCTGCGATGTCCCAAATGAGTGTGTTCCGGTTGCTGGACGAGGCGACATGGCTCTTGAAAAGCGCGTGCGGGTTGCACTTGACCACTGTCACCTCCAGCTTCGTCTGGTGGTATAGCGTGGCAGGCGGAAGAAATGGCGTCTCCAGGTCTACAAGGTGCAGCCCCTTGCGTCCTGCCAGTACAGCGACGGAGCCTGTGGCGTCAACGCTAAGTGCACTAGCGTTCAGGTCTGGTCGCACATTGACATTCCCGTGAATCGTAGAGCCCCCAGCAGTCGAGACGGAATTAGTCGACGCTATTGAAGCGCTAGACGCCTCGTCAGATGCACCAGCTACGCCAGTTGAGCCATGACTTGAGTTCTGTGCGTTAGCAGCGGCGCGAGTCGCATGGTAGCTGCGGTGCCGTCTTCGCATCTCGAGATGCCAAAAAATGCGATTTGGGTTTGGGTAGACACAAACAAGACGTAAATCACAAAAAAGTGCACTTCAACTTCTATTCAACTCTATCAAGCTCCCTCCTTCCTACTTCTGCAAAATGCTACGGATACTAGCACCGCGCTCACTCAGCAGCTTTAGCAGTCGCGTTTGAAGTGACTCGTAAGACGCGACAACATTTGAATGCGCCTTCTGCGTAGCCTGCTCCCGTGGGGAAGACGCAGTTGCCGACGTGTTGTTCGACGTGAACTGGAGCTCAGCCACGCTCGTCTCCAAGGCTGCCAGTGCCTCCTGCATGTGTTTAAAAAGGTTGCGCAGAGCTGACGTTGCAGCCGACAGCTGTTCGCTCTTCTTGCTCTTCTTCTTGGACAATGCGCGCTGAGCGAGAGCCAACGCACAGAGCGACGAGAGCCCCGAGTCTAGCAGCAATGACGACAACGTCGACACTGCGTACGGCGAGAATGCCACTGCACCATTGGCACTAGAGCCAGCACAAGTAAACATGATTCCAGCCTGAAGCTGCTCTACAATCGCTGCAAAATCGTCCTGGAGCTGCGATATCGCAGCAGTTAAGTCTTTCTCCTCATCTTCGCTCTGGCCATGAACAGCATCCACGACGTCTACTGACGTGGCAAGAGCCTCTGCGCTCCATTTCCAGAGCTTCTCATGAAGCTGAAGCTCCCGAGAGCTCGACCCCATGAGACGCAGTTGAGCCACGATGTCTCGATACTCCTTCGTCATAGCAACCAACGCCGTGTGGTCATCTCCAGCAAGCCCTTTGAGCAGTTTTGGCACCAGTACACGGAGCTTCAGCCACAGCAGCGACGATCCTGTGTTTGCTGAGCGATCACACTCCACAAGAGGAGCCTCATCCTGAGCGAACAAGTCTCCAGTCGGGATCTGCTGCTGCGCCGTCCAGTCCACAACGACTTCTCGATGCTGATTGTGAGACAGCTCTGCTCCGTCCGACGTCAGCATATTCTCCAGTCCCGTGATCTGTGCGTCGAACGTCGAAGACGTCACCAGCTCGTAAAGTTTCGCGGGTCCTAGAATCAGAGAGCTTAGCAGCTCGAAGCGCAACGTCTCACCCTTACTGATGGCCAGAGTATGCGATCTCTTCATCCGTTTGTGCAGGAACGAAGACATGTCCACCACCTTCGAATAGACTCCAAGTCGGTACGCACGGGTGATGTACTCCGGCGTGTCACTCGCTGTACTGCGATGCAGGTCTCCAATTCGGTTTAGTAGCTTCTTCGCTTGCGGGTATTGGCAGAGATCGAGCATTTTATCCAGCACCAGAAACGAGAGCGAGTCCAGTTGCACGTACTTGACATCTAACTCTGCGTGACGACTCAGCATCGCCTCAGCAGCACCCAAGTAGCCGTACACACGAGACAGGAGAAGCTTCATTTGGAAGTTGTATGCACTCTTCTCCAGTCCGTACTCCAGCAGTCCTGCCGCACGCTCCATGTACTCTCGGTGTCCGCTGGACCGTTGATAAATGTCGAGCAAAAAGTGCGTCGCGAGCAGCAGCAAGTCGTCCGTCAGCTGCACCTCACGCTGGCCACCGGCACTTCCAATGTTGAGCCAGTTCGTAGCTTCGTACTCCTCTTCCAGCTCCTTCACCAAGTGGTCCAAATCGCCAACTGAGAACTTCTCGTAGTAGCCCAAGAACCGCAGTGTCTTCAGCGCAAGCAGACGCTTACTAAGGTTCCCCTGTCCAGCTTTACGAGCCTCTTCATCGACGTCCTCACCCGTCGGCTTGTGCTTTAGCAAGCCCGCAGATTCCTCCGATAGTTTGATAAAGTGCTGGGTCAGATTGGATTTTGCAGCTGCTGACACTGGCGTCTTCTCCTCCAGGTAGAGAGTAAAGTACTGCTTCAAGTCAGTAAAACAGCACGCCTTGGAGTAAAATCGATTCGCGTAGGCAACGATATTCCCTTGCAGCTTCGTCTCCACTTGCGATACAGCTGCATCCTCGGTCATTAAGCGACGCAAGGTCTCGCTACTGACGTGGATGCGAGCGAGAGCGGGGCCTCGAATGCGTTCATTGCCCGAACGAGCCTCCAGATCCCTCAAAAACTCGGTAATATCCTGCCCAAGTGCCAGCAATTCCTCCGTGGTACAGCCCACCTTATCTTCGAATCGAGCAGCGATGTACTCTTTCAAAAATGTCCAATCATCAGCGTTGTACTCCTCCAGAAGCTTCCGGTTCACTGCTGCACAGCGCGTCCAGCTCGTCACATTCTTCGCCAGCGTCGCCTCCAGCGACAGCCTGTCAATCCCCTGCATGGGTCCCAGTTCGATCTCTTCGTCGTATGCTCCTTCACCTTCAGCAGCACGTCCCAGCTTCACCTTCTTCTTCTTCTTTCCGTCGTCCACCTTGACAAACTTGTCAAAGGCTTCTAGCGCGCCCTGGTGGTTGTCCTGCAACTGCATGATGAGCACCGTCAATTGCAGCGCCTCACCGTCGTCCGATTTGGACTCTCGCAGCGTCTTCAGCAGCATCTTTTCAGCCAAAGCCAGCATACGTGTCGGAGTTCCGCCATGTTCCACCTGCAGCATCATGCTTAGCGCCGCCCAGCACACGTACTTTATGTTGCCGAAAGCTTTGAGCATTTTTAGCGCCGTCTGCTGCTGTTTGAGGAAGGCACCGCGGCGTGCGTAGGCCACGAACAGCGACTGGAAGAGCTCCTCGTTGGGAGGATTGCTTACAGTGCAAGCATGCTCGAAAGTTGGCAGTATCTCGTAATCACAGCCACCCAACTTAAAGACGAGGTTCATGGTGTTCAGCAGCGTCACGTCCGTGGGCTGCTTGAGCTGGATACGGCGGCAGATGTCCAGCGCCTTCTCAGTGCGGCCCGTGCGCTCCAGACAGTGCGCCTTGAGCACTTGTACAATGTCCAGTTGTGCCACACGCTTGTGTGCGCATAGCTTGATGGCATTTTTGTATTGGCGATTGTCGATGGCCTCGTAAATGGGTCGCACGTAGCGAGCCATAAGTCGTGCGTCGTCCGACATGATGCGGATCCGATAGTGAGCAGCCCCCTTCACCTTGGCCAGTCAATTAGCGACGGTGATTCGCTGAAATTTGAAAAGGAATGCGAGTCATGACTCACGCAACTGGGACTGGCTAAAATGAAAGATAGTGAGATTTGACCAATGCTAGCGGTTTGGAGCTCTTCGCCTCACAATCAGTTGCGACAGCTACACACGGGACAGAATGGCGAGCAGAGTGATGAAGGCGGTGACGACGCTGCACCGCAGCCAGGTAGCGGGCATGCAGGCAACGCGCCGCATGTTCTCAGACGCACCGGCATCGAGTACACGTGCTGACAAATTTGGGGTGAGCATTGAGTTCTTGAGTGAAACTCGTCCGTCTGCAAGGTGACACGCATCGGATACTAATTAACGGTTGATTTGTGCTTCTATTGCTATTATCAGCCTATCACATGGAGTGGACTCGCTCTGGCGGGCATTGTGGGCAGTGGCGCTGTGTATTACTACTACTCGGAGAAGGATCGACTGCAGACCCAATGTACGCTTCCAAGCCATGTCTGTTTGCTGCTGGTTTGCCAGAACTGAAAGCTCATTGCCGTTGGCATTGTTGTTGCGCCTTTGCTTGTAGCCACGTCTAAGGTGACGTCTGTGGGCAAGCCATTACTGGGAGGACCGTGGACTCTCGTGGATTGCGATACGAGGCGTGCAGTGACGGACGCGTCGTTCCGCGGCAAGTACTCGCTGTTGTACTTTGGCTTCACGCACTGCCCCGACATCTGCCCGAATGAGTTGGTGCGCATCGGCGATGTGCTGGACACGTTGGAGGCTGAGAACTGTCCGGAGGTTGTGCCGCTGTTTGTGACGGTGGACCCCAAGCGAGACACAATCGCACAGATGCAGGCCTACAAGGCGGACTTCCACCCCAAGTTCAAGATGCTCACAGGCACCCGCGATCAGGTGGCCGACATCACGAAGGCCTACCGCGTCTACTTCTCCAAGGCCGATGAAAACGAAGATGACGACGACGATTACCTGGTGGACCACTCCATCGTCATGTACCTTGTCGGCCCCGATGGCGAATTCCTCGACTTCTTTACGCAGGCTGCCCGCGTGGATGACATCGCTGCAAAGATTAAAACGTATTTTAAGGCGTAGAATTTCAAGAGGCAGCTTAAACAGGTTTGAATAAATTGAGTTGGTAGGGAACAGCATGGAAACGCCTTTGAAGTTTGTCATCTCGATACAAAATGCTCGAGGCTGTATACTGTACAACGAAATGCACAAATAGTACATCAACTACTGTACGTGAAAATGTTATCTAAAAATTACTAGTAAAAAGTAATAAACACTGTCAAACTTCACAATATAACACATCGGACACTCAAAAACCACAGGCACCAAGAGCCCAAGCCTAGACCGGAATGGCGAAGCGACGTAACGAGAACGGCCAGATGCGCCGCGAGGAGTACGAGGCTGCCGATGACGATGTGAGCGCCGACTCGTTTGAAATCGGTTTCCAGCGCGCCAGCGACGAGTCCATTCGCAAGCGCAAAATTGTTAAGGCTCGCGTAGGCAGCCGACCCCCAGTGGCCAAACCCAAGACCGCTGCTACTGAAGATGATGCGGTCAAAAGCAACCCGTTCGGGGGATTCCAGGTCCGTTTTAATGAGGTTATAGTGTGGGTTTTGGTGATGCCGTTAGTTTCATCACCCGACTTTGTGTTTTCAGGGACTCACGGCTGCCAAACCTGCAGCTCCATCCAACCCGTTTGCGGGGTTTTCGGGTCTTACGGGTACAGCCAAACCTGCTGCTGAGGCGACTTCTATTGCCTGCAGTGACTCAAGTACTGCGGTTTCAGGCTCGTATCAGCAGGCGATTGAGGGACTCAACAAGGAGTTCCTGGCTTTCGTGAATGGCCAGGCGCAGAAGAATCCGAGCGCGAGCTGGGTGGCCGCAGTTCAGGTCTGCATGGTTGGGGTTGGGTGCTGCAATGAACGTGGTAACTGATCAGTGGGGGTGTACCTTGACATTTGTAGGACTACTTGAAGCATGCGGGCGAAATCGCAACCAAGCACGCGTCCACAAAGCCTGTTGCCATTAACGAGGCAAAGCACACAGCACCTGCACCATTCTCTTTTGGTGCGAAACCAGCGCCAGCTCCGGTTGCAGCTTCTTCGTCTGCCCCTGCGCCATCGAGCTCCTCCTTTTCATTCAATGGCAGCGCGACCAAGAAGACCGATGAGTCGGCGAAATCTGCCGCATCTAGTGGTTTTTCGTTCGTTGCTGCCGCCAAGAAGAATGAGGAGACCGCGAAGACTTCGACTAGTGGATTTTCGTTCGGTGGCTCTGCTAAGAAAGACGATGAACAGACCAAGTCTCCTGCGAAACCCGCTTCCGGAGGCTTTTCTTTCGGTGGTGGAGGTAGCTCACTCTTCTCTTCCAAATCGTCGGACTCAGAGGAGAAACCCACACCTGCATTCTCGTTTGGAGGTCTTCCCAAACCAGCGGCTTCTGCCACCTCCTCTGCACCCGCAACTGGTGGATTCTCGTTCGGCAACCTGACAGCTCCCAAGAGCACGACACCAGCCCCGACTGGTGGCTTCAGCGTCGGAGCTTTGACACCCGCTGCCTCTACGTCGGCAGCTGCTGGCGATGAAGACGAGGAAAATGTCGGGCGCGAGGAGGCGACTGTCATTATCAAGGTATGTGAAGCAGACCCCCTCGTCCTGATTCGTTGATTGTGTACCGAGTCCAACAAAGCACTTTTTGATTGTTATTCTGCTCAGGCTGATTCCCCCGACGATGACTGCACGTTCGAAGCTGCAAAGGCCAAGATCTTTGTTCTCAAAAAGGACGAAAAGCGCTGGGCAGACAAGGGCGTGCACCCGCTCAAGGTGCTCGTCAGCAAGGAGACGAAGAGTGCACGGATCTTGGTCCGTAACGAGATCGGAAAGATCGTGCTGAACTCGGCGCTGTACAAGGGCATGCCCGTCCGTCCTCACGAGGCGAAGGGTAAGAAGACAGGCGTGACGCTTGCACTGCAAGTTGAAGGCGGCGAGATGACCCAGTTCTTGCTGAAGGTGAACGCCGCGCGAGTAGATGAGCTCATCAAGGCGCTCGAGACGGCAGCTGAATCATCGTAATGGGCTAAAAACCACGTCGTACACGAATGCTTCAGAGACATCTCCTAATCGTAAACGTCCCTCCTAATGTAGCCATCTATCTTTAGACCTCTACAAACATATTATCGCTTTTCGGCTATTACGTTTTAAAGGCTATTAAACCGAGCCCAATTAGTGCAACTTTCGCGCCACTTCGCTTTGCCGGAGGGCGACCACCAGTCAACCGAGCAGTCACAATTGCTCTTGTAGACATGGGCGCTAAGCAGCAGGATGGCGGCGAGCCGTTGTCTCCGCAGAAGGGCGACTTCCTCAAGCTCTTTTGGACGTTGGCGGAGAGTGAGCGCGATGTGCGTACACAGGCAGCGGCGCAACTGCTCGCGCACTTGAAGAGCAGTAACAAACAGGAAGCCGAGGTGCAGTACACGCTTAAGCGTCTGGTACGCGGCCTGGCGTCGTCTCGCGATGCTGCTCGCCAGGGATTTAGCACTGCACTCAGTGCGCTTCTGGCCACTTTCCCTAAGCAGCTTTCACTGCAGAGCACGCACGAATTGGTGCGTGAAGCCATGGAGGTGCACTCGTCCATGAAGCCCATGGAGCAGCGTGAGCACATGTTCGGTCGCCTTTTCGGTTTGTTGGCGCTGCATCGTTCCGGCCAATTGAGTGCCGATCTTCCGCTACTTGTGGCAGTAGTCAAAGAGCTATTGGAGATGGCTTCGTTCAAGCGCTGGTTCCGCGAGACGTGCTACGAGGCTGCATTGACACTGCTATCCGATGTACCGGCTGAACAGTTTGTAACGGAATTGGCAGAGCCGATCCACACTTCTCTACAGATTCAGCCATCAAAGAACAGCGACGAAGAAGGCGTGGAGGCCTGGAATGCCGACCAAGTGCTGCTGGCAGTCGGTGCTCAGCGTTATCTGCACATCACGGGCGTTGACCAAGACGAAGAACAGATGAAGAAGTTGCCAGAGAACTTTGCAGCAGTAAACGCTCTGCAGCGCCACAACGTGCACTTACTGGCTCGTCCTCTGCGTGGGTCCTCAGGCTGCTACCCGCGCGTGCACTCGGCTTGGTTCGGAGTATTCGGCCACGTGCTGAACCCGACGGATGATGCGTCAACACCAGTTGATGGTGAGCTTTTCCAAGAGGCCTGGACTGTACTGGTGGAGAATTCTCTAGTCGGTGGCAGTAGCACAGACGACAGCGCTCCTACTAGCCACGAGCGTCAGGGTCTGGCGTTGAAGCTGTTCGAGCTAGTCGCACCGAAGCTCCCAGCGCCTGTTCTACGCGCCATCCTGACTCCCCGATTCGTCAAGTGTCTGTACAACAACGGAGTAGCCAAGAAGAATTATCTGCACGAAGCTGCACGCCACTGCCTCAAGTCTTTCGCCTCTTGCGCTCCAGCCGAGTTCTTCCACTTTTTCCGCAAGCAGTTTTCGTCTCCGTTGTCCGTCCTGGTGACTTCTACGTCGGCTGATAGTGACGAGGAGGAGGAGGAGCCCAAGAAGAAGCAGAAACTAAGTGCTGGGGGCTTCGATGCGCTCATTCAGCTGGAAGAGAAGAAGGAGCGCGAGGAAGCGGTCAAACGACGTACTGATCGCGCTCGCGTGTGGGCTGTGGAGACCATGGTGGCTGCTCTTACAGAGCTGCTGAGCGCGAAAAACGGGGCGGACGATGAGACCAAGAAGCTGCAGGACAATGTGCTGCGTTTTCTGGTATTTCACTCGTTCTTTACGCCGTCGGATGAGGCTGATTCCACTCCGTCGAAGAAGAGCAAGAAGAGCAAGAAGAGTAAGAAATCCAAGTCTGCAGAGGCCGACGATGTGGTTCAGGAGGCTTCCACTGCCTCGCCTGCTCTGTCAGAGAATGTGGCTGGCTACGCCAAGACGCGTCTGTTCTCGCTGCTTAGTTTGGGTCTTGCCGGTGCCGACGGGGCTCGTGCCAGCGCCAGCGTGTTGAGTCGCATCTTTGCGATTGCTCAAGACATGCAGAGTAACAACAGTGCTCTTGTCTTGCGTGAACCTCTGAGCGATGAAGCTGCGGCGCAGTTTAGTGCTCTCGTCAGCCGCGTGGATGCTCTACGGAGCAAGGAGCAGGACGAAGAGAAGAAGACGACGCGTCGTCCTCTAAGCGAGGCGTTCCTGCTGCTGTTCATGAGCTCTGGCCTTCAGCTCCTAGACGCCGAACAGCGTGAAGACGCCGCTGTGGTGGCTGCTGATCTGGACAAATGTTACGCTCAGCTGGTAGCGCGCGAGAGCAAGAAGAAGAGCAAGAAGAGCAAGAAGGGAGACGCTGAGAATGAAGACGAGTCCGTGGTGGTGCTCACAGATCTGCTGCTGAGTCTGCTGTCCCAAGACTCGAGTGCGCTGCGTGAAATCGTCACTCAAGTTTTCCGGTCGCTCCTGCCGCTACTTAACAGCGACTGTCTGAGCACCATGATGGACGTGTTCCAGCCGACTGAGACTGAAGCTGCTGCTGAGGAAGAGGACGATGAGTTTGCTCCGATTACTGAGAATGACGAGGAGAACGAAGAGGATGGTGAAGAGGAGGAAGTGGTGCTCTCTTCAGCTGACGCAGTGTCCGATGCGCTCCGTAGCGACGAGAAGCTGGCGGCGTTGCATCAAGAGGATCTGGCGCTTGCCGCCATCGTGGGCCAAGTGAAGGTCCGCTCGCAGCGCAAGAAGGACCTCAAGCGTGCTCGCCTGCAGACCATGCACTTCCAGCTGCGTGTTCTGGATCTACTGCAAGTGTTCGTCTCGCAGCGACCAGAGCAAACCGAGGCGGCTACTGCCAAGCACAACGCCCTGGTGTTGTCACTGGTAGTCCCGCTGTTCAATGTGCTGGCTCGTGTGCAGAATGGCGACTCGGAGAAGCTGGTGCTTCGGGATCGTCTGCAAGCAGTGCTGCTCCACAAGGTGCTCCGTGCTAAGGACAAGATCCCCTCTAGTGGAGCTGCGCAGAACGAGGCACTGGACGCTCTGCGTCAGATCGCAGAGCTCATTCGCACTGTCCCCATGGACAAGGATCATATCGGGAAGGTGGCGTCTGCTGCTGTTGTGTATCTCGTCCGTGTGATCTGCACTAGTGAGGATCCGAGCGAGGAAGCGCAGAAGATTATCCACGACTCGGTACTGGATGCCTTCACTAAAAAGCACTCGCGCTTCCCACGTGCGTCGTTCAAGGAGCTCTTGACCAAATCTCCTGCTGCTGGAGCTCGTGTGCTTCTTGAGCCTCTGGCTGCTGTCGCTGTGGCTACTGAGAAGGATGCGGCTGTGGACGAGTTCTCCAAGTGCGAAGTGTTCCGACTTCTTACGGTGCTGCTTCGTGGCGCCACGAAGTTGCAGCAGAGTGGAGAACTCTCGAAGACTCCCTTCCAGCGTGTGCGGAAGTCGTTGAAGACGGCGCTCGTGCGGCAACTTAATCCTGGAAGTGTGCAGCAACTTAAGGCCAAGAGAGTGAAGGTCGTGATGATGTTCGCGCTGCAACTTGTCAAGTTCTGGATCGCGGAGGACAAGAAGGGGACGGAACACGACGTTCGTGCTGTGGTTGAGGCTGTGCAGGCTGTGGACTCCAAGTCGCCAGTTGTGAAGGGTATGGTCCAGCAGGTATCTGAAGCGGCGGGTGTCCCGTACGTGGCTGCTAACGGCGTTAAGAAGGACGAGGACGAGCTGATGCCTGAAGTGGAGGAGGTAGAACCGAAGAAGACCAAAAAGACCAAGACCAAGAGCCCCAAGGACAAGCAAAAGAAGAAGCGCAAGCGATCAATTGCCGAGGAGTAAGAAAAAGTCGTCAGCCGCTTACCACTTGGGGATTGAAGTAGGATCACGTCTACGACAGTTGATGCATTCCTCATAACCCCGCACCTATTATAGATACTAGAGCTTTTGTGTGTCTCCCACGTCCTCCATCTGCAGAAACACAACAGCCACTTCCATCTCTGTAGACTTGCATCTTCTCTCCTTTTTGCTTGAACGCGTTAAACTTGCTAACAAGCATAAGCTGATGGCAAGCCCCTATACTAAAAAAAATGCTACGCCGCATTTCGGTCCCTAGTTCGGGTTGGCCTCTGGCGGGTATTTTAAAGTGCTGTCCTGTCGTCTATAGCGTCGCTTGTCTAGCCGCGGAACTTGCCCCACACATGCAGCAGCACCACGAAGCCCACGAACATGAGGCAGCTCACCAGCACCGTCGTGGGGCCAATCTTGAGACCAGGAGAGTCGTCCGTGTAGAAGCGAAGGATGCCGGCAGAGCTGCCGCCCATTCCTCGGCCCGTGTTCTGTCCCGAGCGAGCCGCAGCCACCGGGCGCCGGTTGCGCAGGCCGCTGGCAGCGGCACCCTCACCCGATGCGGTTGGGGCAGGCTTCTTGCCTGTCAAAGCTCCGTTTGCTCCTGCGGCCTGGAAGAGAAGACACGTTACACGTCAACAAGGGGCTGTACGAAAGCGACTAGGAGGATTAACACGGACGCACCATTGTGTTGTCTTCTGTCGCTCTTAGCTTAGTGAGCTGCCACTCGCTCTGTTTAATTGTGTGGGCTGTTTGATCCAAAGCCGGGGGAGTGCATGCCACGTATCAAAACAAGTACCGTATTTGCATCTTCTAAGTACGATACGACTCGATAAAAACCTGCGACGTGAGAGAATTCTGTGACGTGTGAGAATGGTTCGTCTACAGGTCCCAGTACGTTGTGTTCGGGTCGCGCAGTTGCTCGTTCGTTTGCTGAGGAGGCGTCACTTCAAGAGGCGCCTGTTGTTGTTGTTGTTGCTGTTGCTGCTTCTTTGAGCGGAGTTTCATGTACTTTTTCTTCTGGTAGCGCTCGTACAGTGTGCGAGGTGCAAGGGTGCTCATTAGCCCGACACAGGCCAACGAAAGCGATACTGTTGCGAAGAGAAGAAATTTCGAGCGGCGTGGGTTATTCGCTTCCTGCAGTTCCGGGGCAAGAGTGGGTGCAACAACGTCTACAGATCCACTGGCGCTGCTGTCACTTTTTATCCCATACTTGCTGTTAAAGAAGTCGTCTGCCAGCACACAAAGCAGCGTGTCCTGTACATACCGATTCAGCGCATTGTTGTCGGAGCACGTGAGACTTGTGGTCATCGAGACATTAAATGTCTGCAGATTTGCGAGCCGTATGGCATCCGTGTGCCGTATCTCAAACTCTGCTAGGTTCACGGTTGATATGATTGATAACACCTTCAATGAGCTTGGGAAGACAACCCCACTAATGAGCGCGATCGGATTGTTCGAAAGACTGAGAGTCGTGACTGAATCTGGAAATGACATATTGTAGAGGGTAGCTAGCTTGCCATTAGATGAAGTGCTACAAACCATAACGAGTCTTTCGGTCAATAAGCTGCTCAGATACGAGAAAAGCTAAAGCGCTTACAGCTTCTTGAGACTATTGGGAAAGATGAAGTTCTGGAATGAGGTAAACATATTCGTGGATAGATCTCTACGGCACCAATATGCAAGTCGTGAGTTGCTTAGGCATTGTCCATCCTTAAAACTCAAAAGTAATTTTGAGCGTACAGGGTCTGAATTGTCGATGGAATGCAGACTTTTTCCAACCTTGATATATTGTTGTTCTTGAGATTACTGGAGTGGATAAGTAAAATCTGTTTAGCGCATCAACAAGCAATCTTCAGCACGCAAGGCCAAGCAAGCCACGTACAGCTGCATAATGGACGGTAGACTCTTCACGTTAACAGCCTGCTTGTTGCTCAAGTCGAGCTGCGTCGTTCCATCACTGGCAGTTACCACCCTCACTACTTTGGCGCTGCAATCCGCATACTCGATCCGAGCAGCAGCGAATGTTGTCGATGCCGTGTAGTTCGATACCGTTGCAGCGGTGGTCAAGCACGTCGTGGCGGCATCAGCACCACCACAAGCAACAGCAGCCAGATACGCCACCACGATAGGTCGCGCGGCCCTCCTCATTTGCCAAGCAAGGTTTTACTGTCTACACTAATTAATTTATTTTTGTAAATAAAGCTCGTTTCCGCGAGAAGAAAAAAACTGTACCGGTTAGTTGCTGACGTTGAAGTTGACATAAACCTGTCAGAGATTATACAAAAGGTGGTGGACACAAATTGAACCTGGGACAAATAGTATGCATCCCTATCAAGTTGATTATCAACGGCAGACATGAGTTTGGCAGCGGCGCTGACGCAGGCGCTGGACGCGTCATTCCCGCGCGTGGCGTTCACAATGGCGTACGGGTCAGGTGTGTTCCAGCAGAAGAACCACGACGTCAGCTCCTCCATGGTGGACCTGGTCTTCGCCGTGGACGACCCGCAGCCCTGGCACGAGCAGAACATCGAGCGGAATCCGCATCACTACTCGATGCTCAAGTATCTGGGCGCTGCCAACGTCGCCGCCTTCCAGGAGAAGTTCGGTGCGGGTGTATACTACAACACACTGGTATTTCTTACGGTTATGCTTTGTATTACTTGCAATGAGGATTGGCTGACGGCCGGCCGGTCGGTTTGGACTCCAGGTCCCTCTAACAGGTAAGCTACTTGGAACACGACTCATTAAGTATGGAATCGTGAGCACCCAGACGCTGTGCGAGGACTTGACGAACTGGAAAACGCTCTACTTGAGCGGCAGAATGCACAAACCCGTACGTTGGTCGTGGATGGAGGATTAGAATCGGAAAAGTTCACTTTGTTGTGTGGTTATTGCAGGTCAGTATCCTTTCTACAAATGAAGACATCCAGACGGCAAGCTCGACGAACCTGTCTCACGCACTTAACTACGCGCTGCTTTGCTTACCGGAGAAATTCTCGGAGCACGATCTGTACATGGTGAGCGACCTACTTGAATCTTTGTTGATTCTTCTTACATGACAGCCTTACTTTTCATTTGCGAGTAGAAGATCGCAGGGATTTCATACCTGGGCGATTTCCGCATGACATTCGGTGAGAATCCGAAAAAAGTGCGCAACATTGTGGATGGCAACCTCAAGTCATTCCGAGAGCTCTACCAGTACAAAATCCAGGTAGGAAAGCTCTATCGACTGGGTTTGGTATGCGGCTAATTGCTGTCACGACAGAACTCTCCTTTCCTGTCTCGATCGATCTCGAACAGTGATGTGCTGGTCGCCAATAGCATCGACCCTAAAGTGAGGCAAACCATTGTGGAGGCGCTGCCGTCCAATGTGCTCAAGCGACTTGCCGCCAAAGACCACCAAGCGGTCTCTCAGAAGCAATTGCAGCGTGTCATCGCGTCAATCGTGTTCCGATCCAGTCGCTCGCAGAGTATCAAGGGCATCGCTACGGCTGGCGGCGTCAAATCCGTTGTCTATGTTGCTCGAAAGCTGAAACGCACTTACTTAAGGCGCTCGAGTAAGTAAATGACCTTGTGGATACCGCAACGCAGGCACGTGATAATGCGGAAAGCGTACTCAAAGTTATCTATCTATTGTCGACTACTTAGTACTGGCTTAGACGGTCAATACCTTCTTCAAGTACTCCACACGGACCTTGGTCTCCTGTGCGTACTCCTTGTCCTCGCTCTCCAGTGCGTCAATCTGTTTTAAACGCTCGTCGCATTTCGCGATGAGGTCAAACTCGGGTTTCTTGCAGGCCGCCATGAAGTCGGGGCCGATCATAGCGAACTCCGCGAGACCCTCCACTGCGCTCTCACACAGATCCACGTCTTCGTTGGTGATAAAAGCCGCTGCTGATTGGATAAAAAAGCCCTTCTGAAGCACCAGATCCGCCGTTGTGCGCGTGTTACGGATCAGATACCGCAGGAAGAACAGCGACTTGCGTTGGAGACGGATGTCCGTGGCGCTCTCCAGATTCTGACGCATGAGCTCGAGCCCCTCGCAGCTTTCTCCGAGAAATCGCTTCTCTGCTACAGCATGATGACGCACCAGACACGAGATGCCCAGCAACGCCTTCACGCGACATGTGACGTCCTTGTCCTCGCGCGCTAGCGTGCACAGCACCTCCAATAGTCCGCTCTCCACAGCGGCATCCTGACAGAACGGATTGTTCTGCACCACGACGGAGCAGACTTCAGCCGCCAGTGCACGGGAAGAAGCCTGCTCGTAGTTTTGAATGACTTTTGTCATGACGCGCAGACCGCCCATTTTTACAAAGTTCTGCGCATTGTCAATCTGGTCGATGCGAGTCAGCAGCTCATCTAGCAGCGTGTTCTTGTACTCCGCCAGATCTCCCGGTGAGGGCTCGCTTCCTTCATCAGCAATGGTTCCGTCCTCCTTTGCAAACACGAGACGCGGATCTTCGCCTTCCAAGATGCGTAGAATGTCCTTCACACGCTCGTTCTCGTCGATCACGCCTTCGTTCATAACCATCTCCAGGAATCGTTGTTTGTCTTCTGAGATAGGTGTGGCATCGGTTGGTGTCGTGCCGTCCGTGTGCTTCATGGTCCACTTCATGAGCGCTTGCCACTTGGCCTGGTCTGCCATTGAGTGTCGGTTGGTGTCGTGTAAATCGAAGAGTTCCAATTGCTTTGTGCAATGTTGATTGGCTTGCGATGCGGAATCAGACATACCGGTAATCAGAAGCGAAGGTTCGGGAATAATCTAGAAACTGGCCAATAGAAGGCGTATCGGCTATGCTGATTTGCTCAAATTTCGCCCACCAATGCCAAAAAGCAATGACCAGCGTTGGGTGGGTTTTATGCTTACAATTTTCAAGAGCAGTGAAATTTTCTTCAACTCCACCACGGGTTTATTTGTTTTCACCTAATTTGTTTTTTTTAAAAACCCTAACAACACGACCGAGCTACAGGCCCGATTTCGAATGACTTGTATGAGTACCGGTACATGTATCCGCAAAAACAGTGCCATTTTTTAAATGTGCAGCAATTAATAAGTTAGGAGCTTTACTTGTACATGTATCCATACAGTAGTTTTGGTGAGACAGGAAAAATCTCGCGAATGATGTAATTTCGACCCAGCATCTTCCAAACCACAAGTACAGTCACTGGTAGAGTCAATGCCGCGTCGCTGCTTAGCGGTTGTTGCCGAGAAAGAAGATAGAACGACTTACTAAGGGAAAAATATACTTGATTTTTGTAAAGTCTGTACTGTCCGTCGTGGAGCTGAAAGTGGAAAGTTGTGTTGGAGGTCCCCCTCAGCGGCCGAATCTGCGCTCGTTAGCGCTACAAGGCTTTTCCTACTGTCAACAACGCGCATATATCTAAATAGTATGGCCTAACTCGCAGTATTGACGGCGCTAGAGCACTGTAAGTGGGTGTCCGATGTGATCTGTCGCGCAGTGTAACATTTTTGTCTACATAAATACAAGCTGCGCCGAGCCCTGTGAAATTCACTGTGAATGACATTCGGCACAATTGATGAACAGTGCTCGTGGAATCCTAGCTGGATGCCCCTGGCTCAAACTTTAATGTCAAAATATTTATGTAGCACAAGTACTGTACTGTCACACCCTTGAAGTACAATGCAACATAACGTGTCGAGAATCTGCATGATTGCGTACTTTTCTTTTTCCAGGGCTCCAGGGCCACGTTGCTGAACAGGAGTGGTCAATGTACGCTCTAATGACGAACCCTTGATTATGGAAACAGGTTGAACCTGGCCGGCCTTCGCAAGCTGCTTGGGTCTCTTGTACGTGTCACTTTTGAATTTGCACTTCACCACCACAAGCAAGGAGCACAAGATGACCGGGCACCTTGGAGCCGCTATCCGTGAACGATACGCCTGCAAGTCCTTCCTTTCAGAACCTGTACCGGATGAGACGCTGCGGGAGATCCTTAAGCTCACACAGGTTGGAGTTATGCCGGGTAGTTTGATTTCGAGAGGTACCTGACATGAACTATTGCATTTGCTCTCTTTGTACTACACAGCGTAGTCCCAGCGGATTCAACACGCAGTCCTGGGTTTGCATCGTGTTGCGTACGACGGAGGACCGCGCGGCTTGACGACTGCAATGATGGACAGCAACGTTCGCAAGGTCAACGAGGCCCCCGTTGTGGTCGTCTTCGCTGCCGACTGCGGTAAGTGACAACAAGCAGCGACGCCCTAACTGCATCTACGCGTGCACTGACACGTTTAAATGTGTGCATACATGTAGAGCCCAGCAAGAACGTGCAGCGCATGCAGCAACTCAACCGCGACAATGGCGCCCCAGATGAATTCGTCAACAAAATTCCGGCCCTTGTAGAGCTGTTTTCGGGCGAGCATGACCCGAAAGTGTCGACCGAGGCGTGGGCGTACAAGCAGGCGTCGTTGGCCGCAGCAACCTTCTTGTACGCTGCCCAGGTGCACGGCCTCGCAACGTGTCCGATGGAAGGATTCGACCAGGCTGGAGTGAAGAAGGCTCTGAACATTCCTGACCGCTACAGCATCCCCGTGGTGGTGGCACTGGGCCACGCGAACCCAGCTGCCAAGCCAGCGAAGCCATCGGTGCGCTTCCCTCCGGCAGAGGTTTTCTTTGACGGCAAGTTCGGGCAGTCCACAGAAGAATTGTTTGGGGAGAAGTAGGCGCGATAGTTTTATTCGAAAGCAGCTTTAGCTTCATGCGCTAGAACAAGGGTCTTAGAGCGCGACACGTACGTGTAGCTACGCTCAACAGAGCAAGCCTGACATAATTACACGGATATCTGTTGCAGGTTAGACATGTCAGGCATGAAAAGCAGCAATTTAAGATTGAGATCCTTGGAAACGTGGCTTCATTTTCTGGCACGACTCATATACTGTACATGTACATGTACCAATTTCTCCTGGGTCTCATGCACTCCTCTGAGTCAACAGAGTACAGCTACCGGTACAGTCAGTGCATTATCTCAGAGTAGTAATACAACTGTAGTATACTAGAAGGTTTGTGTTTTAAGTAATAATAAAGTAAATATAGTATATTAAAACCTGCTTCGAAATACTAGCTTTAGTAATTAACAGGTCAATTAGCTACCACTACTATTATTTGAGCTAATAACGGGCTGTTATTGAGCGCCCATTTGCCTCAAAAACTCCCAGAAAAAAAACGTTTTATGCGGCCATCGCACATGCGTCTATCAGTAGGATAGACCCATGGTCATCTTATTCGCTATTGCCTTCGTCACGAACCGGCAGAGTACCTGAACAAGCACTGACTCACCATAATTGGATATGGCAAACAAACACACAAAAAAACAAAAGAATAACCAGACCAGCTTCTCAGCAATCGTAAACTAGTGTGACTAATTAGGGTGAGACATTAATTAGTCTAAGTGTGACTAATTCTACCACACCTTAAATAGTCAGAATTAACCACACTCATACTAATTTAGGTGAGCAGAGTCTGCAGCACCTCACATAAATTAGTATGAGTGAGACTAAATACCGTAGCTACTGTACTACTATAGGACTTTAACTTTATTAAAAACAATGATTACTAAAAATGTGCAGCACTCATATGGAACCGCTTGTCCAGCAAATTGATCTGGGAACTTCTTGATGATTACTTGAAGGTGGCTGAATAGCTGTTCAGTTCTCCATACACCATCAACATCCAGCGAGAGTCCGCATCGAATCATGGCTTTCCGAGCGTAGTTCACATTATTCTTGTCCCTTTGAGAGTTGACTTGGCGTACTGCTTTAGCAGCCAGGGACAGAAAAAAATGCTTTCCTGGATTCTTAAGTTTTCCTGACCAGGTTCCATCGGACCTCTTTTTGTTTTGCCATGCCTCCTCCTCAATCAACTCGATCTTTTTCTCATTCCACATTCGACGCCACTCGTCCTTTATCTTTGCGATAACGAATGAGTCCGCCGGCTGACAGAGATCCGTTGCGTTTGCTGGAAAGAAGGCTAAAGAAGCGTTTAACTTCTGAAGCTCTTCAGTACACTCGTCTTCCTCGAGGTGACTTGAGCAGTTATCTAGGAATATAGTCTTCTTGCGACCTAAACGATCCGGCTTTTGAGCTCGAGGCTCTTTCAGATACTCGCGAAAGAGACGTTTGTCCATCCAGCCCTTCGGCCCCGTACGATAACACACTCCTTCCACGTCATCCTTAACTCCACGAATTGGATAACTACGGTCTGCGTTCGTAAAAATCATCATCGGGGGCAAGATACGTGCACTTGGCCCACCGCTGATTCGCACGACCATTGTCATTCCATCCCCTCCGGATACAACATCCGCATATTTGACCTGGTTTTCGCCTCCAAAACCGAGAGTCTTGCCGTTGTCAAAATCTACAACGAAATGAGTTTCATCGATGTTTTCAATCGCATTCTCGTCATACAAACCGCTCTCAAACCCACGCTTCAACTTGCCAAGGTGATAGGCCACTTGCTTCTCAATATCTTCAACCTTCTGAGGGCTCACCAGTCGTTTACCTGTTGCCGCACGAAGTACTATGTTGTTGTTCTCCATAAAGGTTTTGTGGTGTTGGAAATCCCACGTGAACTCTAGCTACAGATGTAGTTAGGATGTTCCCACAACAATACGTCTACTAGGATAGTAAACGATCGTTCGGGCGGACCTGAAGACCCCAGTTCTGCCCTTGCACCGGAACAAACTGGACCTTGTAAACTACTTATATAGGCCAACCAGTAAAATAAGAACACGCTACTAGCACGAGCAAAGCTAGCAGGTGTTTTGAATCCTCGTGGTCCCAACAGCGGAAGGGTACCAGGCACGGGTAAGCCTTTTACGAGATCACCGAGTGTTCAACACTCCGCTGGAAGAAATAAAAGGGAGGCAATTCAAGCACTCCCAGTCGTGCAAATAGGCAACAATAAGCCGTCACGTAAAACCTTCCGATAATAATCGGCCAATACACAAAGTCTCTTGGCCTTGCCGGATGAACCCTCGCTACAGAGCTTCGATTTCACCGACAGGCATAACACACTCAAACAAGCTTGACCTGACGCTTACCTTGAAGCCGGACGTCGCTCTGTGTGCTTGAGTGGAAATTCTGTTCTGTATTTAAGCTTACCCTTTCGGGTCTATTCCTAATAAGAAGTCCTAATCAAGTATACAAATATCAAGTGAACAATGATCCGTTATGGATCTTCTTGCATGCCAAGCGTCGTCTGCACCGTCGCATGAGCATCTTTAACGGTCCGCGCCCTGTCCCAGACGGTGAAAGTGCCTTCCAAGGGTCGCTGAGTCTTCTGCGAACTCATCCCAACCGCCACTGAGGGTTCGTACCGTAGATGGTCCGCTGAATGCGAATCCGGCCAGTCCATTATTAATAATAAGGACAGCCTGGATTCAGTGACATATGCCCGTATCCAATACTCGTTGAACGTTCGGAGGTGACGCCGTCGAGTCCTTTGCACCTTGGCGTCTCCGTACATCACCTGACCGAGGGTTCGTCGCTTGAACAACTTGGGCGGTGTCACGTCTTTGTCGACGGGTGATAATCCGCAACCACGGAGAAATCACTACACCACAACTGCCCCTGTCGCAATGGAAGCCACGGTACTGGTGCCCGTTGTGACATTTCTTCATTCTTCAATTCACCATCTCGCCATTGTATGTCCAAGCGTCTGAATCGAGTCGTGTCCGACGCGTTTCAGCGTCTCAATCCTCGTAGACGTCGCGAACGTGAACAGCTGGAGGTACGTCAGCTCATCCTTCTCTTGAATCATCGGCACCTTGCTCATCACCTCGCATTACTCGACTTGTTTCTCAGGAGGGCAAGGCCGAGGGTTCGAACGTCCCTCAGTCTGCTACACTTCCTCCGACAGCGGCGTCATCAACTGGTCCTTCGGCGCTTCCTGCCCCAGACTCTTCACTTCCTGCGGTAGCTCGTGTAGCACTCCCCGTCGTCGCTGAATCCGCGGAGATGGCTCCTGCTGCTCCTCCTGCCCCAGCTGGTGGTCCACCACCACTCACCGAAGATTCGCTGCGCGCCATGCTGGCTGAAAGTACGGAGGCATCGGTCGATCACATGATGACCTCGATAATCCCGTACTTGACTGCAATGGCTCGTCACCAAGTGCAGATCAGCGTTGTGCCTCCTCTCCACGGCGATATACACACTCAGCGTCGTCTCGAGACAGCTATTGGTTTCGATGAGGTCCTCGCTGCAATACATCCTGTTCCTGACGCGCTGTCGGCATTACCAGAACGAGTTGCCGACTTGGAGCGTCAGTTGCGGTTTGCTCAGTCCGAGGCTGTTGACGCCGTACGTTCGGTGGCACCCCACATCATGGCCCGTGAGAACGCGGAGACATTCCTCAAGGCTGCCAACGCTGAGATTGAAGCTTTACACCACAACATCAAGATTCTCCGCGAGTCGAACGCCAAGAATGACGCCATGCTCGCAAGTGTTCAAGCCACTATGGAGCGACACGCAGAGGATTTGAATCGTCTTCACTGCGAAGTCCAAGCTCGGGACGTTTTTATCAGCACGTTGCAGAAGAAGCTGGCTCGCGAACGCGAAGTGTACAAGTCTTCTATTGGCGCGAATACTGAGCAGACCCGGAAGCTCCACCTCCTTCTGGTAAAGCTTGCCCAGGGCAAGTATGTCGATAACGACTCGCTCAAGGTCCTCGAGAACCAGCAAGACCGTAACACTCGCCTCCTCCAAGCGAATCGTACCCTCCGTGCACACGTGAGTCTGGCAGGGATGGATCCCGAGGTACTTCGTCTGGCTGTCGAAGGTACGCTCTTAATGTCGCTCCTTCCACCGTGTGTTCAGCAACTAACGTTCGTTCACAATCCTTCGTGATAGGTCTGACTGCGGGTGAGCTGGACCTGGATGCGCTGGACTTGGATCAGGAGACGTTAATCGCTCTGCGGCGTATTCAGTCTTCCACCGCGTCTTCGGACAATCCTCAAGCCCTTCCGGCAGCTTTGGCCAAAGCAGCTCACCAAGTGGCCCATGGGAAGTCCCATAAGCGTCTTAGACCAGGTGGCGAGGATTCAGACGACGATCCGGACGACTCTGACGAAGACAAGGCTCCAATCCCAACGGACAAGGCCAGTGCTTCGATGGCAGCTACCGGTCTCTGTGATGCGCCACTTCAACTCCCAAGTCGGCTCGTAGATCGCTGTTCGGTCCGAAGGCGTGGAAGAAAGCGG
Source organism: Phytophthora infestans T30-4 (assembly GCF_000142945.1). Taxonomy (NCBI): domain Eukaryota; phylum Oomycota; class Peronosporomycetes; order Peronosporales; family Peronosporaceae; genus Phytophthora; species Phytophthora infestans. The sequence continues at coordinate 272,394 of NW_003303744.1, forward strand.
CCCAGAAGAAGCGCAAGAAACCCCGTCCTCATTCTCCTGCTAAGTCGCCACGACGTCATATGAAGACTCGGTCCAAGTCTGTACCGTCTTCTCCAAGTTCATGGTCGCCACCTCCTACACCAGCGTCTTCCTCGACTCCCGCAGTGGTCGACCTCAGCGGCGACCAGAGTGACGTGGACATGGGGACTGCTGATCCAGGCAGCGTCCCTTCGGTTCAAGAAACTGCTACACAGCCTTCGGGTAAGGACGTGAACCCTGAGGATCACGACGATGTTCCTGTCTCTCCTGACGCGCCTTCGCCCCCGCCTCAGGGTCCACACGATGTGGCCAAGTCACCAGCTTCAACGATTTCACCTTCTCCAGCCGACATACGTGCTGCTAAAGAGGCTCTGCGCGAGGCCGAGGAAATGCGGCTCATGTTTGGCTCGAGTGACGAAGATGAAGAGTCAGACCAGACTGTCCCACAAGGCAAGTCTGCTTCGGCGTCTGCCGCGACATCCAAGGCAGTTGAAGTCTCGGGAGTGGTTTCTACAGCAGGGTCTGCCCCTGTTGAGGCTGCTCCACTAGCTTCCGCGTCTTCGAAGTCGGCTCCGACTGTTCCCACGACTGATGTATCAAGCGTGTCTTCGCCTGGCCTTTCGATGGAGATTGATGACGATGGGAATGCTGATGACGACTATGGAGATGACGTGGATGGCAATGAACCTTCGGTGGATGACTCTCCTGATGCTCCCAGTGGTAGCGGTGATGTTCCGCCCCCCACCGATCATTCAAGCATACTCGATGACGAAGATGTTGAAGATTCAAACAGGAACTGGAGTAATCTTGGCCCAGCTCGTCCTCCGACTCCACCTCGGCCAAATCCTTCGCCGATGATGACTTACCCAATCATCGTTGCCGGCCCGCCTCCTTCGCCACCAGCAAGTCCTCCGGCACCAGCATCTTCTCTTCCTGTTCCAGTGTCTCCTCGTCCGTCTATTTGGACTCTCGATGCTGGACCTGGACGCATGATTACGGCAACCTATACTTCGGTGCCGCGTCGTGGTGGTGCACCGTCGGTTGAGCCGTTGCCTCACCGAGTGTTATCTGGTACTCGCCCTACGGTGCCGGCTTCGTCCACCCTGCCACCGTGGGTTCTTCCGTATGTGGACATGGAGTTTACCGATGCAGGCGCCAAGAAGTGCTTCGAGCGACTCTTGAGCTTAACGCTTCCTGAACCAGCTGGTGAGGTGACCGTGCGTACAACGTTGGAGGGTCTCCAAGCGTTCTTTGATTATTCGCATCCTGATCACCCGTACCAGCAACTTCGGCAGCTTTATCCTCTTCAAGCTTGCCTCTTTGACACTGTCGACTTCAAACCAAGCGTCCCCATCTCCAAGCGTGCCCCGATTGAGACCCGTCTCAAAATGATCTGGGCGAACCTTCGGGGTGACGGCGGTAAGCAAGGTGACCTCGGGCTCGCGTTGTGGGAGCGTCTCCACTGGCTTCCGTTAGCTGGTATTGAACGAGGTCTCGCTGAAGAAGCTAAAAAGGTTGGCCACGACAAGGAACGCTTGAAGGAACTGAGAGCTATGTTAAAGAAGCTCTTCAGTGAGCGCGACCGTCGTGCCGATCGTCTTCGTAACAAGTACCGTGAGCAGTACATGGCGTGGAGTCGTGACTCGGTTTCATCTAGTGCTTCCGGCGTGTCATTCATTCGTCCCGAGTTGCTTTTGGAGCCGTCTAAGCCGTGGTACCCCATTGAAAACTTGTCATTCGCACCTTGGACATCTGACTGGCTTTCCGAAGTTCCGGCTCTCGACGCTCGTCAGCCATGGCGTACTGGATGGATGAATGCGCCGCATCAGCACCCGTACAACACCACGTACTTCCCGTGCCAGCGTAATCCGGAGTTCTTCAATCCTCGTGGTACGCGTTTCGTGGATGTGTACCGAAGCGTGATCGTTGACCCGTCTCTCGATTCAACCGAGCTTATTCCGACCTGGCGTTCGTTGTTTGACTCGCCACCGGGTACTCCACGTCCTGCTCTGGCTGCTGCTCCTGTTGAAGCTGGTACCTAGGATTCGCAGGGTCCGGCTTCAGCTCCAGCTGCCGAGGCTCAGGTTCTTGATGAAGAGGAGAAGGAGAGTGGTGACTCGGCTTCGTTGACACTCTTGGCCACCGCGGCCAGACACTTGGAATCGATTTGAATCCTCGCTGCACGTTCTACGACGTTTTCCAGCATCTCAGCTAGCTGTTGAGGTGTCCCGCGTGACTTCGTTTTCAGTGATCGCTCCGCGGTCGGCATTCATGTTTTCTTATTCTTAATCCACTTCCACAGCGTAATCATGTTCATGTTGTTCTTCAAATGCATATACAATTTGTTGTTGCAGTAACGTTCTTCGTCTGTTACCACAGGCTGCATCGCCCTGTGGACAGTTCATACGTGATCAAGTCACGCTAGTCTTCGTCCGCCACTTGCGCCATCTGCAGCCGATTCTCGCTCTTCTTGGCTCGCAAATAGTCGTACAGCAGACCTCCACATGACAAGTTTGATGATGGTTCCCAAGTTGGGTCTTTGTAGCCCACCCACTTGACTTTGAACTCGCGTACAGCACGCTCCGTGCTCGTCGTCAGTGGTGTTCTGTCGTCGAGGATGGCCTCGACTTCATATTCACCGGCAACTTGATCTGGTTCTCAGCTGTCCTCAGGCAACAGTTCCTCATCGAAGTCGAGTCTGGCTTCATTAGTCGCGTCAAGTACCAACCGAGTGCTCGGCCGACTGTTGAATTCGTTGACAGCCTTGAGTCTCGACACATGCACTACTGGGTAAAAGCGATACCCACTTCGATCAGGCAGTTCCAGCTCGTACGCAAACTCTTCCACCTTGCGCTTGATCCGAAAAGGTCCATGCCATCGGTGAGCTAATTTCTTCGTCAAGCCCGGTTTGACGCGTTCCATGTACAACCACGTCCGGCTCCCAATCTCAAAAAGACATCTCGGTGGAGCTCTTGCAGGATCTTCCATCTCTCCTGAAGCTTCTAGGGGGTCCGCCGAGTGTTCGTTTCCACTTGGTTGGGGTACAGCAGCTTTTTTCAGTCGACTCAGAGCATCATTATGCTTTTTTGCCCTTCGCTCCTTTTCTACAGCCTGATAATCTTTGGCCATAGTGAGGGCGACCTCATGTTGTCGATTGATCTCACGCCGCCACGCCAGTGCGTCAGACTGCTTGCCGAGTCCTCGTTTGAGTGATGACGACATTGCCCGCAACGTCGACTGCGCATCCCAACCATGAACGAGGTAAAACGGCGTTTCCTTCCTCGTAGTGTCTTGAGAAGTATTGATAGCAAATACTAGCTTCTCCGCGATTTCGTCCCAATCTTGCTGTAGAGGGTCTTCCGCGTACACCCGTACGGACCCCATCACTGACTTCACCGAGCGTTCCTGCTGTCCATTAGCCTGTGGCCGATAGCTCAAAGTCGCTCTTGATCTTGACTGCATCATCTCTGCAAATGCTTGGAAAACCTCGCTCATGAAGCGTGGGTCGCGGTCGTGCCTTATTAATGATGGGGCTCCGAATCGTCGGTACACACATTCTTCGAACACTTGGGCAACACTCAGTGCAGTCGTATCTGACATAGCCTTGGCAATAACGAATCCCGTGAACGAGCACTGAAATAGGAGCAACGCCGTGTTGCCCCTGCGAGATTTCGGTAGTGGGATCACAAAATCCATCGAGACGATCTGGAAAGGTCGTTCGGCTAGTACGTTGCCAGGTGAGTATCCACGAAGCTGTGGACGGCTTTTACTCGAGCTTCAATCTGGACAGGACTTCACGTGCTTCTCCACGTCTGCGTACAAGCCGATCCAATAATAATCGGACTTAACGCGATGAAACGTTCTCACCACAACTTGATGTCCTCCTTCCAGCGAGTCGTGACAGTTCTGCAAGACCTCTTGAATCATCGTTGTTGGTACTACAAGCCGCAGCTTGGTCTCTTCTTGCCAACCGTGGTCGTACCGACGATTCAATCCAAAAAAGTGAAGCACGCCGTCTTCTGATAACACGAACCGGTCAGCGTATTTCCAGGCATTTCGAGCTTCTTTGTAACTCAGCTCTTGTGCTTGGCCCTGAAGCACCTTCTTGATGTTAAACCACTTCTGCTCCTCGTCTTGTGCCACCAGTATCTGTCTGCGTCGTTCCCGCTGTATCGCTACTGGGTCAACATCTTCCGCAATGAGAAATGCCGCTGGTACAGTCTTGTGAGGATGGTCTGGCAAATCTTCGCCGAATGAATCTTCGGTGGACGTCTCTCGTCGTTCTTCATTCTGTTCTTGAGCTTTTGAGACATCCACCGAGTGTTCATCTGCAAACCTGACGCATTTCTTGGCTTTCGTCTGTCGCCGAGTCATCACTGCCATATTACCATAATCACACTGTGGTGAGCTGTAATCAACCACGAAATTTTCGAAAGTTTTCCACTTTGAAGACTCGCTGCCTGACAGTACATGTACTTGACGCTCTCCTCCTCGTGACGAAACATCTACCGAGTCTTCATCCGGCTCGTAGATCATTTCCTGGATGCGGTTCAGCGATGCCAATTCCGACTTGCGAGTTTCAGCCAAGATTACCCGACTGACCTTCGATTCCAGCGCTTCAGTGGCTAACGAATCCGCGGCCGCGTTGTATTCTCGTACAACGTGAAGATATTTAACTGATCGAAGCTTGGTCGCGAGTTCCTTGTGAGTATTCAGCAGCGCTAACAAAGTTTTATTCCTGCATGCAATCACCCCTAGTGATTGTTGAATCGCGAGCCTTGGGTCACCGACGATGACTAAATCCTCGGCACCGTGCGCAATAGCAGCCTTGACACCGTTTATCATTCCTGTGTACTCTGCCTCATTCACCGTGGTGGCCGAGAGGTAAGCGTTTGCAGCAATCACTACCTTCAACTTAGGAAGGCTCCACAGCACCCATGAACAACTCCCGTAGCCACCGTACTTCTCTGTCTTCGCTGATCCGTCAAAAGACATGACGAATCCGCTGTAATTACGGGGAAGCCTGGCGTACAGCAACGCGGGGTCCATTCGAATAGTCGGGGAACCCTTGTTTGGAGGCGCCACCGGCGCGAGCGAGTCTTCCAGGTCAACGAAGCTCGTGATGCTTGACTGCAGTAGCTGCGCAAAGGCGACATCCTTCTCCTTCACGCGCTGCACCTTAAGGTGCCACTGCGATAGCAGCACTGCGAACTGGACCGCGCGTCCGAAGAGAGACTTCGACTTATGCACCCACTCTAACGTCGAGAATCGTGTATAGACATGTAGCGTCTTTCCTGCCAGCTGGACGTAACAGATCTTCAACAGCAGAAGTAACGCCAAAACTTCCTTCTCAGCTGGATGGTAGTTCATCTCGGCTTCCTTAAGCACCCGACCGAGGAACCGTACGGGGTGTAACCTGCCTTCATGTTCTTGCATTAGCGTAGTGCTCAACGCCCATTCATTAGCAAAGAGCATGACGTGAACTTCTTTCGACCGATCGAAGTGCCTGAGGATGGGTGAATGTGAAACACTCGCCTTCCATTTTTCGAAAGAACGACGTGCCACAGAAAGGCCACCTTCAACAACAAAGTCTTCATCCTTAAGCTGGTACAGCGCCGCACCATAGACCGTGAAGTCTTGAATGAAGCGGCTGTAGTAATTAACCACTCCAAGAAACGACTGCATGCCCTTCTTACTCGTTGGAAACGAAAGCTCGGTGATGGCCGCAAGCTTCTTTGGATCATCCCTGATACCTTCTGGCGAAATTTTATGCGACAGAAAGTCCACCTTGGGTTGACAGAAGATGCTCTTGGCAAAGCTAATGCTGATCCGACACTGTGCAAATCTTGCCAGCAATCGGTCCAGTGTCGCCAGGCAGATGTCGAAATCCTCGCCACCGAAGCAAATATCATCCACAAACGACCGTCGACCAAACACGGGTACCAGCGATAATTCGTCTGGCTCCCCGTTCGTAAACATGTCAGCGACGGGGCTGTTGACGAGTTGTACTACAGGGTCGGTCTCTACCGGTGCTTCGCGGTCTGCCGCGAACTTCGTTTAAACCGAACCCTCGGCGCTTGGCCCACGACGTTCCTTGGCCTGTTCTTCAGCTAAACGCATCCTCTCCGAGTATTCAAACCAACCTCCTTTAGGTTGAACGAACCCCCAGAGTGCGTTGTCAATCATACGCTGGTAGATCATCGGCGCGTTCTTTAACCCAAAGGGCATGCGTAACCACTCAAAATGTCCTAGTGCGCAGACGAACGCTGACACTTTACGCGCTCGCAAGGTCATCATGACCGCCCAGAAGCCGCTTGCTGCATCCAGCGAGCAGAACCATAGGTAGCGCTCGAGATCTGTTAACAGGTCGTCGACTAGCGGCATTGCATACTCCATGATCGCGGTGATAGCATTCACCATCTTGTAATCAATGCAGAGCCGGATGTCCAGCCCGTTCTTTTTCATCACAATCACGATCGGCGATGCCCATGGACTGTCTGAAAAGACGATCAGTCCTGCACGCAATAAAGCGCGCAGCAGCTCGTACAGCTTGCCATGAAATCGCAGCGGCACGCGCCGGGCACGCTGTTTAATTGGGGCGTGCCCCTGTGTGTCGATATCGCATACCGCCCCGTAGGCTGGCGGCGGCAGTGCGTTACCACTAGCAATCAGGATGTGCTCGTGGTTCTTTAGCGTCGCGACTAGACGTTCTCGGCGTTCAGTCGACAGCTCAGGATCAGCAACATTAGGCGCAGTGTAGTCAATTGTCGTGTTAATCTCTTCGGTCAGGTCCGGCAGGAATGCCAGCTCCTTCGCGTAGTCGTCCAAGCCAATGTTGTTAGCTGGGTGTTCGTAGAAATCATTTCTCGTATCCTCCGTTGCTTCATTTCCCTCGGTTGTTAAAACTCGAGCAACCGAGATGTATGTTCCGTCCAACGCCGCTACGGATTCTTCCCTTGACTCAACATTGGCATCCGCTTTGATTTCAACAGTCGGTACTTGGTCCATCTCCTTCCCATCCTGGTTTCCCATCTCTGGGCCATCTGCCGAGTCGTCGTTCGCAATATTGAATGCGTGGGCAGCCGACATATTGGGTTGTTGACTTTTCTTCCGCTCCTCGTTCTGCCGCTGTCTTGACATTTCGGAATTCGCACCAATCTTGCAATGAATACTCGGTGCCGTACTCAACACCTTCTGCGCGATGCCTGTATCCTCTGGATCAACCACCGATGGCTCGTTCGCAGATTTGGTGACACACAAGGCCGGGACAGCTTCGTCAAAACGGGTGACTCCATTCAATCCAGTGCCGTTGCTTCTCGCTTCCGTGGTCACCCCTGACTGGACACTAACACACGTTGGCGTATGTACCACGTTTACCGGCCTCAGTAGTTCGTGTGTACGCACTACCGAGGCTTCGTTCGCGTTATTACCTCCGCCATGGGTTGTCGTGTACGTGTCCAAAGGTTCTGCGGAATCGGCCGAATCCCCGGCTGTCACCCCAGACGCCAGACAGGCTTCCACTCGTTCACGTTCTTCCAGGATCAGTGCCCAGCGCTCTGCACATGTCAGACGATCACTAGAATCCACTAGCGAGTCTTCTAGAGGTCGTGCTAGCACCCCACCTGGTTCTGGGTAGTATGGTCGATCAACTGCCGAAGGCTGAGTTGCAAGCCATTGTTCGTAGATTTCGCATTCACGCTGAAAGAGCTCGCGGTCTCTACAACCTTCGTAGGCCAACACTTGCCAGTCTTGGTACTTCTTGGACTCCAGACGCACATAGCCGTCACCTCGTGGCAAATCCCCGTCTGGAATCCACATCGCGATCGAGTCGTGTGCTGGTAGGTACACAGTTCGATCAGACACGTTGGTCAATCGAATGCTCTGAGGCCGTCCACGTCGAAACCTCGTCACTGACGGGATTAGCTTGTTCGTTCGACGAAGCCACAGTACGTGTTCTTCCAGCCCGACTTGACGCTTCGCTAGTCGATATTCTCGCCACTCGTGCGCTTGAATGTCCAACCGCTCGGGTGGCCCGGCGTTAACATGGGAGCCGTATTCTTCGCTGTCGATCGTGTTCTTAGTCTTTATCAGCGGGATTTGGACTTCGTGCGGTAATTGCGCCGCGCCGTGGAACAGGTCCAACCGGATCCCAGCTGGGATCATAAAGTCGGTCCCGAGTACCACGTCGACGCCTGCACTATGCGTTATTACCCACATCTCAAACTCGTTCACCATCTCCCATTCGAGCGTAATCTTGACGCACGCTCGTCGCGTCGTAGACACCTTGCCTTCGTTGATTCCTTGAATGTCAATGCGGCGTCCGTGATCGGGTACATCTCGAAGTCGCAACTTCTTAGCAAAGGCGTCAGTGATCACACTAACGTTCGCTCCTGTGTCGAGGAGAATCCTCGTTCGCTGGTCGTTCACAGCGCCTTGCACCAGAGCTCTCATTCTGATCCGTCGGTCGAATTTCTTGGCCGACCACCACCCCTGTCTCTCGCCAGGGTTCAACTTCATCATCTTGGAGTGACCCTTGGGCTCGTCTCGCGCTGCACTCGAAACCAAGCCGAGCGAACCCTCGCTGGTGCCCTCATCAGCATCAGCACACTCCACTATTTCTCCAACACCTCCACCGAGGATTCTAATCCTCTCCTTTTCATTTTCCGTCGCGTTCACACTTGTTACGTAATTATCAGGTCATTCACTCTGCCCCATGAAAGCAAAGATACACTCTGCTTCCATTGAAGGCTCGGTTAACTGTGGCAGCCCGATAGGGACCAACCCAGTTGTAGTTGGCGGGCTGCCTAGTTTAAATGACGTTCTCGAACGACGGCCTTGAGCTCTGGCGGGAGTTCCTCTTTCGTGCCTTTGGTGCGCAAAAATTTGGCAAGGTCTTGGAAGTTGCGGAAAAGTTCGCATTGTCCAGCATCGTGGAGTTGTTTACAGAACTTGCATCGCTTGTTACAGGAGTGGGCGGAGTGACTCATGCCACCGCACACCGCGCATGGTCCGTACTGTGGGCGTCGGTTGTCGCGGTTGAAGTCACGTCGACCGCGTTGGTCCTGATTGAACCCACGGTCACCACCTCGGCGATCTTGATTGAAGCCATTATCGCGATCAGGCGTGTTTCCACGCGGTTGACGGTTGTCCGAACGTGCGTAGGTGCCTTCAGTAGCTGCACGGCGCTCATTCGCGTTAGAAGGTGCGAGGTATCGGTCATTTTCATCCAATGAGAAATCACCGTCCGTATTATCGGGCTGAAAGTCGTTGTTCTCGTCTTGGACTTCGCTGTAAGCGTTCGGATCTTCATTTGAATACTCGGTGCCCCCCCGGAGCAGCTTCACAACCCTCTAATTCAGCTAGTAAGCCATCCACCGTGGCTTCAATGAGCGTCACTCTTGGTTTATTGCGGTTGTCATCGCGGCGACGGTCATCACGCCGATTGTTGCGGGCGTACCCATCATCGCGTCGCGCGTCACGACTCTTTAAGTATCGGTACTTACTGTCACGCTTGGCCATTCTCACCTTGCCCTTGAGAACATCTTCGATGATCTCTTCGAGCTCGTGAATGTCGGCGACTCGAGCGTGGTAGAGACTCTCCGCTAGTTTGTCATCGTCGCATGTTGCCAGGAACTGCTGTACGTGTTCTTTCGCGTCGCGACCACTCTTCTCAAAGTGTAGACGGGCGTTCCGAGCGTAGCCGTTCAGCCTGTTTATGTAGTCGCACAGATGTTCGTTACGTTTCCGCTTTGCAGAGTAGTAACGCGACAGTGCCGTCTGCGAGCAATAATAGCGGATGAACGCATCGCTTAACCGCTTCCACTCGCGCTTCGTCTTCTTCGGAAGTTGACGGAACCAATGAATGGCTCCGTCCAGGAGACTTAGCTCAAATGGAATGCACCATTTGTCGGTATCTGTGTGGGTTCCAGTCATTTCATAGACGAGCCCACGAAGCCACTGCATACAGTTCTCGCTCTTGTTGCGAGAGCCTGAGAATGGTGTGATGCGATCCAGCGGTCGGTGCGAAGCCATTTCAATCCTCGGTGTCGGGTCCACGTCGTTCAGCGTCGCCAGCGCATTCATCTGACGCATCAACTCGACTTGAGGATCTTCCTCGTCGAATGCACGCACCAAAATGTCATCGTCACTGGACGAACCATCGCCATCGACTTGACGACGTCCGGCACCACCTTTGGGAGCTCGCGGACCACCTCGGCGACCGAACAAACCCTCGTTGCCAGCGTAAACACGCTGCATCCGGCTCTTCGAACGTGGCGCAACCATGTGCGAGTCTTCAAAGTTCGGTGAAGCTTCGGTAGTGCCAAAGACACCACGCTCAGCCCCACGCTTGGTCGGAGGAGTACGAACGAGTCGTTGGGGTGTCGGTGGCAGTGGAATCGTGGACGGATCTCCATCTTGAACGATCGATCGACTCACAGGCTGCTTTTCCGGTGTTGATGCCAACAGCGCCAAACGCCTTCCGAAGCTTCTTCTTCCCTTTCTGGAGAGCAGCTCCGGCTTCATGTGGAGTCCAATCTTGGAGCGACATCGTTGATGGGTACGTCTCGTTCTCGAAGCCCAGCGACAGCAGTAGCGAAACTGAATCCTCGGCAACTTGGCTAGTCGAAACCGAGCTGACTGGGTATTGAAGTTCCTGCGCAAGCGCAGGCCAGTCGGCTTTTTTCTTGGGGATGGGCTTGAACAGCTGCATCCACTCATCATTCTGCATCAGCGCTCGTACGCGGTCGAAGACGCGCTTGGCGGCTGGTGTATCACCGTTGATAGGTGGGTGAGGTGCCTTCGGCAGTGCTGAATGCTTTGCACTCGCCACCGAAGGTTTAGAACCCTCGGTCCCATCGTCATAATCTTCCTAGGCCGGCTCCGGTCCCGCAACATCATCGAGCTCGTCGGCGAGGTTCCTCGAAAGGGACCTGGTCGTCTCGCTCAGCCCTGATGATAGCGTGGCCGTCTCCGGCGTCGCTGCGCCTGGCTCTGGAGCCGGCGTCTTGTCTTCGTAATCTTCATAATCGTGGGCGTCAGGACCGATGTCCGCCTCGTCGTCAAAGCTCAATGAAAGCTCGGTGGCGGATGCAAAGCGCGCAGCCGGGCTTGAACTCTCGTTGCGAGCCCCGCCAGACTTGGCAGGCGTAACTGGTACCGTTGGTTGTCCTTTCGCCATGTTTCTTGTTTTCGTTTTCTTGTTCTTCTTCTCTTGGTAGCTCGTAAACTGGAAGGCCATACAAACAGTTCACGATGGTCACAATCTGTTCCCGGGTCGCGGCACCAGTTATGGTGCTGGAATTCCCACGTGAACTCTAGCGACAAATGTAGTTAGGACGTTCCCACAACAATACGTCTACTAGTATAGTAAACGATCGTTCGGGCGGACCTGAAGACCCAGTTCTGCCCTTGCCCCGGGACAAACTGGACCTTGTAAACTACTTATATAGGTCAACCAGTAAAAATAAGAACTCCCTACTAGCACGAGCAAAGCTAGTAGGTGTTTTGAAACCTCGTGGTCCCAACGGCGGAAGGGTACCAGGCACGGGTAAGCCTTTTACGAGATCACCGAGTGTTCAACACTCGGTTGGAAGAATAAAAGGGATGCAATACAAGCACTCCCAGTCGTGCAAATAGGCAACAATAAGCCGTCACGTAATACCTCCCGATAGTAATCGGCCAATACACAAAGTCTCTTGGCCTTGCCGGGTGAACCCTCGCTACAGAGCTTTGAGTTCACCGACAGGCATGACACACTCAAACAAGCTTGACCTGACGCTTACCTTGAAGCCGGACGTCGCTCTGTGTGCTTGAGTGGAACTTTGTTCTGTATTTATGTTTACCCTTTCGGGTCTATTCCTAATAAGAAGTCCTAATCAAGTATAGAAATATCAAGTGAGCAATGATCGGTTATGGATCTTCTTGCACGCCAAAAGCGTCGTCTGCACCGTCGCATGAGTATCTTTAACGGCCCGCGCCCTGTCCTAGACGGTGAACGTGTCTTCTGAGGGTCGCTGAGTTATCCGCGAGCTCATCCCAACTGCACCGAGGGTTCGTACCGTACATGGTCCGCTGAATGCGAATCCGGCCAGTCCCATTATTAATAATAAGGACAGTCTGGATTCAGTGACATATGGACTGTATCCAATATCCGTTGAGAGTTCGGAAATGACGCCGTCGAGTCCCTTGTACCTGGACGTCTCCGTACATCACATGACCGAGGGCTCGTCGCTTGAACATCTTAGGCGGTGTTATGTCTTTGTCGACGGGTGATAATTCACAACTACGGAGAAATCACTACACCACAGGGACCCCCCCCCCGTATCGGTCTTTTTTCTCATCTTTTCGACCAGCGGGCTTGACGTTAAGTATGGTGTTGGCTTAACCGGTGAATTTGCAAATGCATATCGTTTCGCCTTCACTTTCCATTGTTTTGTTAGCGGATCTTGACTTGCGTCAAGATCCGCAGGGGTCCCCGAGGGGACCTTGGGAGGATAGAGAGGTTTCTCTTCTAGATCCGGATCCACCTCTCTTTCGTCGACAGAGTTCCTCCCAGGACTCTATCGATCCGCGGATCTTGTTTCATTCAGTAGTGTCTTCGTCGATCCGACCTCCGACGAGGCCTCTTCCCCTGGCTCAATCTTCACTTCAGCATCTTCTTGGGACTCACGGTGAAATCCCGAGTCACCAAAAGATCCGGGCACGCGCACTATTGGGGTGTAACGGGATCAGCAAAAGCTGCGAGATTGCTGGATCCAACTTACCAACAGCGCCCAGACACCGACTAACGGAAGATGTCTTCCTATGATCTGAACTTTCCTCACCTTGTGAACCCGTCGGTAGGGCGGGATCTTGCTCTCTCGGTAACTTCCGAAGGGTTCAAGTGGTGAAGCTTAAGTGTCTTGGCGTGACGTGGGGATGGGGTGGAGTAGCAGTGGTAAAACCTTCTCTCTGCGTCCGTGGTTGTTTCTGGATCCTAAGCGGTATTCGAGCTTGGTGGGTCCAGAGCCTAGATCTGGGATCTGGCCTTAGGGTTGCCTTGCGGGTGTGCTTTTGTGTCTTTGCGTTTTCTTTGCGTCGTATTTGCCGCCTCCTGTGACGGGATCTTGAGAGTTGAGAGCTTCTTCGGTATACCAGGCCGTAGTAAATTCGGTTAGCCTTTCGGATCTACACGTGTAAAGGAAAGCTCACTAGGTTGTAGGATCTGGCCTATGTATTATCCAGTTATCACTACCAACACTAAATTCGCAATTCCGAACCTTCACGGAGCTCGTACGGTCAATATAGCTCCGATTCTTGAGGGCAGGAAGGCACTTGCGTGATACTGTGCAAATTGAGGACTGTATTGATAATTAGGTCTATACCTGGCTGGATTCATACCTTCTATGTCTTTTACCTGCTACCCCCTCTACCAGGCTCGGCGGCATGTCCTTTTTCTCCTTGATTCATCATCCCAGCTGTAATATCATTAGATCCACCGGATCTATAGCGTAATCATTGTGGTCGCCACATTATGGGTACACTTGTCCGGATCCAGGTCACTTTAATCCACCTCACTGCAAGTGTACACCCGTCATGGATCTGAGCTCTCCAATCTCCCAACATTGTCATACGACAGGCTGGGTCTCCACGGAAATTTGAGATCCACCGTATCCAACATCCCCATATCCTGGATCCAAGTCACTCCGTGTGGGATCTGGAACATGTCGTGGTGGATCTTGCCTTTTCGTTAGTCGTTGATACCAGATCTACCTTCAGATGACACCTACCATCCTTCCTTCTTAGGATCCCCACTTGATCCACCCGTACATGGTATATCCCATATCGTCTAAGTGAACTCAGGTGAGGGTGGATCCGAGTCTTCTCTTAGTGGATCCTGCCCTCCCATACGTTATCTATACCAGCTCCATCGTCGGCCCATACTGGGTACCACTTTATCTTGGCCAATCCACTTCGAGAAGCGTGGATCCATGCCGGTAGATCCAAATCATCCCTAACCACTTGGTGCTGTCACTAATTCGGGATAGTGACCCCTTGTTAAATCCATTCACTTATGTTTG